>NC_143134.1:6058653-6372307 GCF_059928025.1 Delphinapterus leucas
TATGGTCCTATAGCTTAGGGAAATTAAAATCAAAAACACACAGCCACCCCAAAGTGTCGGACGGCTCTGTTTACAAGAACCTCGTCTACGGTACAAGTTAAATATCCCAGAATGTGAAAAATGGATAAAGAAGTTGTGGTACGTACGTACAATGGAATATCACTCAGCAATGAAATCTATGTCATCAGGCCCGTCGCGGCATAATGAGTGGATTCAGGTACGATGATTCTAAGTGAAATAAGTCACACAGAAAATGAAACATCATAAGATATCACTACTACACGGAATGTAAACTTGGCTACACATGAACTGAATTACAAAACAGAAGAGGGTCTCAAATTTAGAAAACCAACTTATGCTTGCTTAAGGGGAAAGGTGAGTTGGGGTGCTGCATAAAACCAGAGGTAGAAATTAGCACAGATACCTTTCCATAAGCCAAATATGTAATAGTCAAGACCTACCCCTTGCTCAACGAAATGGACTAAACACCCCATATTCAACGCCTAGGAATACACCTGACTAGTAAGAATCTTCAAACCCATGGATTTATATGTCTCCGTAAGAGAATGAAGCGTGTGTACAGCGGCATGAATGCAGCAGAGAAAATCCGATAAATCCCATTATCAAAATGAATTACACAAACAAAACCCAAGGACAGTGAAATAGAGAGCAATTCTTAAATAATTCATTCAGGGCTTGTGATGCAACCTGGATTTACCTCATCTACACCCAGAGCTGAGTGAGACATAAGGCTGGGCACTTCGGGCTGATAGCATTGGTGAGGTTCGATGAGCAAATGCAGTCCCTTTGAAGTCATACAGCATGGTACCCATTTCATGGGTCCCAACTCTCCAAGTTTAAGGGATTCTTCCTTCAGCTAAAACATGCATGGGAAACCCACAGTATGGTGCACCGTGTGACTGGCAAACGTTTTCAAATGCATCTCAGTTTTCGTCCCTTTTTACTCGGGTTCACCATTCCAGACCCTTTACGAACACTCTCCCCACTTGCAGAGTCAGTGCCTTTAACCTCCTGTTGGGCACAGTTTGCAATTTCTGCGCAAGATGAAAAGGAATAGGGAGAACGAATGAGAGACTAGCTCTAGGTGTCTGCACGGGCAAATTTAACGCTCATTTCCCACCAGGAAGAGGAATTAACCAACGGCTCAGCATGCCGTGCCGGAACCAGATTAGGGCCTGAAGCAATCCTGTGGGTTTGCGGCCAGCTCACAAGATAGCGAGTTGAAGAAAGGAGCTCATGGGCACTGTAACTCACAAACCTGCAGAGTTATAAATGACAGCTATCGTCCAAAAATATATTGAAGGAAGGCTGCGAAGACGACTTGTAAGCGGGACAGATTTGCAGGAAAACGATTTCAGGGGGTAGACGGGAATTGCATTTAAAGCATAGGAAAAGAGGCAGAACGTCGACAATGATGCTCTTGGCCCAAAAGGGCGTATGCCTTTTTTCCTGAATATATTCAGGAAAAAACGCATACGCCCTTTTTGGCCAACCAAGCAAGCATGTTAAAGAAATCTGCACTACAATGAAGTCTCACTGCCCCCCGGTCAAAAGTGCCATCTGAAAAAAGTGTAAAATCCAGAAAGGCAGCACAGGCCATGGAGAACAGGGAGCCTTGTTATGCTGATGGGCGGGATGTAAATTGCCAACAGCCACTCTGGAGAAGTGTATGGTGTTTCCCGGAACACCGAAAAAACAAAGCTACGGAGCCTACGGCACTTCCACTTATGGTCCTATAGCTTAGGGAAATTAAAATCAAAAACACACAGCCACCCCAAAGTGTCGGACGGCTCTGTTTACAAGAACCTCGTCTACGGTACAAGTTAAATATCCCAGAATGTGAAAAATGGATAAAGAAGTTGTGGTACGTACGTACAATGGAATATCACTCAGCAATGTAATCTATGTCATCAGGCCCGTCACGGCATAATGAGTGGATTCAGGTACGATGATTCTAAGTGAAATAAGTCACACAGAAAATGAAACATCATAAGATATCCCTACTACACGGAATGTAAACTTGGCTACACATGAACTGAATTACAAAACAGAAGAGGGTCTCAAATTTAGAAAACAAACTTATGCTTGCTTAAGGGGAAAGTTGAGTTGGGGTGCTGCATAAAACCAGAGATAGAAATTAGCACAGATACCTTTCCATAAGCCAAATATGTAATAGTCAAGACCTACCCCTTGCTCAACGAAATGGACTAAACACCCCATATTCAACGCCTAGGAATACACCTGACTAGTAAGAATCTTCAAACCCATGGATTTATATGTCTCCGTAAGAGAATGAAGCGTGTGTACAGCGGCATGAATGCAGCAGAGAAAATCCGATAAATCCCATTATCAAAATGAATTACACAAACAAAACCCAAGGACAGTGAAATAGAGAGCAATTCTTAAATAATTCATTCAGGGCTTGTGATGCAACCTGGATTTACCACATCTACACCCAGAGCTGAGTGAGACATAAGGTTGGGCACTTCGGGCTGATAGCATTGGTGAGGTTCGATGAGCAAATGCAGACCCTTTGAAGTCATACAGCATGGTACCCATTCCATGGGTCCCAACTCTCCAAGTTTAAGGGATTCTTCCTTCAGCTAAAACATGCATGGGAAACCCACAGTATGGTGCACCGTGTGACTGGCAAACGTTTTCAAATGCATCTCAGTTTTCGTCCCCTTTTACTCGGGTTCACCATTCCAGACCCTTTACGAACACTCTCCCCACTTGGAGAGTCAGTGCCTTTAACCTCCTGTTGGGCACAGTTTGCAATTTCTGCGCAAGATGAAAAGGAATAGGGAGAACGAATGAGAGACTAGCTCTAGGTGTCTGCACGGGCAAATTTAATGCTCATTTCCACCAGGAAGAGGAATTAACCAAAGGCTCAGCATGCCGTGCCGGAACCAGATTAGGGCCTGAGGCAATCCTGTGGGTTTGCAGCCAGATCACAAGATAGCGAGTTGAAGAAAGGAGCTCAGGGGCACTGTAACTCACAAACCTGCAGAGTTATAAATGACAGCTATCGTCCAAAAATATATTGAAGGAAGGCTGCGAAGACGACTTGTAAGCGGGACAGATTTGCAGGAAAACGATTTCAGGGGGTAGACGGGAATTGCATTTAAAGCATAGGAAAAGAGGCAGAACGTCGACAATGATGCTCTTGGCCAAAAAGTGCGTATGCCTTTTTTCCTGAATATATTCAGGAAAAAACGCATACGCCCTTTTTGGCCAACCAAGCAAGCATGTTAAAGAAATCTGCACTACAATGAAGTCTCACTGCCCCCCGGTCAAAAGGGCCATCTGAAAAAAGTGTAAAATCCAGAAAGGCAGCACAGGCCATGGAGAACAGGGAGCCTTGTTATGCTGATGGGCGGGATGTAAATTGCCAACAGCCACTCTGGAGAAGTGTATGGTGTTTCCCGGAACACCGAAAAAACAAAGCTACGGAGCCTACGGCACTTCCACTTATGGTCCTATAGCTTAGGGAAATTAAAATCAAAAACACACAGCCACCCCAAAGTGTCGGACGGCTCTGTTTACAAGAACCTCGTCTACGGTACAAGTTAAATATCCCAGAATGTGAAAAATGGATAAAGAAGTTGTGGTACGTACGTACAATGGAATATCACTCAGCAATGAAATCTATGTCATCAGGCCCGTCGCGGCATAATGAGTGGATTCAGGTACGATGATTCTAAGTGAAATAAATCACACAGAAAATGAAACATCATAAGATATCACTACTACACGGAATGTAAACTTGGCTACACATGAACTGTATTACAAAACAGAAGAGGGTCTCAAATTTAGAAAACCATCTTATGCTTGATTAAGGGGAAAGGTGAGTTGGGGTGCTGCATAAAACCAGAGTTAGAAATTAGCACAGATACCTTTCCATAAGCCAAATATGTAATAGTCAAGCCCTACACCTTGCTCAACGAAATGGACTAAACACCCCATATTCAACGCCTAGGAATACACCTGACTAGTAAGAATCTTCAAACCCATGGATTTATATGTCTCCGTAAGAGAATGAAGCGTGTGTACAGCGGCATGAATGCAGCAGAGAAAATCCGATAAATCCCATTATCAAAATGAATCACACAAACAAAACCCAAGGACAGTGAAATAGAGAGCAATTCTTAAATAATTCATTCAGGGCTTGTGATGCAACCTGGATTTACCACATCTACACCCAGAGCTGAGTGAGACATAAGGCTGGGCACTTCGGGCTGATAGCATTGGTGAGGTTCGATGAGCAAATGCAGTCCCTTTGAAGTCATACATCATGGTACCCATTTCATGGGTCCCAACTCTCCAAGTTTAAGGGATTCTTCCTTCAGCTAAAACATGCATGGGAAACCCACAGTATGGTGCACCGTGTGACTGGCAAACGTTTTCAAATGCATCTCAGTTTTCGTCCCTTTTTACTCGGGTTCACCATTCCAGACCCTTTACGAACACTCTCCCCACTTGCAGAGTCAGTGCCTTTAACCTCCTGTTGGGCACAGTTTGCAATTTCTGCGCAAGATGAAAAGGAATAGGGAGAACGAATGAGAGACTAGCTCTAGGTGTCTGCACGGGCAAATTTAACGCTCATTTCCCACCAGGAAGAGGAATTAACCAAAGGCTCAGCATGCCGTGCCGGAACCAGATTAGGGCCTGAAGCAATCCTGTGGGTTTGCGGCCAGCTCACAAGATAGCGAGTTGAAGAAAGGAGCTCATGGGCACTGTAACTCACAAACCTGCAGAGTTATAAATGACAGCTATCGTCCAAAAATATATTGAAGGAAGGCTGCGAAGACGACTTGTAAGCGGGACAGATTTGCAGGAAAACGATTTCAGGGGGTAGACGGGAATTGCATTTAAAGCATAGGAAAAGAGGCAGAACGTCGACAATGATGCTCTTGGCCAAAAAGGGCGTATGCCTTTTTTCCTGAATATATTCAGGAAAAAACGCATACGCCCTTTTTGGCCAACCAAGCAAGCATGTTAAAGAAATCTGCACTACAATGAAGTCTCACTGCCCCCCGGTCAAAAGTGCCATCTGAAAAAAGTGTAAAATCCATAAAGGCAGCACAGGCCATGGAGAACAGGGAGCCTTGTTATGCTGATGGGCGGGATGTAAATTGCCAACAGCCACTCTGGAGAAGTGTATGGTGTTTCCCGGAACACCGAAAAAACAAAGCTACGGAGCCTACGGCACTTCCACTTATGGTCCTATAGCTTAGGGAAATTAAAATCAAAAACACACAGCCACCCCAAAGTGTCGGACGGCTCTGTTTACAAGAACCTCGTCTACGGTACAAGTTAAATATCCCAGAATGTGAAAAATGGATAAAGAAGTTGTGGTACGTACGTACAATGGAATATCACTCAGCAATGTAATCTATGTCATCAGGCCCGTCACGGCGTAATGAGTGGATTCAGGTACGATGATTCTAAGTGAAATAAGTCACACAGAAAATGAAACATCATAAGATATCCCTACTACACGGAATGTAAACTTGGCTACACATGAACTGAATTACAAAACAGAAGGGGGTCTCAAATTTAGAAAACCAACTTATGCTTGCTTAAGGGGAAAGTTGAGTTGGGGTGCTGCATAAAACCAGAGATAGAAATTAGCACAGATACCTTTCCATAAGCCAAATATGTAATAGTCAAGACCTACCCCTTGCTCAACGAAATGGACTAAACACCCCATATTCAACGCCTAGGAATACACCTGACTAGTAAGAATCTTCAAACCCATGGATTTATATGTCTCCGTAAGAGAATGAAGCGTGTGTACAGCGGCATGAATGCAGCAGAGAAAATCCGATAAATCCCATTATCAAAATGAATTACACAAACAAAACCCAAGGACAGTGAAATAGAGAGCAATTCTTAAATAATTCATTCAGGGCTTGTGATGCAACCTGGATTTACCACATCTACACCCAGAGCTGAGTGAGACATAAGGTTGGGCACTTCGGGCTGATAGCATTGGTGAGGTTCGATGAGCAAATGCAGACCCTTTGAAGTCATACAGCATGGTACCCATTCCATGGGTCCCAACTCTCCAAGTTTAAGGGATTCTTCCTTCAGCTAAAACATGCATGGGAAACCCACAGTATGGTGCACCGTGTGACTGGCAAACGTTTTCAAATGCATCTCAGTTTTCGTCCCCTTTTACTCGGGTTCACCATTCCAGACCCTTTACGAACACTCTCCCCACTTGGAGAGTCAGTGCCTTTAACCTCCTGTTGGGCACAGTTTGCAATTTCTGCGCAAGATGAAAAGGAATAGGGAGAACGAATGAGAGACTAGCTCTAGGTGTCTGCACGGGCAAATTTAATGCTCATTTCCACCAGGAAGAGGAATTAACCAAAGGCTCAGCATGCCGTGCCGGAACCAGATTAGGGCCTGAGGCAATCCTGTGGGTTTGCGGCCAGATCACAAGATAGCGAGTTGAAGAAAGGAGCTCAGGGGCACTGTAACTCACAAACCTGCAGAGTTATAAATGACAGCTATCGTCCAAAAATATATTGAAGGAAGGCTGCGAAGACGACTTGTAAGCGGGACAGATTTGCAGGAAAACGATTTCAGGGGGTAGACGGGAATTGCATTTAAAGCATAGGAAAAGAGGCAGAACGTCGACAATGATGCTCTTGGCCAAAAAGTGCGTATGCCTTTTTTCCTGAATATATTCAGGAAAAAACGCATACGCCCTTTTTGGCCAACCAAGCAAGCATGTTAAAGAAATCTGCACTACAATGAAGTCTCACTGCCCCCCGGTCAAAAGGGCCATCTGAAAAAAGTGTAAAATCCAGAAAGGCAGCACAGGCCATGGAGAACAGGGAGCCTTGTTATGCTGATGGGCGGGATGTAAATTGCCAACAGCCACTCTGGAGAAGTGTATGGTGTTTCCCGGAACACCGAAAAAACAAAGCTACGGAGCCTACGGCACTTCCACTTATGGTCCTATAGCTTAGGGAAATTAAAATCAAAAACACACAGCCACCCCAAAGTGTCGGACGGCTCTGTTTACAAGAACCTCGTCTACAGTACAAGTTAAATATCCCAGAATGTGAAAAATGGATAAAGAAGTTGTGGTACGTACGTACAATGGAATATCACTCAGCAATGAAATCTATGTCATCAGGCCCGTCGCGGCATAATGAGTGGATTCAGGTACGATGATTCTAAGTGAAATAAGTCACACAGAAAATGAAACATCATAAGATATCACTACTACACGGAATCTAAACTTGGCTACACATGAACTGACTTACAAATCAGAAGAGGGTCTCAAATTTAGAAAACCAACTTATGCTTGATTAAGGGGAAAGGTGAGTTGGGGTGCTGCATAAAACCAGAGTTAGAAATTAGCACAGATACCTTTCCATAAGCCAAATATGTAATAGTCAAGCCCTACCCCTTGCTCAACGAAATGGACTAAACACCCCATATTCAACGCCTAGGAATACACCTGACTAGTAAGAATCTTCAAACCCATGGATTTATATGTCTCCGTAAGAGAATGAAGCGTGTGTACAGCGGCATGAATGCAGCAGAGAAAATCCGATAAATCCCATTATCAAAATGAATCACACAAACAAAACCCAAGGACAGTGAAATAGAGAGCAATTCTTAAATAATTCATTCAGGGCTTGTGATGCAACCTGGATTTACCACATCTACACCCAGAGCTGAGTGAGACATAAGGTTGGGCACTTCGGGCTGATAGCATTGGTGAGGTTCGATGAGCAAATGCAGACCCTTTGAAGTCATACAGCATGGTACCCATTCCATGGGTCCCAACTCTCCAAGTTTAAGGGATTCTTCCTTCAGCTAAAACATGCATGGGAAACCCACAGTATGGTGCACCGTGTGACTGGCAAACGTTTTCAAATGCATCTCAGTTTTCGTCCCCTTTTACTCGGGTTCACCATTCCAGACCCTTTACGAACACTCTCCCCACTTGGAGAGTCAGTGCCTTTAACCTCCTGTTGGGCACAGTTTGCAATTTCTGCGCAAGATGAAAAGGAATAGGGAGAACGAATGAGAGACTAGCTCTAGGTGTCTGCACGGGCAAATTTAATGCTCATTTCCACCAGGAAGAGGAATTAACCAAAGGCTCAGCATGCCGTGCCGGAACCAGATTAGGGCCTGAGGCAATCCTGTGGGTTTGCGGCCAGATCACAAGATAGCGAGTTGAAGAAAGGAGCTCAGGGGCACTGTAACTCACAAACCTGCAGAGTTATAAATGACAGCTATCGTCCAAAAATATATTGAAGGAAGGCTGCGAAGACGACTTGTAAGCGGGACAGATTTGCAGGAAAACGATTTCAGGGGGTAGACGGGAATTGCATTTAAAGCATAGGAAAAGAGGCAGAACGTCGACAATGATGCTCTTGGCCAAAAAGGGCGTATGCCTTTTTTCCTGAATATATTCAGGAAAAAACGCATACGCCCTTTTTGGCCAACCAAGCAAGCATGTTAAAGAAATCTGCACTACAATGAAGTCTCACTGCCCCCCGGTCAAAAGGGCCATCTGAAAAAAGTGTAAAATCCAGAAAGGCAGCACAGGCCATGGAGAACAGGGAGCCTTGTTATGCTGATGGGCGGGATGTAAATTGCCAACAGCCAGTCTGGAAAAATGTATGGTGTTTCCCGGAACATCTAAAAAACAAAGCAACGGAGCCTACGGCAATTCCCCTTATGGTCCTATAGCTTAGGAAAATTAAATTCAAAAACACACAGCCACCCAAAAGTCTCCGGCAGCTCTGTTTACAAGAACCTCGTCTACGGTACAAGTTAAATATCCCAGAATGTGAAAAATGGATAAAGAAGTTGTGGTACGTACGTACAATGGAATATCACTCAGCAATGAAATCTATGTCATCAGGCCCGTCGCGGCATAATGAGTGGATTCAGGTACGATGATTCTAAGTGAAATAAGCCACACAGAAAATGAAACATCATAAGATATCACTACTACACGGAATGTAAACTTGGCTACACATGAACTGAATTACAAAACAGAAGAGGGTCTCAAATTTAGAAAACCAACTTATGCTTGCTTAAGGGGAAAGGTGAGTTGGGGTGCTGCATAAAACCAGAGATAGAAATTAGCACAGATACCTTTCCATAAGCCAAATATGTAATAGTCAAGACCTACCCCTTGCTCAACGAAATGGACTAAACACCCCATATTCAACGCCTAGGAATACACCTGCCTAGTAAGAATCTTCAAACCCATGGATTTATATGTCTCCGTAAGAGAATGAAGCGTGTGTACAGCAGCATGAATGCAGCAGAGAAAATCCGATAAATCCCATTATCAAAATGAATTACACAAACAAAACCCAAGGACAGTGAAATAGAGAGCAATTCTTAAATAATTCATTCAGGGCTTGTGATGCAACCTGGATTTACCACATCTACACCCAGAGCTGAGTGAGACATAAGGTTGGGCACTTCGGGCTGATAGCATTGGTGAGGTTCGATGAGCAAATGCAGACCCTTTGAAGTCATACAGCATGGTACCCATTCCATGGGTCCCAACTCTCCAAGTTTAAGGGATTCTTCCTTCAGCTAAAACATGCATGGGAAACACACAGTATGTTGCACCGTGTGACTGGCAAACGTTTTAAATGCATCTCAGTTTTCGTCCCTTTTTACTCGGGTTCACCATTCCAGACCCTTTACGAACACTCTCCCCACTTGGAGAGTCAGTGCCTTTAACCTCCTGTTCGGCACAGTTTGCAATTTCTGCGCAAGATGAAAAGGAATAGGGAGAACGAATGAGAGACTACCTCTAGGTGTCTGCACGGGCAAATTTAACGCTCATTTCCCAACAGGAAGAGGAATTAACCAAAGGCTCAGTATGCCGTGCCGGAACCAGATTAGGGCCTGAAGCAATCCTGTGGGTTTGCGGCCAGCTCACAAGATAGCGAGTTGAAGAAAGGAGCTCAGGGGCACTGTAACTCACAAACCTGCAGAGTTATAAATGACAGCTATCGTCCAAAAATATATTGAAGGAAGGCTGCGAAGACGACTTGTAAGCGGGACAGATTTGCAGGAAAACGATTTCAGGGGGTAGACGGGAATTGCATTTAAAGCATAGGAAAAGAGGCAGAACGTCGACAATGATGCTCTTGGCCAAAAAGGGCGTATGCCTTTTTTCCTGAATATATTCAGGAAAAAACGCATACGCCCTTTTTGGCCAACCAAGCAAGCATGTTAAGGAAATCTGCACTACAATGAAGTCTCACTGCCCCCCGGTCAAAAGGGCCATCTGAAAAAAGGGTAAAATCCAGAAAGGCAGCACAGGCCATGGAGAACAGGGAGCCTTGTTATGCTGATGGGCGGGATGTAAATTGCCAACAGCCACTCTGGAGAAGTGTATGGTGTTTCCCGGAACACCGAAAAAACAAAGCTACGGAGCCTACGGCACTTCCACTTATGGTCCTATAGCTTAGGGAAATTAAAATCAAAAACACACAGCCACCCCAAAGTGTCGGACGGCTCTGTTTACAAGAACCTCGTCTACGGTACAAGTTAAATATCCCAGAATGTGAAAAATGGATAAAGAAGTTGTGGTACGTACGTACAATGGAATATCACTCAGCAATGAAATCTATGTCATCAGGCCCGTCGCGGCATAATGAGTGGATTCAGGTACGATGATTCTAAGTGAAATAAGTCACACAGAAAATGAAACATCATAAGATATCACTACTACACGGAATGTAAACTTGGCTACACATGAACTGAATTACAAAACAGAAGAGGGTCTCAAATTTAGAAAACCAACTTATGCTTGCTTAAGGGGAAAGGTGAGTTGGGGTGCTGCATAAAACCAGAGATAGAAATTAGCACAGATACCTTTCCATAAGCCAAATATGTAATAGTCAAGACCTACCCCTTGCTCAACGAAATGGACTAAACACCCCATATTCAACGCCTAGGAATACACCTGACTAGTAAGAATCTTCAAACCCATGGATTTATATGTCTCCGTAAGAGAATGAAGTGTGTGTACAGCGGCATGAATGCAGCAGAGAAAATCCGATAAATCCCATTATCAAAATGAATTACACAAACAAAACCCAAGGACAGTGAAATAGAGAGCAATTCTTAAATAATTCATTCAGGGCTTGTGATGCAACCTGGATTTACCACATCTACACCCAGAGCTGAGTGAGACATAAGGTTGGGCACTTCGGGCTGATAGCATTGGTGAGGTTCGATGAGCAAATGCAGACCCTTTGAAGTCATACAGCATGGTACCCATTCCATGGGTCCCAACTCTCCAGCTTTAAGCGATTCTTCCTTCAGCTAAAACATGCATGGGAATCCCACAGTATGGTGCACCGTGTGACCGGGAAACGTTTTCAAATGCATCTCAGTTTTCGTCCCCTTTTATTTGGGTTCACTATTCCAGACCCTTTACTAACAGGCTCCCCACTTGGACAGTCAGTGCCTTTAACCTCCTGTTTGGTACAGTTTGCAATTTCTGCACAAGATGAACAGGAATAGGGAGAACCAATGAGAGACTAGCTGTAGGTGTCTGCACGGGCAAATTTAACGCTCATTTCCCACCAGGAAGAGGAATTAACCAAAGGCCCCACATGCCGTGCCGCAACAAAATTAGGGCCTGAAGCAATCCTGCGGGTTTGCGGCCAGCTCAAAAGAAAGCGATTTGAAGAAAGGAGCTCAGGGGCACTGTAATTCACAAACCTGCAGAGTTATAAATGACAGCTATCGTCCAAAAATATATTGAAGGAAGGCTGCGAAGAGGACTTGAAAGCGGGGCAGAATTGCAGGAAAACGATTTCAGGGGGTAGACTGGAATTGCATTTAAAGCATAGGAAAAGAGGCAGAACGACGACAATGATGCACTTGGCCAAAAAGAGCGTATGCGTTTTTTCCTGAATATATTTAGGAAAAAATGCATACGCCCTTTTGGCCAACCAAGCAAGCATGTTAAAGAAATCTGCACTACAATGAAGTCTCAGTGCCCCCTGGTCAAAAGGGCCATCTGAAAAAAGTGTAAAATCCAGAAATGCCGCACAGGCCATGGAGCACAGGGAGCCTTGTTATGCTGATGGGTGGGATGTAAATTGCCAACAGCCACTCTGGAGAAGTGTATGGTGTTTCCTGAAACATCTAAAAAACAAAGCAACGGAGCCTACAGCACTTCCCCTTATGGTCCTATAGCTTAGGAAAATTAAAATCAAAAACACACAGCCACCCAAAAGTCTCGGGCGGCTCTGTTTACAAGAACCTCGTCTACAGTACACGTTAAATATCCCAGAATGTGAAAAATGGATAAACAAGTTGTGGTATGTACGTACAATGGAATATAACACAGCAATGAAATCTATGTCATCAGGCCCGTCGCGGCATAATGAGTGGATTCAGGTACGATGATTCTAAGTGAAATAAGTCACACAGAAAATGAAACATCATAAGATATCACTAATACACGGAATGTAAACTTGGCTACACATGAACTGAATTACAAAACAGAAGAGGGTCTCAAATTTAGAAAACCAACTTATGCTTGCTTAAGGGGAAAGGTGAGTTGGGGTGCTGCATAAAACCAGAGATAGAAATTAGCACAGATACCTTTCCATAAGCCAAATATGTAATAGTCAAGACCTACACCTTGCTCAACGAAATGGACTAAACACCCCATATTCAACGATTAGGAATACACCTGACTAGTAAGAATCTTCAAACCCATGGATTTATATGTCTCCGTAAGAGAATGAAGCGTGTGTACAGTGGCATGAATGCAGCAGAGAAAATCCGATAAATCCCATTATCAAAATGAATTACACAAACAAAACACAAGGACAGTGAAATCGAGAGCAATTCTTAAATAATTCATTCAGGGCTTGTGATGCAACCTGGATTTACCACATCTACACCCAGAGCTGAGTGATACATAAAGTTGGGCACTTCGGGCTCATAGCATTGGTGAGGTTCGATGAGCAAATGCAGACCCTTTGAAGTCATACAGCATGGTACCTTTTCCATGGGTCCCAACTCTCCAAGTTTAAGGGATTCTTCCTTCAGCTAAAACATGCATGGGAAACCCACAGTATGGTGCACCGTGTGACTGGCAAACGTTTTCAAATGCATCTCAGTTTTCGTCCCCTTTTACTCGGGTTCACCATTCCAGACCGTTTACGAACACTCTCCTCACTTGGAGAGTCAGTGCCTTTAACTTCCTGTTGGGCACAGTTTGCAATTCCTGCGCAAGATGAAAAAGAATAGGGAGAACCAATGAGAGACTAGCTGTAGGTGTCTGCACGGGCAAATTTAACGCTCATTTCCCACCAGGAAGTGGAATTAACCAAAGGCTCAGCATGCCGTGCCGGAACCAGATTAGGGCCTGAAGCAATCCTGCGGGTTTGGGGCCAGCTCACAAGATAGCGAGTTGAAGAAAGGAGCTCAGGGGCACTGTAACTCACAAAACTGCAGAGTTATAAATGACAGCTATCGTCCAAAAATATATTGAAGGAAGGCTGCGAAGACGACTTGTAAGCGGGGCAGATTTGCAGGAAAACTATTTCAGGGGGCAGACGGGAATTTCATTTAAAGCATAGGAAAAGAGGCAGAACATCGACAATGATGCTCTTGGCCAAAAAGGGCGTATGCGTTTTTTCCTGAATATATTCAGGAAAAAACGCATACGCCCTTTTTGGCCAACCAAGCATGCATGTTAAAGAAATGTGCACTTCAATGAAGTCTCACTGCCCCCCGGTCAAAAGGGCCATCTGAAAAAAGTGTAAAATCCAGAAAGGCAGCACAGGCCATGGAGAACAGCGAGCCTTGTTATGCTGATGTGCGGGATGTAAATTGCCAACAGCCAGTCTGGAAAAGTGTATGGTGTTTCCTGGAACATCTAAAAAACAAAGCAACGGAGCCTACGAAACTTCTCCTTATGGTCCTAAAGCTTAGGAAAATTAAAATCAAAAACACACAGCCACCCAAAAGTCTCGGGCGGCTCTGTTTACAAGAACCTCGTCTACCGTACAAGTTAAATATCCCAGAATGTGAAAAATGGATAAACATGTTGTGGTACGTACGTACAATGGAATATCACACAGCAATGAAATCTATGTCATCAGGCCCGTCACGGCATAATGAGCGGATTCAGGTACGATGATTCTAAGTGAAATAAGTCACACAGAAAATGAAACATCATAAGATATCACTAATACACGGAATGTAAACATGGCTACACATGAACTGAATTACAAAACAGAACAGGGTCTCAAATTTAGAAAACCAACTTATGCTTGCTTAAGGGGAAAGATGAGTTGGGGTGCTGCATAAAACCAGAGATAGAAATTAGCACAGATACCTTTCCATAAGCCAAATATGTAATAGTCAAGACCTACCCCTTGCTCAACGAAATGGACTAAACACCCCATATTCAATGCCTAGGAATACACCTGACTAGTAAGAACCTTCAAACCCATGGATTTATATGTCTCCGTAAGAGAATGAAGCGTGTGTACAGCGGCATGAATGCAGCAGAGAAAATCCGATAAATCCCATTATCAAAATGAATTACACAAACAAAACCCAAGGACAGTGAAATAGAGAGCAATTCTTAAATAATTCATTCAGGGCATGTGATGCAACCTGGATTTACCACCTCTACACCCAGAGCTGAGTGAGACATAAGGTTGGGCACTTCGGGCTGATAGCATTGGTGAGGTTCGATGAGCAAATTCAGACCCTTTGAAGTCATACAGCATGGTACCCTTTCCATGGGTCCCAACTCTCCAAGTTTAAGGGATTCTTCCGTCAGCTAAAACATGCATGGGAAACCCACAGTATGGTGCACCGTGTGACTGGCAAACGTTTTCAAATGCATCTCAGTTTTCGTCCCCTTTTACTCGGGTTCACCATTCCAGACCCTTTACGAACACTCTCCCCACTTGGAGAGTCAGTGCCTTTAACCTCCTGTTGGGCACAGTTTGCAATTTCTGCGCAAGATGAAAAGGAATAGGGAGAACCAATGAGAGACTAGCTTTAGGTGTCTGCGCGGGCAAATTTAACGCTCATTTCCCACCAGGAAGAGGAATTAACCAAAGGCTCAGCATGCCGTGCCGGAACCAGATTAGGGCCTGAAGCAATCCTGTGGGTTTGCGGCCAGCTCACAAGATAGCGAGTTGAAGAAAGGAGCTCAGGGGCACTGTAACTCACAAACCTGCAGAGTTATAAATGACAGCTATCGTCCAAAAATATATTGAAGGAACGCTGCGAAGACGACTTGTAAGCGGGACAGATTTGCAGGAAAACAATTTCAGGGGGTAGACGGGAATTGCATTTAAAGCATAGGAAAAGAGGCAAAACGTCGACAATGATGCTCTTGGCCAAAAAGGGCGTATGCGTTTTTTCCTGAATATATTCAGGAAAAACACATACGCCCTTTTTGGCCAAACAAGCAAGCACGTTAAAGAAATCTGCACTACAATGAAGTCTCACTGCCCCCCGGTCAAAAGGGCCATCTGAAAAAAGTGTAAAATCCAGAAAGGCAGCACAGGCCATGGAGAACAGGGAGCCTTGTTATGCTGATGGGCGGGATGTAAATTGCCAACAGCCACTCTGGAGAAGTGTATGGTGTTTCCCGGAACCCCGAAAAAACAAAGCTACGGAGCGTACGGCACTTCCACTTATGGTCCTATAGCTTAGGGAAATTAAAATCAAAAACACACAGCCACCCCAAAGTGTCGGACGGCTCTGTTTACAAGAACCTCGTCTACGGTACAAGTTAAATATCCCAGAATGTGAAAAATGGATAAAGAAGTTGTGGTACGTACGTACAATGGAATATCACTCAGCAATGAAATCTATGTCATCAGGCCCGTCGCGGCATAATGAGTGGATTCAGGTACGATGATTCTAAGTGAAATAAGTCACACAGAAAATGAAACATTATAAGATATCACTACTACACGGAATGTAAACTTGGCTACACATGAACTGAATTACAAAACAGAAGAGGGTCTCAAATTTAGAAAACCAACTTATGCTTGCTTAAGGGGAAAGGTGAGTTGGGGTGCTGCATAAAACCAGAGATAGAAATTAGCACAGATACCTTTCCATAAGCCAAATATGTAATAGTCAAGCCCTACCCCTTGCTCAACGAAATGGACTAAACACCCCATATTCAACGCCTAGGAATACACCTGACTAGTAAGAATCTTCAAACCCATGGATTTATATGTCTCCATAAGAGAATCAAGCATGTGTACAGCTGCATGAAGGCAGCAGAGAAAATCCGATAAATCCCATTATCAAAATGAATTAAAAAACAAAACACAATGACAGTGAAATAGAGAGCAATTCTTAAATAATTCATTCAGGGCTTGTGATGCAACCTGGATTTACCTCATCTACACCCAGAGCTGAGTGAGACATAAGGTTGGACACTTCGGGCTGATAGCATTGGTGAGGTTCGATGAGCAAATGAAGACCATTTGAAGTCATACTGCATGGTACCCATTCCATGGGTCCCAAATCTCCAGGTTTAAGCGATTCTTCCTTCAGCTAAAACATGCATGGGAATCCCACAGTTTGGTGCACCGTGTGACCGGGAAACGTTTTCAAATGCATCTCAGTTTTCATCCCCTTTTACTCGGGTTCACCATTCCAGAACCTTTACGAACACTCTCCCCACTTGGAGAGTCAGTGCCTTTAACCTCCTGTTGGGCACAGTTTGCAAATTCTGGGCAAGATGAAAAGGAATAGGGAGAACGAATGAGAGACTAGCTCTAGGTGTCTGCACGGGCAAATTTAACGCTCATTTCCCACCAGGAAGAGGAATTAACCAAAGGCTCAGCATGCCGTGCCAGAACCAGGTTAGGGCCTGAAGCAATCCTGCGGGTTTGCGGCCAGCTCACAAGATAGCGAGTTGAAGAAAGGAGCTCAGGGGCACTGTAACTCACAAACCTGCAGAGTTATAAATGACAGCTATCGTCCAAAAATATATTGAAGGAAGGCTGCGAAGACGACTTGTAAGCGGGGCAGATTTGCCGGAAAACGATTTCAGGGGGCAGACGGGAATTTCATTTAAAGCATAGGAAAAGAGGCAGAACGTCGACAATGATGCTCTTGGCCAAAAAGGGCGTATGCGTTTTTTCCTGAATATATTCAGGAAAAAACGCATACGCCCTTTTTGGCCAACCAAGAATGCATGTTAAAGAAATGTGCAATTCAATGAAGTCTCACTGCCCCCCGGTCAAAAGGGCCATCTGAAAAAAGTGTAAAATCCAGAAAGGCAGCACAGGTCATGGAGAACAGCGAGCCTTGTTATGCTGATGGGCGGGATGTAAATTGCCAACAGCCAGTCTGGAAAAGTGTATGGTGTTTCCTGGAACATCTAAAAAACAAAGCAACGGAGCCTACGGCACTTCCCCTTATGGTCCTATAGCTTAGGAAAATTAAAATCAAAAAAACACAGCCACCCCAAAGTGTCGGACGGCTCTGTTTACAAGAACCTCGTCTACGGTACAAGTTAAATATCCCAGAATGTGAAAAATGGATAAAGAAGTTGTGGTACGTACGTACAATGGAATATCACTCAGCAATGAAATCTATGTCATCAGGCCCGTCGCGGCATAATGAGTGGATTCAGGTACGATGATTCTAAGTGAAATAAGTCACACAGAAAATGAAACATCATAAGATATCACTACTACACGGAATCTAAACTTGGCTACACATGAACTGAATTACAAATCAGAAGAGGGTCTCAAATTTAGAAAACCAACTTATGCTTGATTAAGGGGAAAGGTGAGTTGGGGTGCTGCATAAAACCAGAGTTAGAAATTAGCACAGATACCTTTCCATAAGCCAAATATGTAATAGTCAAGCCCTACACCTTGCTCAACGAAATGGACTAAACACCCCATATTCAACGCCTAGGAATACACCTGACTAGTAAGAATCTTCAAACCCATGGATTTATATGTCTCCATAAGAGAATGAAGCGTGTGTACAGCGGCATGAATGCAGCAGAGAAAATCCGATAAATCCCATTATCAAAATGAATCACACAAACAAAACCCAAGGACAGTGAAATAGAGAGCAATTCTTAAATAATTCATTCAGGGCTTGTGATGCAACCTGGATTTACCACATCTACACCCAGAGCTGAGTGAGACATAAGGTTGGGCACTTCGGGCTGATAGCATTTGTGAAGTTCGATGAGCAAATGCAGACCCTTTGAAGTCATACAGCATGGTACCCATTCCATGGGTCCCAACTCTCCAAGTTTAAGGGATTCTTCCTTCAGCTAAAACATGCATGGGAAACCCACAGTATGGTGCACCGTGTGACTGGCAAACGTTTTCAAATGCATCTCAGTTTTCGTCCCCTTTTACTCGGGTTCACCATTCCAGACCCTTTACGAACACTCTCCCCACTTGGAGAGTCAGTGCCTTTAACCTCCTGTTGGGCACAGTTTGCAATTTCTGCGCAAGATGAAAAGGAATAGGGAGAACGAATGAGAGACTAGCTCTAGGTGTCTGCACGGGCAAATTTAACCCTCATTTCCCACCAGGAAGAGGAATTAACCAAAGGCTCAGCATGCCGTGCCGGAACCAGATTAGGGCCTGAAGCAATCCTGTGGGTTTGCCGCCAGCTCACAAGATAGCGAGTTGAAGAAAGGAGCTCAGGGGCACTGTAACTCACAACCCTGCCGAGTTATAAATGACAGCTATCGTCCAAAAATATATTGAAGGAAGGCTGCGAAGACGACTTGTAAGCGGGACAGATTTGCAGGAAAACGATTTCAGGGGGTAGACGGGAATTGCATTTAAAGCATAGGAAAAGAGGCAGAACGTCGACAATGATGCTCTTGGCCAAAAAGGGCGTATGCCTTTTTTCCTGAATATATTCGGGAAAAAACGCATACGCCCTTTTTGGCCAACCAAGCAAGCATGTTAAAGAAATCTGCACTACAAAGATGTCTCACTGCCCCCCGGTCAAAAGGGCCATCTGAAAAAAGTGTAAAATCCATAAAGGCAGCACAGGCCATGGAGAACAGGGAGCCTTGTTATGCTGATGGGCGGGATGTAAATTGCCAACAGCCACTCTGGAGAAGTGTATGGTGTTTCCCGGAACACCGAAAAAACAAAGCTACGGAGCCTACGGCACTTCCACTTATGGTCCTATAGCTTAGGGAAATTAAAATCAAAAACACACAGCCATCCCAAAGTGTCGGACGGCTGTGTTTACAAGAACCTCGTCTACAGTACAAGTTAAATATCCCAGAATGTGAAAAATGGATAAAGAAGTTGTGGTACGTACGTACAATGGAATATCACTCAGCAATGAAATCTATGTCATCAGGCCCGTCGCGGCATAATGAGTGGATTCAGGTACGATGATTCTAAGTGAAATAAGTCACACAGAAAATGAAACATCATAAGATATCACTACTACACGGAATGTAAACTTGGCTACACATGAACTGAATTACAAAACAGAAGAGGGTCTCAAATATAGAAAACCAACTTATGCTTGATTAAGCGGAAAGGTGAGTTGGGATGCTGCATAAAACCAGAGATAGAAATTAGCACAGATACCTTTCCATAAGCCAAATATGTAATAGTCAAGACCTACCCCTTGCTCAACGAAATGGACTAAACACCCCATATTCAACGCCTAGGAATACACCTGACTAGTAAGAATCTTCAAACCCATGGATTTATATGTCTCCGTAAGAGAATGAAGCGTGTGTACAGCGGCAAGAATGCAGCAGAGAAAATCAGATAAAAACCATTATCAAAATGAATTACACAAACAAAACCCAAGGACAGTGAAATAGAGAGCAATTCTTAAATAATTCATTCAGGGCTTGTGATGCAACCTGGATTTACCACATCTACACCCAGAGCTGAGTGAGACATAAGGTTGGGCACTTCGGGCTGATAGCATTGGTGAGGTTCGATGAGCAAATGCAGACCCTTTGAAGTCATACAGCATGGTACCCATTCCATGGGTCCCAACTCTCCAAGGTTAAGGGATTCTTCCTTCAGCTAAAACATGCATGGGAAACCCACAGTATGGTGCACCGTGTGACTGGCAAACGTTTTCAAATGCATCTCAGTTTGCGTCCCTTTTTACTCGGGTTCACCATTCCAGACCCTTTACGAACACTCTCCCCACTTGCAGAGTCAGTGCATTTAACCTCCTGTTGGGCACAGTTTGCAATTTCTGCGCAAGATGAAAAGGAATAGGGAGAACGAATGAGAGACTAGCTCTAGGTGTCTGCACGGGCAAATTTAACGCTCATTTACCACCAGGAAGAGGAATTAACCAAAGGCTCAGCATGCCGTGCCGGAACCAGATTAGGGCCTGAAGCAATCCTGTGGGTTTGCGGCCAGCTCACAAGATAGCGAGTTGAAGAAAGGAGCTCATGGGCACTGTAACTCACAAACCTGCAGAGTTATAAATGACAGCTATCGTCCAAAAATATATTGAAGGAAGGCTGCGAAGACGACTTGTAAGCGGGACAGATTTGCAGGAAAACGATTTCAGGGGGTAGACGGGAATTGCATTTAAAGCATAGGAAAAGAGGCAGAACGTCGACAATGATGCTCTTGGCCAAAAAGGGCGTATGTCTTTTTTCCTGAATATATTCAGGAAAAAACGCATACGCCCTTTTTGGCCAACCAAGCAAGCATGTTAAAGAAATCTGCACTACAATGAAGTCTCACTGCCCCCCGGTCAAAAGGGCCATCTGAAAAAAGTGTAAAATCCAGAAAGGCAGCACAGGCCATGGAGAACAGGGAGCCTTGTTATGCTGATGGGCGGGATGTAAATTGCCAACAGCCACTCTGGAGAAGTGTATGGTGTTTCCCGGAACACCGAAAAAACAAAGCTACGGAGCCTACGGCACTTCCACTTATGGTCCTATAGCTTAGGGAAATTAAAATCAAAAACACACAGCCACCCCAAAGTGTCGGACGGCTCTGTTTACAAGAACCTCGTCTACGGTACAAGTTAACTATCCCAGAATGTGAAAAATGGATAAAGAAGTTGTGGTACGTACGTACAATGGAATATCACTCAGCAATGAAATCTATGTCATCAGGCCCGTCGCGGCATAATGAGTGGATTCAGGTACGATGATTCTAAGTGAAATAAGTCACACAGAAAATGAAACATCATAAGATATCACTACTACACGGAATGTAAACTTGGCTACACATGAACTGAATTACAAAACAGAAGAGGGTCTCAAATTTAGAAAACCAACTTATGCTTGCTTAAGGGGAAAGGTGAGTTGGGGTGCTGCATAAAACCAGAGATAGAAATTAGCACAGATACCTTTCCATAAGCCAAATATGTAATAGTCAAGCCCTACACCTTGCTCAACGAAATGGACTAAACACCCCATATTCAACGCCTAGGAATACACCTGACTAGTAAGAATCTTCAAACCCATGGATTTATATGTCTCCGTAAGAGAATGAAGCGTGTGTACAGCGGCATGAATGCAGCAGAGAAAATCCGATAAATCCCATTATCAAAATGAATCACACAAACAAAACCCAAGGACAGTGAAATAGAGAGCAATTCTTAAATAATTCATTCAGGGCTTGTGATGCAACCTGGATTTACCACATCTACACCCAGAGCTGAGTGAGACATAAGGTTGGGCACTTCGGGCTGATAGCATTGGTGAGGTTCGATGAGCAAATGCAGACCCTTTGAAGTCATACAGCATGGTACCCATTCCATGGGTCCCAACTCTCCAAGTTTAAGGGATTCTTCCTTCAGCTAAAACATGCATGGGAAACCCACAGTATGGTGCACCGTGTGACTGGCAAACGTTTTCAAATGCATCTCAGTTTTCGTCCCCTTTTACTCGGGTTCACCATTCCAGACCCTTTACGAACACTCTCCCCACTTGGAGAGTCAGTGCCTTTAACCTCCTGTTGGGCACAGTTTGCAATTTCTGCGCAAGATGAAAAGGAATAGGGAGAACGAATGAGAGACTAGCTCTAGGTGTCTGCACGGGCAAATTTAACCCTCATTTCCCACCAGGAAGAGGAATTAACCAAAGGCTCAGCATGCCGTGCCGGAACCAGATTAGGGCCTGAAGCAATCCTGTGGGTTTGCCGCCAGCTCACAAGATAGCGAGTTGAAGAAAGGAGCTCAGGGGCACTGTAACTCACAAACCTGCAGAGTTATAAATGACAGCTATCGTCCAAAAATATATTGAAGGAAGGCTGCGAAGACGACTTGTAAGCGGGACAGATTTGCAGGAAAACGATTTCAGGGGGTAGACGGGAATTGCATTTAAAGCATAGGAAAAGAGGCAGAACGTCGACAATGATGCTCTTGGCCAAAAAGGGCGTATGCGTTTTTTCCTGAATATATTCAGGAAAAAACGCATACGCCCTTTTTGGCCAACCAAGCAAGCATGTTAAAGAAATCTGCACTACAAAGATGTCTCACTGCCCCCCGGTCAAAAGGGCCATCTGAAAAAAGTGTAAAATCCATAAAGGCAGCACAGGCCATGGAGAACAGGGAGCCTTGTTATGCTGATGGGCGGGATGTAAATTGCCAACAGCCACTCTGGAGAAGTGTATGGTGTTTCCCGGAACACCGAAAAAACAAAGCTACGGAGCCTACGGCACTTCCACTTATGGTCCTATAGCTTAGGGAAATTAAAATCAAAAACACACAGCCACCCCAAAGTGTCGGACGGCTCTGTTTACAAGAACCTCGTCTACGGTACAAGTTAAATATCCCAGAATGTGAAAAATGGATAAAGAAGTTGTGGTACGTACGTACAATGGAATATCACTCAGCAATGAAATCTATGTCATCAGGCCCGTCGCGGCATAATGAGTGGATTCAGGTACGATGATTCTAAGTGAAATAAGTCACACAGAAAATGAAACATCATAAGATATCACTACTACACGGAATGTAAACTTGGCTACACATGAACTGAATTACAAAACAGAACAGGGTCTCAAATTTAGAAAACCAACTTATGCTTGATTAAGGGGAAAGGTGAGTTGGGGTGCTGCATAAAACCAGAGATAGAAATTAGCACAGATACCTTTCCATAAGCCAAATATGTAATAGTCAAGACCTACCCCTTGCTCAACGAAATGGACTAAACACCCCATATTCAACGCCTAGGAATACACCTGACTAGTAAGAATCTTCAAACCCATGCATTTATATGTCTCCGTAAGAGAATGAAGCGTGTGTACAGCGGCAAGAATGCAGCAGAGAAAATCAGATAAATCCAATTATCAAAATGAATTACACAAACAAAACCCAAGGACAGTGAAATAGAGAGCAATTCTTAAATAATTCATTCAGGGCTTGTGATGCAACCTGGATTTACCACATCTACACCCAGAGCTGAGTGAGACATAAGGCTGGGCACTTCGGGCTGATAGCATTGGTGAGGTTCGATGAGCAAATGCAGACCCTTTGAAGTCATACAGCATGGTACCCATTCCATGGGTCCCAACTCTCCAAGTTTAAGGGATTCTTCCTTCAGCTAAAACATGCATGGGAAACCCACAGTATGGTGCACCGTGTGACTGGCAAACGTTTTCAAATGCATCTCAGTTTTCGTCCCCTTTTACTCGGGTTCGCCATTTCAGACCCTTTACGAACACTCTCCCCACTTGGAGAGTCAGTGCCTTTAACCTCCTGTTGGGCACAGTTTGCAATTTCTGCGCAAGATGAAAAGGAATAGGGAGAACGAATGAGAGAGTAGCTCTAGGTGTCTGCACGGGCAAATTTAACGCTCATTTCCCACCAGGAAGAGGAATTAACCAAAGGCTCAGCATGCCGTGCCGGAACCAGATTAGGGCCTGAGGAAATCCTGTGGGTTTGCGGCCAGCTCACAAGATAGCGAGTGGAAGAAAGGAGCTCAGGGGCACTGTAACTCACAAACCTGCAGAGTTACAAATGACAGCTATCGTCCAAAAATATATTGAAGGAAGGCTGCGAAGACGACTTGTAAGCGGGACAGATTTGCAGGAAAACGATTTCAGGGGGTAGACGGGAATTGCATTTAAAGCATAGGAAAAGAGGCAGAACGTCGACAATGATGCTCTTGGCCAAAAAGGGCGTATGCGTTTTTTCCTGAATATATTCAGGAAAAAACGCATACGCCCTTTTTGGCCAACCAAGCAAGCATGTTAAGGAAATCTGCACTACAATGAAGTCTCACTGCCCCCCGGTCAAAAGGGCCATCTGAAAAAAGTGTAAAATCCAGAAAGGCAGCACAGGCCATGGAGAACAGCGAGCCTTGTTATGCTGATGGGCGGGATGTAAATTGCCAACAGCCACTCTGGAGAAGTGTATGGTGTTTCCCGGAACACCAAAAAAACAAAGCTACGGAGCCTACGGCACTTCCACTTATGGTCCTATAGCTTAGGGAAATTAAAATCAAAAACACACAGCCACCCCAAAGTGTCGGACGGCTCTGTTTACAAGAACCTCGTCTACGGTACAAGTTAAATATCCCAGAATGTGAAAAATGGATAAAGAAGTTGTTGTACGTACGTACAATGGAATATCACTCAGCAATGAAATCTATGTCATCAGGCCCGTCGCGGCATAATGAGTGGATTCAGGTACGATGATTCTAAGTGAAATAAGTCACACAGAAAATGAAACATCATAAGATATCACTACTACACGGAATGTAAACTTGGCTACACATGAACTGAATTACAAAACAGAAGAGGGTCTCAAATTTAGAAAACCAACTTATGCTTGCTTAAGGGGAAAGGTGAGTTGGGGTGCTGCATAAAACCAGAGATAGAAATTAGCACAGATACCTTTCCATAAGCCAAATATGTAATAGTCAAGCCCTACACCTTGCTCAACGAAATGGACTAAACACCCCATATTCAACGCCTAGGAATACACCTGACTAGTAAGAATCTTCAAACCCATGGATTTATATGTCTCCGTAAGAGAATGAAGCGTGTGTACAGCAGCATGAATGCAGCAGAGAAAATCCGATAAATCCCATTATCAAAATGAATCACACAAACAAAACCCAAGGACAGTGAAATAGAGAGCAATTCTTAAATAATTCATTCAGGGCTTGTGATGCAACCTGGATTTACCACATCTACACCCAGAGCTGAGTGAGACATAAGGTTGGGCACTTCGGGCTGATAGCATTGGTGAGGTTCGATGAGCAAATGCAGACCCTTTGAAGTCATACAGCATGGTACCCATTCCATGGGTCCCAACTCTCCAAGTTTAAGGGATTCTTCCTTCAGCTAAAACATGCATGGGAAACCCACAGTATGGTGCACCGTGTGACTGGCAAACGTTTTCAAATGCATCTCAGTTTTCGTCCCCTTTTACTCGGGTTCACCATTCCAGACCCTTTACGAACACTCTCCCCACTTGGAGAGTCAGTGCCTTTAACCTCCTGTTGGGCACAGTTTGCAATTTCTGCGCAAGATGAAAAGGAATAGGGAGAACGAATGAGAGACTAGCTCTAGGTGTCTGCACGGGCAAATTTAACCCTCATTTCCCACCAGGAAGAGGAATTAACCAAAGGCTCAGCATGCCGTGCCGGAACCAGATTAGGGCCTGAAGCAATCCTGTGGGTTTGCCGCCAGCTCACAAGATAGCGAGTTGAAGAAAGGAGCTCAGGGGCACTGTAACTCACAAACCTGCAGAGTTATAAATGACAGCTATCGTCCAAAAATATATTGAAGGAAGGCTGCGAAGACGACTTGTAAGCGGGACAGATTTGCAGGAAAACGATTTCAGGGGGTAGACGGGAATTGCATTTAAAGCATAGGAAAAGAGGCAGAACGTCGACAATGATGCTCTTGGCCAAAAAGGGCGTATGCGTTTTTTCCTGAATATATTCAGGAAAAAACGCATACGCCCTTTTTGGCCAACCAAGCAAGCATGTTAAAGAAATCTGCACTACAATGATGTCTCACTGCCCCCCGGTCAAAAGGGCCATCTGAAAAAAGTGTAAAATCCAGAAAGGCAGCACAGGCCATGGAGAACAGGGAGCCTTGTTATGCTGATGGGCGGGATGTAAATTGCCAACAGCCAGTCTGGAAAAATGTATGGTGTTTCCCGGAACATCTAAAAAACAAAGCAACGGAGCCTACGGCAATTCCCCTTATGGTCCTATAGCTTAGGAAAATTAAATTCAAAAACACACAGCCACCCAAAAGTCTCCGGCAGCTCTGTTTACAAGAACCTCGTCTACGGTACAAGTTAAATATCCCAGAATGTGAAAAATGGATAAAGAAGTTGTGGTACGTACGTACAATGGAATATCACTCAGCAATGAAATCTATGTCATCAGGCCCGTCGCGGCATAATGAGTGGATTCAGGTACGATGATTCTAAGTGAAATAAGCCACACAGAAAATGAAACATCATAAGATATCACTACTACACGGAATGTAAACTTGGCTACACATGAACTGAATTACAAAACAGAACAGGGTCTCAAATTTAGAAAACCAACTTATGCTTGCTTAAGGGGAAAGGTGAGTTGGGGTGCTGCATAAAACCAGAGATAGAAATTAGCACAGATACCTTTCCATAAGCCAAATATGTAATAGTCAAGACCTACCCCTTGCTCAACGAAATGGACTAAACACCCCATATTCAACGCCTAGGAATACACCTGACTAGAAAGAATCTTCAAACCCATGGATTTATATGCCTCCGTAAGAGAATGAAGCGTGTGTACAGCGGCATGAATGCAGCAGAGAAAATCCGATAAATCCCATTATCAAAATGAATTACACAAACAAAACCCAAGGGCAGTGAAATAGAGAGCAATTCTTAAATAATTCATTCAGGGCTTGTGATGCAACCTGGATTTACCACATCTACACCCAGAGCTGAGTGAGACATAAGGTTGGGCACTTCGGGCTGATAGCATTGGTGAGGTTCGATGAGCAAATGCAGACCCTTTGAAGTCATACAGCATGGTACCCATTCCATGGGTCCCAACTCTCCAAGTTTAAGGGATTCTTCCTTCAGCTAAAACATGCATGGGAAACCCACAGTATGGTGCACCGTGTGACTGGCAAACGTTTTCAAATGCATCTCAGTTTTCGTCCCCTTTTACTCGGGTTCGCCATTTCAGACCCTTTATGAACACTCTCCCCACTTGGAGAGTCAGTGCCTTTAACCTCCTGTTGGGCACAGTTTGCAATTTCTGCGCAAGATGAAAAGGAATAGGGAGAACGAATGAGAGAGTAGCTCTAGGTGTCTGCACGGGCAAATTTAACGCTCATTTCCCACCAGGAAGAGGAATTAACCAAAGGCTCAGCATGCCGTGCCGGAACCAGATTAGGGCCTGAGGAAATCCTGTGGGTTTGCGGCCAGCTCACAAGATAGCGAGTGGAAGAAAGGAGCTCAGGGGCACTGTAACTCACAAACCTGCAGAGTTACAAATGACAGCTATCGTCCAAAAATATATTGAAGGAAGGCTGCGAAGACGACTTGTAAGCGGGACAGATTTGCAGGAAAACGATTTCAGGTGGTAGACGGGAATTGCATTTAAAGCATAGGAAAAGAGGCAGAACGTCGACAATGATGCTCTTGGCCAAAAAGGGCGTATGCGTTTTTTCCTGAATATATTCAGGAAAAAACGCATACGCCCTTTTTGGCCAACCAAGCAAGCATGTTAAGGAAATCTGCACTACAATGAAGTCTCACTGCCCCCCGGTCAAAAGGGCCATCTGAAAAAAGTGTAAAATCCAGAAAGGCAGCACAGGCCATGGAGAACAGCGAGCCTTGTTATGCTGATGGGCGGGATGTAAATTGCCAACAGCCACTCTGGAGAAGTGTATGGTGTTTCCCGGAACACCGAAAAAACAAAGCTACGGAGCCTACGGCACTTCCACTTATGGTCCTATAGCTTAGGGAAATTAAAATCAAAAACACACAGCCACCCCAAAGTGTCGGACGGCTCTGTTTACAAGAACCTCGTCTACGGTACAAGTTAAATATCCCAGAATGTGAAAAATGGATAAAGAAGTTGTGGTACGTACGTACAATGGAATATCACTCAGCAATGAAATCTATGTCATCAGGCCCGTCGCGGCATAATGAGTGGATTCAGGTACGATGATTCTAAGTGAAATAAGTCACACAGAAAATGAAACATCATAAGATATCACTACTACACGGAATCTAAACTTGGCTACACATGAACTGAATTACAAATCAGAAGAGGGTCTCAAATTTAGAAAACCAACTTATGCTTGATTAAGGGGAAAGGTGAGTTGGGGTGCTGCATAAAACCAGAGTTAGAAATTAGAACAGATACCTTTCCATAAGCCAAATATGTAATAGTCAAGCCCTACACCTTGCTCAACGAAATGGACTAAACACCCCATATTCAACGCCTAGGAATACACCTGACTAGTAAGAATCTTCAAACCCATGGATTTATATGTCTCCGTAAGAGAATGAAGCGTGTGTACAGCGGCATGAATGCAGCAGAGAAAATCCGATAAATCCCATTATCAAAATGAATCACACAAACAAAACCCAAGGACAGTGAAATAGAGAGCAATTCTTAAATAATTCATTCAGGGCTTGTGATGCAACCTGGATTTACCACATCTACACCCAGAGCTGAGTGAGACATAAGGTTGGGCACTTCGGGCTGATAGCATTGGTGAAGTTCGATGAGCAAATGCAGACCCTTTGAAGTCATACAGCATGGTACCCATTCCATGGGTCCCAACTCTCCAAGTTTAAGGGATTCTTCCTTCAGCTAAAACATGCATGGGAAACCCACAGTATGGTGCACCGTGTGACTGGCAAACGTTTTCAAATGCATCTCAGTTTTCGTCCCCTTTTACTCGGGTTCACCATTCCAGACCCTTTACGAACACTCTCCCCACTTGGAGAGTCAGTGCCTTTAACCTCCTGTTGGGCACAGTTTGCAATTTCTGCGCAAGATGAAAAGGAATAGGGAGAACGAATGAGAGACTAGCTCTAGGTGTCTGCACGGGCAAATTTAACCCTCATTTCCCACCAGGAAGAGGAATTAACCAAAGGCTCAGCATGCCGTGCCGGAACCAGATTAGGGCCTGAAGCAATCCTGTGGGTTTGCCGCCAGCTCACAAGATAGCGAGTTGAAGAAAGGAGCTCAGGGGCACTGTAACTCACAACCCTGCCGAGTTATAAATGACAGCTATCGTCCAAAAATATATTGAAGGAAGGCTGCGAAGACGACTTGTAAGCGGGACAGATTTGCAGGAAAACGATTTCAGGGGGTAGACGGGAATTGCATTTAAAGCATAGGAAAAGAGGCAGAACGTCGACAATGATGCTCTTGGCCAAAAAGGGCGTATGCCTTTTTTCCTGAATATATTCAGGAAAAAACGCATACGCCCTTTTTGGCCAACCAAGCAAGCATGTTAAAGAAATCTGCACTACAAAGATGTCTCACTGCCCCCCGGTCAAAAGGGCCATCTGAAAAAAGTGTAAAATCCATAAAGGCAGCACAGGCCATGGAGAACAGGGAGCCTTGTTATGCTGATGGGCGGGATGTAAATTGCCAACAGCCACTCTGGAGAAGTGTATGGTGTTTCCCGGAACACCGAAAAAACAAAGCTACGGAGCCTACGGCACTTCCACTTATGGTCCTATAGCTTAGGGAAATTAAAATCAAAAACACACAGCCATCCCAAAGTGTCGGACGGCTGTGTTTACAAGAACCTCGTCTACAGTACAAGTTAAATATCCCAGAATGTGAAAAATGGATAAAGAAGTTGTGGTACGTACGTACAATGGAATATCACTCAGCAATGAAATCTATGTCATCAGGCCCGTCGCGGCATAATGAGTGGATTCAGGTACGATGATTCTAAGTGAAATAAGTCACACAGAAAATGAAACATCATAAGATATCACTACTACACGGAATGTAAACTTGGCTACACATGAACTGAATTACAAAACAGAAGAGGGTCTCAAATATAGAAAACCAACTTATGCTTGATTAAGGGGAAAGGTGAGTTGGGGTGCTGCATAAAACCAGAGATAGAAATTAGCACAGATACCTTTCCATAAGCCAAATATGTAATAGTCAAGACCTACCCCTTGCTCAACGAAATGGACTAAACACCCCATATTCAACGCCTAGGAATACACCTGACTAGTAAGAATCTTCAAACCCATGCATTTATATGTCTCCGTAAGAGAATGAAGCGTGTGTACAGCGGCAAGAATGCAGCAGAGAAAATCAGATAAATCCAATTATCAAAATGAATTACACAAACAAAACCCAAGGACAGTGAAATAGAGAGCAATTCTTAAATAATTCATTCAGGGCTTGTGATGCAACCTGGATTTACCACATCTACACCCAGAGCTGAGTGAGACATAAGGCTGGGCACTTCGGGCTGATAGCATTGGTGAGGTTCGATGAGCAAATGCAGACCCTTTGAAGTCATACAGCATGGTACCCATTCCATGGGTCCCAACTCTCCAAGTTTAAGGGATTCTTCCTTCAGCTAAAACATGCATGGGAAACCCACAGTATGGTGCACCGTGTGACTGGCAAACGTTTTCAAATGCATCTCAGTTTTCGTCCCTTTTTACTCGGGTTCACCATTCCAGACCCTTTACGAACACTCTCCCCACTTGCAGAGTCAGTGCCTTTAACCTCCTGTTGGGCACAGTTTGCAATTACTGCGCAAGATGAAAAGGAATAGGGAGAACGAATGAGAGACTAGCTCTAGGTGTCTGCACGGGCAAATTTAACGCTCATTTCCCACCAGGAAGAGGAATTAACCAAAGGCTCAGCATGCCGTGCCGGAACCAGATTAGGGCCTGAAGCAATCCTGTGGGTTTGCGGCCAGCTCACAAGATAGCGAGTTGAAGAAAGGAGCTCATGGGCACTGTAACTCACAAACCTGCAGAGTTATAAATGACAGCTATCGTCCAAAAATATATTGAAGGAAGGCTGCGAAGACGACTTGTAAGCGGGACAGATTTGCAGGAAAACGATTTCAGGGGGTAGACGGGAATTGCATTTAAAGCATAGGAAAAGAGGCAGAACGTCGACAATGATGCTCTTGGCCAAAAAGGGCGTATGCCTTTTTTCCTGAATATATTCAGGAAAAAACGCATACGCCCTTTTTGGCCAACCAGGCAAGCATGTTAAAGAAATCTGCACTACAATGAAGTCTCACTGCCCCCCGGTCAAAAGGGCCATCTGAAAAAAGTGTAAAATCCAGAAAGGCAGCACAGGCCATGGAGAACAGGGAGCCTTGTTATGCTGATGGGCGGGATGTAAATTGCCAACAGCCAGTCTGGAAAAATGTATGGTGTTTCCCGGAACATCTAAAAAACAAAGCAACGGAGCCTACGGCAATTCCCCTTATGGTCCTATAGCATAGGAAAATTAAATTCAAAAACACACAGCCACCCAAAAGTCTCCGGCAGCTCTGTTTACAAGAACCTCGTCTACGGTACAAGTTAAATATCCCAGAATGTGAAAAATGGATAAAGAAGTTGTGGTACGTACGTACAATGGAATATCACTCAGCAATGAAATCTATGTCATCAGGCCCGTCGCGGCATAATGAGTGGATTCAGGTACGATGATTCTAAGTGAAATAAGCCACACAGAAAATGAAACATCATAAGATATCACTACTACACGGAATGTAAACTTGGCTACACATGAACTGAATTACAAAACAGAAGAGGGTCTCAAATTTAGAAAACCAACTTATGCTTGCTTAAGGGGAAAGGTGAGTTGGGGTGCTGCATAAAACCAGAGATAGAAATTAGCACAGATACCTTTCCATAAGCCAAATATGTAATAGTCAAGACCTACCCCTTGCTCAACGAAATGGACTAAACACCCCATATTCAACGCCTAGGAATACACCTGCCTAGTAAGAATCTTCAAACCCATGGATTTATATGTCTCCGTAAGAGAATGAAGCGTGTGTACAGCGGCATGAATGCAGCAGAGAAAATCCGATAAATCCCATTATCAAAATGAATTACACAAACAAAACCCAAGGACAGTGAAATAGAGAGCAATTCTTAAATAATTCATTCAGGGCTTGTGATGCAACCTGGATTTACCACATCTACACCCAGAGCTGAGTGAGACATAAGGTTGGGCACTTCGGGCTGATAGCATTGGTGAGGTTCGATGAGCAAATGCAGACCCTTTGAAGTCATACAGCATGGTACCCATTCCATGGGTCCCAACTCTCCAAGTTTAAGGGATTCTTCCTTCAGCTAAAACATGCATGGGAAACACACAGTATGTTGCACCGTGTGACTGGCAAACGTTTTAAATGCATCTCAGTTTTCGTCCCTTTTTACTCGGGTTCACCATTCCAGACCTTTTACGAACACTCTCCCCACTTGGAGAGTCAGTGCCTTTAACCTCCTGTTGGGCACAGTTTGCAATTTCTGCGCAAGATGAAAAGGAATAGGGAGAACGAATGAGAGACTACCTCTAGGTGTCTGCACGGGCAAATTTAACGCTCATTTCCCAACAGGAAGAGGAATTAACCAAAGGCTCAGTATGCCGTGCCGGAGCCAGATTAGGGCCTGAAGCAATCCTGTGGGTTTGCGGCCAGCTCACAAGATAGCGAGTTGAAGAAAGGAGCTCAGGGGCACTGTAACTCACAAACCTGCAGAGTTATAAATGACAGCTATCGTCCAAAAATATATTGAAGGAAGGCTGCGAAGACGACTTGTAAGCGGGACAGATTTGCAGGAAAACGATTTCAGGGGGTAGACGGGAATTGCATTTAAAGCATAGGAAAAGAGGCAGAACGTCGACAATGATGCTCTTGGCCAAAAAGGGCGTATGCCTTTTTTCCTGAATATATTCAGGAAAAAACGCATACGCCCTTTTTGGCCAACCAAGCAAGCATGTTAAGGAAATCTGCACTACAATGAAGTCTCACTGCCCCCCGGTCAAAAGGGCCATCTGAAAAAAGGGTAAAATCCAGAAAGGCAGCACAGGCCATGGAGAACAGGGAGCCTTGTTATGCTGATGGGCGGGATGTAAATTGCCAACAGCCACTCTGGAGAAGTGTATGGTGTTTCCCGGAACACCGAAAAAACAAAGCTACGGAGCCTACGGCACTTCCACTTATGGTCCTATAGCTTAGGGAAATTAAAATCAAAAACACACAGCCACCCCAAAGTGTCGGACGGCTCTGTTTACAAGAACCTCGTCTACGGTACAAGTTAAATATCCCAGAATGTGAAAAATGGATAAAGAAGTTGTGGTACGTACGTACAATGGAATATCACTCAGCAATGAAATCTATGTCATCAGGCCCGTCGCGGCATAATGAGTGGATTCAGGTACGATGATTCTAAGTGAAATAAGTCACACAGAAAATGAAACATCATAAGATATCACTACTACACGGAATGTAAACTTGGCTACACATGAACTGAATTACAAAACAGAAGAGTGTCTCAAATTTAGAAAACCAACTTATGCTTGCTTAAGGGGAAAGGTGAGTTGGGGTGCTGCATAAAACCAGAGATAGAAATTAGCACAGATACCTTTCCATAAGCCAAATATGTAATAGTCAAGACCTACCCCTTGCTCAACGAAATGGACTAAACACCCCATATTCAACGCCTAGGAATACACCTGACTAGTAAGAATCTTCAAACCCATGGATTTATATGTCTCCGTAAGAGAATGAAGCGTGTGTACAGCGGCATGAATGCAGCAGAGAAAATCCGATAAATCCCATTATCAAAATGAATTACACAAACAAAACCCAAGGACAGTGAAATAGAGAGCAATTCTTAAATAATTCATTCAGGGCTTGTGATGCAACCTGGATTTACCACATCTACACCCAGAGCTGAGTGAGACATAAGGTTGGGCACTTCGGGCTGATAGCATTGGTGAGGTTCGATGAGCAAATGCAGACCCTTTGAAGTCATACAGCATGGTACCCATTCCATGGGTCCCAACTCTCCAGCTTTAAGCGATTCTTCCTTCAGCTAAAACATGCATGGGAATCCCACAGTATGGTGCACCGTGTGACCGGGAAACGTTTTCAAATGCATCTCAGTTTTCGTCCCCTTTTATTTGGGTTCACTATTCCAGACCCTTTACTAACACGCTCCCCACTTGGACAGTCAGTGCCTTTAACCTCCTGTTTGGTACAGTTTGCAATTTCTGCGCAAGATGAACAGGAATAGGGAGAACCAATGAGAGACTAGCTGTAGGTGTCTGCACGGGCAAATTTAACGCTCATTTCCCACCAGGAAGAGGAATTAACCAAAGGCCCCACATGCCGTGCCGCAACAAAATTAGGGCCTGAAGCAATCCTGCGGGTTTGCGGCCAGCTCAAAAGAAAGCGATTTGAAGAAAGGAGCTCAGGGGCACTGTAATTCACAAACCTGCAGAGTTATAAATGACAGCTATCGTCCAAAAATATATTGAAGGAAGGCTGCGAAGAGGACTTGAAAGCGGGGCAGAATTGCAGGAAAACGATTTCAGGGGGTAGACTGGAATTGCATTTAAAGCATAGGAAAAGAGGCAGAACGACGACAATGATGCACTTGGCCAAAAAGAGCGTATGCGTTTTTTCCTGAATATATTTAGGAAAAAATGCATACGCCCTTTTGGCCAACCAAGCAAGCATGTTAAAGAAATCTGCACTACAATGAAGTCTCAGTGCCCCCTGGTCAAAAGGGCCATCTGAAAAAAGTGTAAAATCCAGAAATGCCGCACAGGCCATGGAGCACAGGGAGCCTTGTTATGCTGATGGGTGGGATGTAAATTGCCAACAGCCACTCTGGAGAAGTGTATGGTGTTTCCTGAAACATCTAAAAAACAAAGCAACGGAGCCTACAGCACTTCCCCTTATGGTCCTATAGCTTAGGAAAATTAAAATCAAAAACACACAGCCACCCAAAAGTCTCGGGCGGCTCTGTTTACAAGAACCTCGTCTACAGTACAAGTTAAATATCCCAGAATGTGAAAAATGGATAAACAAGTTGTGGTATGTACGTACAATGGAATATAACACAGCAATGAAATCTATGTCATCAGGCCCGTCGCGGCATAATGAGTGGATTCAGGTACGATGATTCTAAGTGAAATAAGTCACACAGAAAATGAAACATCATAAGATATCACTAATACACGGAATGTAAACTTGGCTACACATGAACTGAATTACAAAACAGAACAGGGTCTCAAATTTAGAAAACCAACTTATGCTTGCTTAAGGGGAAAGGTGAGTTGGGGTGCTGCATAAAACCAGAGATAGAAATTAGCACAGATACCTTTCCATAAGCCAAATATGTAATAGTCAAGACCTACCCCTTGCTCAACGAAATGGACTAAACACCCCATATTCAACGATTAGGAATACACCTGACTAGTAAGAATCTTCAAACCCATGGATTTATATGTCTCCGTAAGAGAATGAAGCGTGTGTACAGTGGCATGAATGCAGCAGAGAAAATCCGATAAATCCCATTATCAAAATGAATTACACAAACAAAACCCAAGGACAGTGAAATCGAGAGCAATTCTTAAATAATTCATTCAGGGCTTGTGATGCAACCTGGATTTACCACATCTACACCCAGAGCTGAGTGATACATAAAGTTGGGCACTTCGGGCTCATAGCATTGGTGAGGTTCGATGAGCAAATGCAGACCCTTTGAAGTCATACAGCATGGTACCTTTTCCATGGGTCCCAACTCTCCAAGTTTAAGGGATTCTTCCTTCAGCTAAAACATGCATGTGAAACCCACAGTATGGTGCACCGTGTGACTGGCAAACGTTTTCAAATGCATCTCAGTTTTCGTCCCCTTTTACTCGGGTTCACCATTCCAGACCCTTTACGAACACTCTCCTCACTTGGAGAGTCAGTGCCTTTAACTTCCTGTTGGGCACAGTTTGCAATTCCTGCGCAAGATGAAAAAGAATAGGGAGAACCAATGAGAGACTAGCTGTAGGTGTCTGCACGGGCAAATTTAACGCTCATTTCCCACCAGGAAGTGGAATTAACCAAAGGCTCAGCATGCCGTGCCGGAACCAGATTAGAGCCTGAAGCAATCCTGCGGGTTTGGGGCCAGCTCACAAGATAGCGAGTTGAAGAAAGGAGCTCAGGGGCACTGTAACTCACAAAACTGCAGAGTTATAAATGACAGCTATCGTCCAAAAATATATTGAAGGAAGGCTGCGAAGACGACTTGTAAGCGGGGCAGATTTGCAGGAAAACTATTTCAGGGGGCAGACGGGAATTTCATTTAAAGCATAGGAAAAGAGGCAGAACATCGACAATGATGCTCTTGGCCAAAAAGGGCGTATGCGTTTTTTCCTGAATATATTCAGGAAAAAACGCATACGCCCTTTTTGGCCAACCAAGCATGCATGTTAAAGAAATGTGCACTTCAATGAAGTCTCACTGCCCCCCGGTCAAAAGGGCCATCTGAAAAAAGTGTAAAATCCAGAAAGGCAGCACAGGCCATGGAGAACAGCGAGCCTTGTTATGCTGATGTGCGGGATGTAAATTGCCAACAGCCAGTCTGGAAAAGTGTATGGTGTTTCCTGGAACATCTAAAAAACAAAGCAACGGAGCCTACGAAACTTCTCCTTATGGTCCTAAAGCTTAGGAAAATTAAAATCAAAAACACACAGCCACCCAAAAGTCTCGGGCGGCTCTGTTTACAAGAACCTCGTCTACCGTACAAGTTAAATATCCCAGAATGTGAAAAATGGATAAACATGTTGTGGTACGTACGTACAATGGAATATCACACAGCAATGAAATCTATGTCATCAGGCCCGTCACGGCATAATGAGCGGATTCAGGTACGATGATTCTAAGTGAAATAAGTCACACAGAAAATGAAACATCATAAGATATCACTAATACACGGAATGTAAACATGGCTACACATGAACTGAATTACAAAACAGAACAGGGTCTCAAATTTAGAAAACCAACTTATGCTTGCTTAAGGGGAAAGGTGAGTTGGGGTGCTGCATAAAACCAGAGATAGAAATTAGCACAGATACCTTTCCATAAGCCAAATATGTAATAGTCAAGACCTACCCCTTGCTCAACGAAATGGACTAAACACCCCATATTCAATGCCTAGGAATACACCTGACTAGTAAGAACCTTCAAACCCATGGATTTATATGTCTCCGTAAGAGAATGAAGCGTGTGTACAGCGGCATGAATGCAGCAGAGAAAATCCGATAAATCCCATTATCAAAATGAATTACACAAACAAAACCCAAGGACAGTGAAATAGAGAGCAATTCTTAAATAATTCATTCAGGGCATGTGATGCAACCTGGATTTACCACCTCTACACCCAGAGCTGAGTGAGACATAAGGTTGGGCACTTCGGGCTGATAGCATTGGTGAGGTTCGATGAGCAAATTCAGACCCTTTGAAGTCATACAGCATGGTACCCTTTCCATGGGTCCCAACTCTCCAAGTTTAAGGGATTCTTCCGTCAGCTAAAACATGCATGGGAAACCCACAGTATGGTGCACCGTGTGACTGGCAAACGTTTTCAAATGCATCTCAGTTTTCGTCCCCTTTTACTCGGGTTCACCATTCCAGACCCTTTACGAACACTCTCCCCACTTGGAGAGTCAGTGCCTTTAACCTCCTGTTGGGCACAGTTTGCAATTTCTGCGCAAGATGAAAAGGAATAGGGAGAACCAATGAGAGACTAGCTTTAGGTGTCTGCGCGGGCAAATTTAACGCTCATTTCCCACCAGGAAGAGGAATTAACCAAAGGCTCAGCATGCCGTGCCGGAACCAGATTAGGGCCTGAAGCAATCCTGTGGGTTTGCGGCCAGCTCACAAGATAGCGAGTTGAAGAAAGGAGCTCAGGGGCACTGTAACTCACAAACCTGCAGAGTTATAAATGACAGCTATCGTCCAAAAATATATTGAAGGAACGCTGCGAAGACGACTTGTAAGCGGGACAGATTTGCAGGAAAACAATTTCAGGGGGTAGACGGGAATTGCATTTAAAGCACAGGAAAAGAGGCAAAACGTCGACAATGATGCTCTTGGCCAAAAAGGGCGTATGCGTTTTTTCCTGAATATATTCAGGAAAAAACGCATACGCCCTTTTTGGCCAACCAAGGAAGAATGTTAAAGAAATCTGCACTACAATGAAGTCTCACTGGCCCCCGGTCAAAAGGGCCATCTGAAAAAAGTGTAAAATCCAGAAAGGCAGCACAGGACATGGAGAACAGGGAGCCTTGTTGTGCTGATGGGCGGCATGAAAATTGCCAACAGCCACTCTGGAGAAGTGTATGGTGTTTCCCGGAACCCCGAAAAAACAAAGCTACGGAGCCTACGGCACTTCCACTTATGGTCCTATAGCTTAGGGAAATTAAAATCAAAAACACACAGCCACCCCAAAGTGTCGGACGGCTCTGTTTACAAGAACCTCGTCTACGGTACAAGTTAAATATCCCAGAATGTGAAAAATGGATAAAGAAGTTGTGGTACGTACGTACAATGGAATATCACTCAGCAATGAAATCTATGTCATCAGGCCCGTCGCGGCATAATGAGTGAATTCAGGTACGATGATTGTAAGTGAAATAAGTCACACAGAAAATGAAACATCATAAGATATCACTACTACACGGAATGTAAACTTGGCTACACATGAACTGAATTACAAAACAGAAGAGGGTCTCAAATTTAGAAAACCAACTTATGCTTGCTTAAGGGGAAAGGTGAGTTGGGGTGCTGCATAAAACCAGAGATAGAAATTAGCACAGATACCTTTCCATAAGCCAAATATGTAATAGTCAAGCCCTACCCCTTGCTCAACGAAATGGACTAAACACCCCATATTCAACGCCTAGGAATACACCTGACTAGTAAGAATCTTCAAACCCATGGATTTATATGTCTCCATAAGAGAATCAAGCATGTGTACAGCTGCATGAAGGCAGCAGAGAAAATCCGATAAATCCCATTATCAAAATGAATTAAAAAACAAAACACAATGACAGTGAAATAGAGAGCAATTCTTAAATAATTCATTCAGGGCTTGTGATGCAACCTGGATTTACCTCATCTACACCCAGAGCTGAGTGAGACATAAGGTTGGACACTTCGGGCTGATAGCATTGGTGAGGTTCGATGAGCAAATGAAGACCATTTGAAGTCATACTGCATGGTACCCATTCCATGGGTCCCAAATCTCCAGGTTTAAGCGATTCTTCCTTCAGCTAAAACATGCATGGGAATCCCACAGTATGGTGCACCGTGTGACCGGGAAACGTTTTCAAATGCATCTCAGTTTTCATCCCCTTTTACTCGGGTTCACCATTCCAGAACCTTTACGAACACTCTCCCCACTTGGAGAGTCAGTGCCTTTAACCTCCTGTTGGGCACAGTTTGCAATTTCTGGGCAAGATGAAAAGGAATAGGGAGAACGAATGAGAGACTAGCTCTAGGTGTCTGCACGGGCAAATTTAACGCTCATTTCCCACCAGGAAGAGGAATTAACCAAAGGCTCAGCATGCCGTGCCAGAACCAGGTTAGGGCCTGAAGCAATCCTGCGGGTTTGCGGCCAGCTCACAAGATAGCGAGTTGAAGAAAGGAGCTCAGGGGCACTGTAACTCACAAACCTGCAGAGTTATAAATGACAGCTATCGTCCAAAAATATATTGAAGGAAGGCTGCGAAGACGACTTGTAAGCGGGGCAGATTTGCAGGAAAACGATTTCAGGGGGCAGACGGGAATTTCATTTAAAGCATAGGAAAAGAGGCAGAACGTCGACAATGATGCTCTTGGCCAAAAAGGGCGTATGCGTTTTTTCCTGAATATATTCAGGAAAAAACGCATACGCCCTTTTTGGCCAACCAAGAATGCATGTTAAAGAAATGTGCAATTCAATGAAGTCTCACTGCCCCCCGGTCAAAAGGGCCATCTGAAAAAAGTGTAAAATCCAGAAAGGCAGCACAGGTCATGGAGAACAGCGAGCCTTGTTATGCTGATGGGCGGGATGTAAATTGCCAACAGCCAGTCTGGAAAAGTGTATGGTGTTTCCTGGAACATCTAAAAAACAAAGCAACTGAGCCTACGGCACTTCCCCTTATGGTCCTATAGCTTAGGAAAATTAAAATCAAAAACACACAGCCACCCAAAAGTCTCGGGCGGCTCTGTTTACAAGAACCTCGTCTACCGTACAAGTTAAATATCCCAGAATGTGAAAAATGGATAAACAAGTTGTGGTACGTACGTACAATGGAATATCACACAGCAATGAAATCTATGTCATCAGGCCCGTCGCGGCATAATGAGTGGATTCAGGTACGATGATTCTAAGTGAAATAAGTCACACAGAAAATGAAACATCATAAGATATCACTAATACACGGAATGTAAACTTGGCTACACATGAACTGAATTACAAAACAGAACAGGGTCTCAAATTTAGAAAACCAACTTATGCTTGCTTAAGGGGAAAGGTGAGTTGGGGTGCTGCATAAAACCAGAGATAGAAATTAGCACAGATACCTTTCCATAAGCCAAATATGTAATAGTCAAGACCTACCCCTTGCTCAACGAAATGGACTAAACACCCCATATTCAACGCCTAGGAATACACCTGACTAGAAAGAATCTTCAAACCCATGGATTTATATGCCTCCGTAAGAGAATGAAGCGTGTGTACAGCGGCATGAATGCAGCAGAGAAAATCCGATAAATCCCATTATCAAAATGAATTACACAAACAAAACCCAAGGGCAGTGAAATAGAGAGCAATTCTTAAATAATTCATTCAGGGCTTGTGATGCAACCTGGATTTACCACATCTACACCCAGAGCTGAGTGAGACATAAGGTTGGGCACTTCGGGCTGATAGCATTTGTGAGGTTCGATGAGCAAATGCAGACCCTTTGAAGTCATACAGCATGGTACCCATTCCATGGGTCCCAACTCTCCAAGTTTAAGGGATTCTTCCTTCAGCTAAAACATGCATGGGAAACCCACAATATGGTGCACCGTGTGACTGGCAAACGTTTTCAAATGCATCTCAGTTTTCGTCCCCTTTTACTCGGGTTCGCCATTTCAGACCCTTTACGAACACTCTCCCCACTTGGAGAGTCAGTGCCTTTAACCTCCTGTTGGGCACAGTTTGCAATTTCTGCGCAAGATGAAAAGGAATAGGGAGAACGAATGAGAGAGTAGCTCTAGGTGTCTGCACGGGCAAATTTAACGCTCATTTCCCACCAGGAAGAGGAATTAACCAAAGGCTCAGCATGCCGTGCCGGAACCAGATTAGGGCCTGAGGAAATCCTGTGGGTTTGCGGCCAGCTCACAAGATAGCGAGTTGAAGAAAGGAGCTCAGGGGCACTGTAACTCACAAACCTGCAGAGTTACAAATGACAGCTATCGTCCAAAAATATATTGAAGGAAGGCTGCGAAGACGACTTGTAAGCGGGACAGATTTGCAGGAAAACGATTTCAGGGGGTAGACGGGAATTGCATTTAAAGCATAGGAAAAGAGGCAGAACGTCGACAATGATGCTCTTGGCCAAAAAGGGCGTATGCGTTTTTTCCTGAATATATTCAGGAAAAAACGCATACGCCCTTTTTGGCCAACCAAGCAAGCATGTTAAGGAAATCTGCACTACAATGAAGTCTCACTGCCCCCCGGTCAAAAGGGCCATCTGAAAAAAGTGTAAAATCCAGAAAGGCAGCACAGGCCATGGAGAACAGCGAGCCTTGTTATGCTGATGGGCGGGATGTAAATTGCCAACAGCCACTCTGGAGAAGTGTATGGTGTTTCCCGGAACACCAAAAAAACAAAGCTACGGAGCCTACGGCACTTCCACTTATGGTCCTATAGCTTAGGGAAATTAAAATCAAAAACACACAGCCACCCCAAAGTGTCGGACGGCTCTGTTTACAAGAACCTCGTCTACGGTACAAGTTAAATATCCCAGAATGTGAAAAATGGATAAAGAAGTTGTTGTACGTACGTACAATGGAATATTACTCAGCAATGAAATCTATGTCATCAGGCCCGTCGCGGCATAATGAGTGGATTCAGGTACGATGATTCTAAGTGAAATAAGTCACACAGAAAATGAAACATCATAAGATATCACTACTACACGGAATGTAAACTTGGCTACACATGAACTGAATTACAAAACAGAAGAGGGTCTCAAATTTAGAAAACCAACTTATGCTTGCTTAAGGGGAAAGGTGAGTTGGGGTGCTGCATAAAACCAGAGATAGAAATTAGCACAGATACCTTTCCATAAGCCAAATATGTAATAGTCAAGCCCTACACCTTGCTCAACGAAATGGACTAAACACCCCATATTCAACGCCTAGGAATACACCTGACTAGTAAGAATCTTCAAACCCATGGATTTATATGTCTCCGTAAGAGAATGAAGCGTGTGTACAGCAGCATGAATGCAGCAGAGAAAATCCGATAAATCCCATTATCAAAATGAATCACACAAACAAAACCCAAGGACAGTGAAATAGAGAGCAATTCTTAAATAATTCATTCAGGGCTTGTGATGCAACCTGGATTTACCACATCTACACCCAGAGCTGAGTGAGACATAAGGTTGGGCACTTCGGGCTGATAGCATTGGTGAGGTTCGATGAGCAAATGCAGACCCTTTGAAGTCATACAGCATGGTACCCATTCCATGGGTCCCAACTCTCCAAGTTTAAGGGATTCTTCCTTCAGCTAAAACATGCATGGGAAACCCACAGTATGGTGCACCGTGTGACTGGCAAACGTTTTCAAATGCATCTCAGTTTTCGTCCCCTTTTACTCGGGTTCACCATTCCAGACCCTTTACGAACACTCTCCCCACTTGGAGAGTCAGTGCCTTTAACCTCCTGTTGGGCACAGTTTGCAATTTCTGCGCAAGATGAAAAGGAATAGGGAGAACGAATGAGAGACTAGCTCTAGGTGTCTGCACGGGCAAATTTAACCCTCATTTCCCACCAGGAAGAGGAATTAACCAAAGGCTCAGCATGCCGTGCCGGAACCAGATTAGGGCCTGAAGCAATCCTGTGGGTTTGCCGCCAGCTCACAAGATAGCGAGTTGAAGAAAGGAGCTCAGGGGCACTGTAACTCACAAACCTGCAGAGTTATAAATGACAGCTATCGTCCAAAAATATATTGAAGGAAGGCTGCGAAGACGACTTGTAAGCGGGACAGATTTGCAGGAAAACGATTTCAGGGGGTAGACGGGAATTGCATTTAAAGCATAGGAAAAGAGGCAGAACGTCGACAATGATGCTCTTGGCCAAAAAGGGCGTATGCGTTTTTTCCTGAATATATTCAGGAAAAAACGCATACGCCCTTTTTGGCCAACCAAGCAAGCATGTTAAAGAAATCTGCACTACAATGATGTCTCACTGCCCCCCGGTCAAAAGGGCCATCTGAAAAAAGTGTAAAATCCAGAAAGGCAGCACAGGCCATGGAGAACAGGGAGCCTTGTTATGCTGATGGGCGGGATGTAAATTGCCAACAGCCAGTCTGGAAAAATGTATGGTGTTTCCCGGAACATCTAAAAAACAAAGCAACGGAGCCTACGGCAATTCCCCTTATGGTCCCATAGCTTAGGAAAATTAAATTCAAAAACACACAGCCACCCAAAAGTCTCCGGCAGCTCTGTTTACAAGAACCTCGTCTACGGTACAAGTTAAATATCCCAGAATGTGAAAAATGGATAAAGAAGTTGTGGTACGTACGTACAATGGAATATCACTCAGCAATGAAATCTATGTCATCAGGCCCGTCGTGGCATAATGAGTGGATTCAGGTACGATGATTCTAAGTGAAATAAGCCACACAGAAAATGAAACATCATAAGATATCACTACTACACGGAATGTAAACTTGGCTACACATGAACTGAATTACAAAACAGAACAGGGTCTCAAATTTAGAAAACCAACTTATGCTTGCTTAAGGGGAAAGGTGAGTTGGGGTGCTGCATAAAACCAGAGATAGAAATTAGCACAGATACCTTTCCATAAGCCAAATATGTAATAGTCAAGACCTACCCCTTGCTCAACGAAATGGACTAAACACCCCATATTCAACGCCTAGGAATACACCTGCCTAGTAAGAATCTTCAAACCCATGGATTTATATGTCTCCGTAAGAGAATGAAGCGTGTGTACAGCGGCATGAATGCAGCAGAGAAAATCCGATAAATCCCATTATCAAAATGAATTACACAAACAAAACCCAAGGACAGTGAAATAGAGAGCAATTCTTAAATAATTCATTCAGGGCTTGTGATGCAACCTGGATTTACCACATGTACACCCAGAGCTGAGTGAGACATAAGCTTGGGCACTTCGGGCTGATAGCATTGGTGAGGTTCGATGAGCAAATGCAGACCCTTTGAAGTCATACAGCATGGTACCCATTCCATGGGTCCCAACTCTCCAAGTTTAAGGGATTCTTCCTTCAGCTAAAACATGCATGGGAAACACACAGTATGTTGCACCGTGTGACTGGCAAACGTTTTCAAATGCATCTCAGTTTTCGTCCCTTTTTACTCGGGTTCACCATTCCAGACCCTTTACGAACACTCTCCCCACTTGGAGAGTCAGTGCCTTTAACCTCCTGTTGGGCACAGTTTGCAATTTCTGCGCAAGATGAAAAGGAATAGGGAGAACGAATGAGAGACTAGCTCTAGGTGTCTGCACGGGCAAATTTAACGCTCATTTCCCACCAGGAAGAGGAATTAACCAAAGGCTCAGTATGCCTTGCCGGAACCAGATTAGGGCCTGAAGCAATCCTGTGGGTTTGCGGCCAGCTCACAAGATAGCGAGTTGAAGAAAGGAGCTCAGGGGCACTGTAACTCACAAACCTGCAGAGTTATAAATGACAGCTATCGTCCAAAAATATATTGAAGGAAGGCTGCGAAGAGGACTTGAAAGCGGGGCAGAATTGCAGGAAAACGATTTCAGGGGGTAGACTGGAATTGCATTTAAAGCATAGGAAAAGAGGCAGAACGACGACAATGATGCACTTGGCCAAAAAGGGTGTATGCGTTTTTTCCTGAATATATTCAGGAAAAAACGCATACGCCCTTTTTAGCCAACCAAGCATGCATGTTAAAGAAATGTGAACTTCAATGAAGTCTCACTGCCCCCCGGTCAAAAGGGCCATCTGAAAAAAGTGTAAAATCCAGAAAGGCAGCACAGGCCATGGAGAACAGCGAGCCTTGTTATGCTGATGGGCGGGATGTAAATTGCCAACAGCCAGTCTGGAAAAGTGTATGGTGTTTCCTGCAACATCTAAAAAACAAAGCAACGGAGCCTACGAAACTTCTCCTTATGGTCCTAAAGCTTAGGAAAATTAAAATCAAAAACACACAGCCACCCAAAAGTCTCGGGCGGCTCTGTTTACAAGAACCTCGTCTACCGTACAAGTTAAATATCCCAGAATGTGAAAAATGGATAAACATGTTGTGGTACGTACGTACAATGAAATATCACACAGCAATGAAATCTATGTCATCAGGCCCGTCACGGCATAATGAGCGGATTCAGGTACGATGATTCTAAGTGAAATAAGTCACACAGAAAATGAAACATCATAAGATATCACTAATACACGGAATGTAAACATGGCTACACATGAACTGAATTACAAAACAGAACAGGGTCTCAAATTTAGAAAACCAACTTATGCTTGCTTAAGGGGAAAGGTGAGTTGGGGTGCTGCATAAAACCAGAGATAGAAATTAGCACAGATACCTTTCCATAAGCCAAATATGTAATAGTCAAGACCTACCCCTTGCTCAACGAAATGGACTAAACACCCCATATTCAATGCCTAGGAATACACCTGACTAGTAAGAACCTTCAAACCCATGGATTTATATGTCTCCGTAAGAGAATGAAGCGTGTGTACAGCGGCATGAATGCAGCAGAGAAAATCCGATAAATCCCATTATCAAAATGAATTACACAAACAAAACCCAAGGACAGTGAAATAGAGAGCAATTCTTAAATAATTCATTCAGGGCATGTGATGCAACCTGGATTTACCACCTCTACACCCAGAGCTGAGTGAGACATAAGGTTGGGCACTTCGGGCTGATAGCATTGGTGAGGTTCGATGAGCAAATTCAGACCCTTTGAAGTCATACAGCATGGTACCCTTTCCATGGGTCCCAACTCTCCAAGTTTAAGGGATTCTTCCGTCAGCTAAAACATGCATGGGAAACCCACAGTATGGTGCACCGTGTGACTGGCAAACGTTTTCAAATGCATCTCAGTTTTCGTCCCCTTTTACTCGGGTTCACCATTCCAGACCCTTTACGAACACTCTCCCCACTTGGAGAGTCAGTGCCTTTAACCTCCTGTTGGGCACAGTTTGCAATTTCTGCGCAAGATGAAAAGGAATAGGGAGAACCAATGAGAGACTAGCTTTAGGTGTCTGCACGGGCAAATTTAACGCTCATTTCCCACCAGGAAGAGGAATTAACCAAAGGCTCAGCATGCCGTGCCGGAACAAGATTAGGGCCTGAAGCAATCCTGTGGGTTTGCGGCCAGCTCACAAGATAGCGAGTTGAAGAAATGAGCTCAGGGGCACTGTAACTCACAAACCTGCAGAGTTATAAATGACAGCTATCGTCCAAAAATATATTGAAGGAACGCTGCGAAGACGACTTGTAAGCGGGACAGATTTGCAGGAAAACAATTTCAGGGGGTAGACGGGAATTGCATTTAAAGCATAGGAAAAGAGGCAAAACGTCGACAATGATGCTCTTGGCCAAAAAGGGCGTATGCGTTTTTTCCTGAATATATTCAGGAAAAACACATACGCCCTTTTTGGCCAACCAAGCAAGCACGTTAAAGAAATCTGCACTACAATGAAGTCTCACTGCCCCCCGGTCAAAAGGGCCATCTGAAAAAAGTGTAAAATCCAGAAAGGCAGCACAGGCCATGGAGAACAGGGAGCCTTGTTATGCTGATGGGCGGGATGTAAATTGCCAACAGCCACTCTGGAGAAGTGTATGGTGTTTCCCGGAACACCGAAAAAACAAAGCTACGGAGCCTACGGCACTTCCACTTATGGTCCTATAGCTTAGGGAAATTAAAATCAAAAACACACAGCCACCCAAAAGTGTCGGACGGCTCTGTTTACAAGAACCTCGTCTACGGTACAAGTTAAATATCCCAGAATGTGAAAAATGGATAAAGAAGTTGTGGTACGTACGTACAATGGAATATCACTCAGCAATGAAATCTATGTCATCAGGCCCGTCGCGGCATAATGAGTGGATTCAGGTACGATGATTCTAAGTGAAATAAGTCACACAGAAAATGAAACATTATAAGATATCACTACTACACGGAATGTAAACTTGGCTACACATGAACTGAATTACAAAACAGAACAGGGTCTCAAATTTAGAAAATCAACTTATGCTTGCTTAAGGGGAAAGGTGAGTTGGGGTGCTGCATAAAACCAGAGATAGAAATTAGCACAGATACCTTTCCATAAGCCAAATATGTAATAGTCAAGACCTACCCCTTGCTCAACGAAATGGACTAAACACCCCATATTCAACGCCTAGGAATACACCTGACTAGTAAGAATCTTCAAACCCATGGATTTATATGTCTCCGTAAGAGAATGAAGCGTGTGTACAGCGGCATGAATGCAGCAGAGAAAATCCGATAAATCCCATTATCAAAATGAATTACACAAACAAAACCCAAGGACAGTGAAATAGAGAGCAATTCTTAAATAATTCATTCAGGGCTTGTGATGCAACCTGGATTTACCACATCTACACCCAGAGCTGAGTGAGACATAAGGTTGGGCACTTCGGGCTGATAGCATTGGTGAGGTTCGATGAGCAAATGCAGACCCTTTGAAGTCATACAGCATGGTACCCATTCCATGGGTCCCAACTCTCCAAGTTTAAGGGATTCTTCCTTCAGCTAAAACATGCATGGGAAACCCACAGTATGGTGCACCGTGTGACTGGCAAACGTTTTCAAATGCATCTCAGTTTTCGTCCCCTTTTACTCGGGTTCACCATTCCAGACCCTTTACGAACACTCTCCCCACTTGGAGAGTCAGGGCCTTTAACCTCCTGTTGGGCACAGTTTGCAATTTCTGCGCAAGATGAAAAGGAATAGGGAGAACGAATGAGAGACTAGCTCTAGGTGTCTGCACGGGCAAATTTAACGCTCATTTCCCACCAGGAAGAGGAATTAACCAAAGGCTCAGAATGCCGTGCCAGAACCAGATTAGGGTCTGAGGCAATCCTGTGGGTTTGCGGCCAGCTCACAAGATAGCGAGTTGAAGAAATGAGCTCAGGGGCACGGTAACTCACAAACCTGCAGAGTTATAAATGACAGCTATCGTCTAAAAATATATTGAAGGAAGGCTGCGAAGACGACTTGTAAGTGGGGCAGAATTGCAGGAAAACGATTTCAGGGGGTAGACGGGAATTGCATTTAAAGCATAGGAAAAGAGGCAGAACGTCGACAATGATGCTCTTGGCCAAAAAGGGCGTATGCGTTTTTTGCTGAATATATTCAGGAAAAAACGCATACGCCCTTTTTGGCCAACCAAGCATGCATGTTAAAGAAATCTGCACTACAATGAAGTCTCACTGCCCCCCGGTCAAAAGGGCCATCTGAAAAAAGTGTAAAATCCAGAAAGGCAGCACATGTCATGGAGAACAGCGAGCCTTGTTATGTTGATGAGCGGGATGTAAATTGCCAACAGCCAGTCTGGAAAAATGTATGGTGTTTCCCGGAACATCTAAAAAACAAAGCAATGGAGCCTACGGCACTTCCCCTTATGGCCCTATAGCTTAGGAAAATTAAAATCAAAAACACACAGCCACCCAAAAGTCTCCGGTGGCTCTGTTTACAAGAACCTCGTCTACGGTACAAGTTAAATATCCCAGAATGTGAAAAATGGATAAAGAAGTTGTGGTACGTACGTACAATGGAATATCACTCAGCAATGAAATCTATGTCATCAGGCCCGTCGCGGCATAATGAGTGAATTCAGGTACGATGATTGTAAGTGAAATAAGTCACACAGAAAATGAAACATCATAAGATATCACTAATACACGGAATGTAAACTTGGCTACACATGAACTGAATTACAAAACAGAACAGGGTCTCAAATTTAGAAAACCAACTTATGCTTGCTTAAGGGGAAAGGTGAGTTGGGGTGCTGCATAAAACCAGAGATAGAAATTAGCACAGATACCTTTCCATAAGCCAAATATGTAATAGTCAAGACCTACCCCTTGCTCAACGAAATGGACTAAACACCCCATATTCAACGCCTAGGAATACACCTGACTAGTAAGAATCTTCAAACCCATGGATTTATATGTCTCCATAAGAGAATCAAGCATGTGTACAGCTGCATGAAGGCAGCAGAGAAAATCCGATAAATCCCATTATCAAAATGAATTAAAAAACAAAACACAATGACAGTGAAATAGAGAGCAATTCTTAAATAATTCATTCAGGGCTTGTGATGCAACCTGGATTTACCACATCTACACCCAGAGCTGAGTGAGACATAAGGTTGGGCACTTCAGGCTGATAGCATTGGTGAGGTTCGATGAGCAAATGCAGACCCTTTGAAGTCATACAGCATGGTACCCCTTCCATGGGTCCCAACTCTCCAAGTTTAAGGGATTCTTCCTTCAGCTAAAACATGCATGGGAAACCCACAGTATGGTGCACCGTGTGACTGGCAAACGTTTTCAAATGCATCTCAGTTTTCGTCCCCTTTTACTCGGGTTCACCATTCCAGACCCTTTACGAACACTCTCCCCACTTGGAGAGTCAGTGCCTTTAACCTCCTGTTGGGCACAGTTTGCAATTTCTGCGCAAGATGAAAAGGAATAGGGAGAACGAATGAGAGACTAGCTCTAGGTGTCTGCACGGGCAAATTTAACGCTCATTTCCAACCAGGAAGAGGAATTAACCAAAGGCTCAGCATGCCGTGCCGGAACCAGATTAGGGCCTGAAGCAATCCTGTGGGTTTGCCGCCAGCTCACAAGATAGCGAGTTGAAGAAAGGAGCTCAGGGGCACTGTAACTCACAAACCTGCAGAGTTACAAATGACAGCTATCGTCCAAAAATATATTGAAGGAAGGCTGCGAAGACGACTTGTAAGCGGGACAGATTTGCAGGAAAACGATTTCAGGGGGTAGACGGGAATTGCATTTAAAGCATAGGAAAAGAGGCAGAACGTCGACAATGATGCTCTTGGCCAAAAAGTGCGTATGCGTTTTTTCCTGAATATATTCAGGAAAAAACGCATACGCCCTTTTTGGCCAACCAAGCAAGCATGTTAAAGAAATCTGCACTACAATGAAGTCTCACTGCCCCCCGGTCAAAAGGGCCATCTGAAAAAAGTGTAAAATCCAGAAAGGCAGCACAGGCCATGGAGAACAGGGAGCCTTGTTATGCTGATGGGCGGGATGTAAATTGCCAACAGCCACTCTGGAGAAGTGTATGGTGTTTCCCGGAATACCGAAAAAACAAAGCTACGGAGCCTACGGCACTTCCACTTATGGTCCTATAGCTTAGGGAAATTAAAATCAAAAACACACAGCCACCCCAAAGTGTCGGACGGCTCTGTTTACAAGAACCTCGTCTACGGTACATGTTAAATATCCCAGAATGTGAAAAATGGATAAAGAAGTTGTGGTACGTACGTACAATGGAATATCACTCAGCAATGAAATCTATGTCATCAGGCCCGTCGCGGCATAATGAGTGGATTCAGGTACGATGATTCTAAGTGAAATAAGTCACACAGAAAATGAAACATCGTAAGATATCACTACTACACAGAATGTAAACTTGGCTACACATGAACTGAATTACAAAACAGAACAGGGTCTCAAATTTAGAAAACCAACTTATGTTTGCTTAAGGGGAAAGGTGAGTTGGGGTGCTGCATAAAACCAGAGATAGAAATTAGCACAGATACCTTTCCATAAGCCAAATATGTAATAGTCAAGACCTACACCTTGCTCAACGAAATGGACTAAACACCCCATATTCAACGCCTAGGAATACACCTGACTAGTAAGAATCTTCAAACCCATGGATTTATATGTCTCCGTAAGAGAATGAAGCGTGTGTACAGCGGCATGAATGCAGCAGAGAAAATCCGATAAATCCCATTATCAAAATGAATTACACAAACAAAACCCAAGGACAGTGAAATAGAGAGCAATTCTTAAATAATTCATTCAGGGCTTGTGATGCAACCTGGATTTACCACATCTACACCCAGAGCTGAGTGAGACATAAGGTTGGGCACTTCGGGCTGATAGCATTGGTGAGGTTCGATGAGCAAATGCAGACCCTTTGAAGTCATACAGCATGGTACCCATTCCATGGGTCCCAACTCTCCAAGTTTAAGGGATTCTTCCTTCAGCTAAAACATGCATGGGAAACCCACAGTATGGTGCACCGTGTGACTGGCAAACGTTTTCAAATGCATCTCAGTTTTCGTCCCCTTTTACTCGGGTTTACCATTCCAGACCCTTTACGAACACTCTCCCCATTTGGAGAGTCAGTGCCCTTAACCTCCTGTTGGGCACAGTTTGCAATTTCTGCGCAAGATGAAAAGGAATAGGGAGAACGAATGAGAGACTAGCTCTAGTTGTCTGCACGGGCAAATTTAACGCTCATTTCCCACCAGTAAGAGGAATTAACCAAAGGCTCAGCATGCCGTGCCCAGATTAGTGCCTGAGGCAATCCTGTGGGTTTGCGGCCAGCTCACAAGATAGCGAGTTGAAGAAATGAGCTCAGGGGCACTGTAATTCACAAACCTGCAGAGTTATAAATGACAGCTATCCTCCAAAAATATATTGAAGGAAGGCTGCGAAGACGACTTGTAAGTGGGGCAGAATTGCAGGAAAACGATTTCAGGGGGTAGACGGGAATTGCATTTAAAGCATAGGAAAAGAGGCAGAACGTCGACAATGATGCTCTTGGCCAAAAAGGGCGTATGCGTTTTTTCCTGAATATATTCAGGAAAAAACGCATACGCCCTTTTTGGCCAACCAAGCAAGCATGTTAAAGAAATCTGCACTACAATGAAGTCTCACTGCCCCTCGGTCAAAAGGGCCATCTGAAAAAAGTGTAAAATCCAGAAAGGCAGCACAGGCCATGGAGAACAGGGAGCCTTGTTATGCTGATGGGTGGGATGTAAATTGCCAACAGCCAGTCTGGAAAAATGTATGGTGTTTCCCGGAACATCTAAAAAACAAAGCACCGGAGCCTACGGCAATTCCCCTTATGGTCCTATAGCTTAGGAAAATTAAAATCAAAAACACACAGCCACCCAAATGTCTCGGGCGGCTCTGTTTACAAGAACCTCGACTACGGTACAAGTTAAATATCCCAGAATGTGAAAAATGGATAAAGAAGTTGTGGTACGAACGTACAATGGAATATCACTCAGCAATGAAATCTATGTCATCAGGCCCGTCGCGGCATAATGAGTGGATTCAGGTACGATGTTTCTAAGTGAATTAAGTCACACAGAAAATGAAACATCATAAGATGTCACTAATACACGGAATGAAAACTTGGCTACACATGAACTGAATTACAAAACAGAACAGGGTCTCAAATTTAGAAAACCAACTTATGCTTGCTTAAGGGGAAAGGTGAGTTGGGGTGCTGCATAAAACCAGAGATAGAAATTAGCACAGATACCTTTCCATAAGCCAAATATGTAATAGTCAAGACCTACCCCTTGCTCAACGAAATGGACTAAACACCCCATATTCAACGCCTAGGAATACACCTGACTAGTAAGAATCTTCAAACCCATGGATTTATATGTCTCCGTAAGAGAATGAAGCGTGTGTACAGCGGCATGAATGCAGCAGAGAAAATCCGATAAATCCCATTATCAAAATGAATTACACAAACAAAACCCAAGGACAGTGAAATAGAGAGCAATTCTTAAATAATTCATTCAGGGCTTGTGATGCAACCTGGATTTACCACATCTACACCCAGAGCTGAGTGAGACATAAGGTTGGGCACTTCGGGCTGATAGCATTGGTGAGGTTCGATGAGCAAATGCAGACCCTTTGAAGTCATAATGCATGGTACACATTCCATGGGTCCCAACTCTCCAGGTTTATGGGATACTTCCTTCAGCTAAAACATGCATGGGAAACCCGCAGTATGGTGCACCGTGTGACCGGGAAACGATTTCAAATACATCTCAGTTTTGGTCCCCTTTTTCTCGGGTTCACCATTCCAGACACTTTACTAACACTCTCCCCACTTGGAGAGTCAGTGCCTTTAACTTCAGGTTTGGCACAGTTTGCAATTTCTGCGCAAGATAAACAGGTATAGGGAGAACCAATGAGAGACAAGCTGTAGGTGGCTGCACGGGCAAATTTAACTCTCATTTCCCACTAGGATGATGAATTAACCAAAGGGTCAGCATGCCGTGCCGGAACAAGATTCGGGCCTGAAGCAATCCAGCGTGTTTGCGGCCAGCTCACAAGATAGCGAGTTGAAGAAAGGAGCTCAGGGGCACTGTAACACACAAACCTGCAGAGTTATAAATGACAGCTATCGTCCAAAAATATATTGAAGGAAGGCTGCGAAGACGACTTGTAAGCGGGGCAGAATTGCAGGAAAACGATTTCAGGGGGTATACGGGAATTGCATTTAAAGCATAGGAATAGAGGCAGAACGTCGACAATGATGCTCTTGGCCAAAAAGGGCGTATGCGTTTTTTCCTGAATATATTCAGGAAAAAACGCATACGCCCTTTTTGGCCACCAAGCAAGCATGTTAAAGAAATCTGCACTACAATGAAGTCTCACTGCCCCCCGGTCAAAAGGGCCATCTGAAAAAAGTGTAAAATCCAGAAAGGCAGCACAGGCCATGGAGAACAGGGAGCCTTGTTATGCTGATGGGTGGGTTGTAAATTGCCAACACCCACTCTGGAGAAGTGTATGGTGTTTCCTGGAACACCTAAAAAACAAAGCAATGGAGCCTACGGCACTTCCACTTATGGTCCTATAGCTTAGGGGAATTAAAATCAAATATGCACAGCCACCCCAAAGTGTCGGACGGCTCTGTTTACAAGAAACTCCTCTACAGTAAAATTTAAATATCCCAGAATGTGAAAAATGGATAAAGAAGCTGTGGTACGTACGTACAATGGAATATCACTCAGGAATGAACTCTATGTCATCAGGCCAGTCGTGGCATAATGAGTGGATTCATGTACGATGATTCTAAGTGAAATAAGTCACACAGAAAATGAAACATCATAAGATATCACTAATACATGGAATGTAAAGTTGGCTACACATGAACTGAATTACAAAACAGAAGAGGGTCTCAAATTTAGAAAACCAACTTATGCTTGCTTAAGGGGAAAGGTGAGTTGGGGTGCTGCATCAAACCAGAGATAGAAATTAGCACAGATAAATTCCCATAAGCCAAATATGTAATAGTCAATGCCTACACCTTGCTCAACGAAATGGACTAAACAACCCATATTCAACGCCTAGGAATACACCTGACTAGTGAGAATCTTCAAACACATGGATTTATATGTCTCCATAAGTGAATGAAGCGTGTGTACAGCGGCATGAATGCAGCAGAGATAATCCGATAAATCCCATTATCAAAATGAATTACAAAAACAAAACACAAGGACAGTGAAATAGAGAGCAATTCTTAAATAATTCATTCAGGGCTTGTGATGCAACCTATATTTGCCACATCTACACCCAGAGCTGAGTGAGACATAAGGTTGGGCACTTCGGGCTCATAGCATTAGTGAGTTTCGATGAGCAAATGCAGACCCTTTGAAGTCATACTGCATGGTACCCATTCCATGGGTCCCAACACTCCAGGTTTAAGGGATTCTTCCTTCAGCTAATACATGCATGGGAAACCCGCAGTATGGTGAACCGTGTGACCGGGAAATGATTTCAGATGCATCTCAGTTTTAGTCCCCTGGTACTCGGGTTCACCTTTCTAGAAGCTTTACTAACACTCTCCCCATTTGGAGAGTCAGTGTCTTTAACCTCCTGTTTGGCACAGTTTGCAATTTCTGTGCAAGATGAACAGGAATAGGGAGAACCAATGAGAGACTAGCTGTAGGTGTCTGCACGGGCAAATGGAACGCCCATTTCCCAGGAGGAAGAGGAATTAACCAAAAGCTCAGCGTGCCCTGCAGGAAACAGATTAGAGCCCAAAGCAATCCTGCGGTTTTGCGGCCAGCTCACAAGAAAGCGAGTTGAAGAAAGGAGCTCAGGGGCACTGTACTTCACAAACCTGCAGACTTATGAATGACAGCTATCGTCCCAAAATGTATTGAAGTAAGTCTTCGAAGAGGACTTGAAAGCGGGGTAGAATTTCTGGAAAACGATTTCAGGGGGTAGACTGGAATTGCACTTAAAGCATAGGAAAAGAGGCAGAATATCGACAATGATGCACTTGGCCAAAAAGGGGCGTATGCCTCTTTTCGGCCAACCAAGCAAGCGTGTAAAGTAAATCTGCACTACAATGAAGTCTCACTGCCCCCCGGTCAAAAGGGCCATCTGAAAAAAGTGTAAAATCCAGAAATGCAGCACAGGTCATGGAGAACAGGGAGCCTTGTTATGCTGATGGGCGGCATGTAAATTGCCAACAGCCACTCTGGAGAAGTGTATGGTGTTTCTTGAAACACGTAGGAAACAAAGCAACACAGCCTATGGCACTTCCACTTATGGTCCTATAGCTTAGGGAATTTAAAATCAAAAACACACAGCCACCCCAAAGTTTGGGACGGCTCTGTTTACAAGAACCTCGTCTACGGTACAAGTTAAATATCCGAGAAAGCAAAAAATGGATAAAGAAGTTGTGGTACATACGTACAATGGAATATCACTCAGCAATGACATCTACGTCATCAGGCCTGTAGCGGCATAATGAGTGGATTCAGGTACGAGGATTCTACGAGAAATAAGTCACACAGAAAAAGAAACATCATAAGATATCACTAATACACGGAATGTAAACTTTGCTACACATGAACTGAATTACAAAACAGAACAGGGTCACAAATTTAGAAAACCAACTTATGCTTGCTTATGGGGAAAGGTGAGTTGGGGTGCTGCATAAAACCAGAGATGGAAACTAGCACAGATACCGTTCCATAAGCCAAATATATAATAGACAAGACCTACTCCTTGCTCAAGGAAATGGACTCAAAACCACATATTCAACGACTGGCAATATACCTGACAAGTAAGAATCTTAAAACCCATAGATTTATATGTCTCCATAAGGAAATCAAGCGTGTGTACAGCGGACTAAACGCAGCAGTGAAAATCCGATAAATCCCATTATCAAAATAAATTTCAAAAACAAAACACAATGACAGTGAATTAGAGAGCAATTCTTAAATAATTCATTCAGGGCTTGTGATGCAACCTGGATTTACCACATCTACACCCAGAGCTGGGTGAGACATAAGGCTGGACACTTCGGGCTGATAGCATTGGTGAGGTTCGGTGAGCAAACGCAGACCCTTTGAAGTCATACTGCATGGTACCCATTCCATGGGTCCCAAATCTCCAGGTTTAAGGGATTCTTCCTTCAGCTAAAACATGCATGGGAAACCCAGAGTATGGTCCACCGTGTGATTGGGAAACGTTTTCAAATGCATCTCAGGTTTCGTCCCCTGGTACTCGGGTTCACCATTCCAGACGTTTAGTAACACTCTCCCCACTTGGAGAGTCAGTGCCTTTAACCTCCTGTTTGGCACAGTTTGCAATTTCTGCGCAAGATGAACAGGAATAGGGAGAACCAATGAGAGACTAGCTCCAGGTTTATGCATGGGCAAATGGAACGCTCATTTCCCACCAGGAAGAGGAATTAACCAAAGGCTCAGCATGCCCTGCCAAAAAAGATTAGGGCCTGAAGCAATCCTGCAGTTTTGCGGCCAGCTCACAAGAAAGCGAGCTGAAGAAAGGAGCTCAAGGGCACTGTATTTCACAAACCTGCAGAGTTATGAATGACAGCTATCGTCCAAAAATGTATTGAAGTAAGTCTTCGAAGAGGACTTGAAAGCGGGACAGAATTTCAGGAAAACGATTTCAGGGGGTAGACTGGAATTGCACTTAAAGCATAGGAAAATAGGCAGAACGTCGACAATGATGCATTTGGCCAAAAAGGGCATATGCGTTTTATCCTGAATATATTCAGGAAAAAACGCATACGCCCATTTTTGGCCAACCAAGCAAGCGTGTTTAGGAAATCTGCACTACAATGAAGTCTCACTGCCCCCCGGTCAAAAGGGCCATCTGAAAAAAGTGTAAAATCCAGAAAGGCAGGACAGGTCATGGAGAACAGGGAGCCTTGTTATACTGATGAGCGGAATGTAAATGGCCAACAGCCACTCTCGAGAAGTGTATGGTGTTTCCTGAAACACGTAGGAAACAAAGCAACACAGCCTATGGCACTTCCACTTATGGTCCTATAGCTTAGGGAAATTAAAATCAAAAACACACAGCCACCCCAAAGTTTGGGACGGCTCTGTTTACAAGAACCTCGTCTACGGTACAAGTTAAATATCCGAGAAAGCAAAAAATGGATAAAGAAGTTGTGGTACGTACGTATAATGGAATAACACTCAGCAATGAAATCTACGTCATCAGGCCCGTAGCGGCATAATGAGTGGATTCAGATACGAGGATCCTACGAGAAATAAGTCACACAGAAAAAGAAACATCATAAGATATCACTAATACACGGAATGTAAACTTGGCTACACATGAACTGAATTACAAAACAGAACAGGGTCGCCAATTTAGAAAACCAACTTATGCTTGCTTTTTGGGAAAGGTGAGTTGGGGTGCTGCATAAAAACAGAGATTGAAATTCGCACAGACACCGTTCCATACGCCAAATATGTAATAGACAAGACCTACTCCTTGCTCAATGAAATAGACTCAACACCCCATATTCAACGCCTAGGAATATACCTGCCTAGGAAGAATCTTAAAACCCATGGATTTATATGTCTCCGTAAGAGAATCAAGCGTGTGTTCAGTGGCCTAAACGCAGCAGTGAAAATCCGATAAATCACATTATCAAAATAAATTTCAAAAACAAAACACAATGACAGTGAAATAGAGAGCAATTCTTAAATAATTCACTCAGGGCTTCTGATGCAACCTGGATTTACCACATCTACACAAAGAGCTGGGGAGACATAAGGCCGGACACTTCGGCCTGATAGCTTTGGTGAGGTTTGGTGAGCAAATGCAGACCCTTTGAAGTCATACTGCATGGTACCCATTCCATGGGTCCCAACTCTCCAGGTTTAAGGGATTCTTCCTTCCGCTAAATCATGTATGGGAAACCCAGAGTGTGGTCCACCATGTGATTGGGAAACGTTTTCAAATGCATCTCAGTTTTCGTCCCTTTATACTCGGGTTCACCATTCCAGACGCTTAACTAACACTCTCCCCACTTGGAGAGTCAGTGCCTTTAACCTCCTGTTTGGCACATTTTGCAATTTCTGCGCAAGATGAACAGGAATAGGGAGAACCAGTGAGAGCCTAGCTGTAGGTGTCTGCACGTGCAAATGTAACGCTCATTTCCCACCAGGACGAGGAATTAAAAAAACGCTCAGCATGCCCTGCCGGAACAAGACTAGGGCCTGAAGCAATCCTGCGGTTTTGCGACCAGCTCCCAAGAAAACAAGTTGAAGAAAGGAGCTCAGGGGCACTGTAATTCACAAACATGCAGAGTTATAAATGACAGCTATCGTCCAAAAATATATTGAAGTAAGTCTGCGAAGAGGACTTGGAAGCTGGGCAGAAAATCAGGAAAACGATTTCAGGGGGTAGACTGGAATTGCACTTAAAGCATAGGAACAGACGCAGAACGGCGACAATGATGCACTTGGCCAAAAATGGCGTATGCGTTTTTTCCTGAATATATTCAGGAAAAAACGCATACGCCCTTTTTGGCCAACCAAGCGAGCATGTAAGAAATCTGAACTACAATGAAGTCTCACTGCCCCCCGGTCAAAAGGGCCATCTGAAAAAAGTGTAAAATCCGGAAAGGCAGGACAGGCCATGGAGAAGAGGGAGCATTGTTTTGCTGATGGGCGGGATGTGAATTGCCAACAGCCACTCTGGAGATGTGTATGCTGTTTCCTGAAACACGAAAGAAACAAAGCAACACAGCCTATGGCACTTCCACTTATGATCCTATAGCTTAGGGAAATTAAAATCAAAACCACACAGCCACCCCAAAGTTTGGAACGGTTCTGTTTACAGGAACCTCGTCTACGGTACAAGTTAAATATCCCAGAATGTGAAAAATGGATAAAGAAGTTGTGGTACGTACGTACAATGGAATATCACAGAGCAATGAAATCTATGTCATCAGGCCCATAGGGGCATAATGAGTGGATTCAGGTACGATGATTCTACGTGAAATAGGTCACACAGAAAAAGAAACAGCATAAGATATCACTAATACACGGAATGTAAACTTGGCTACACATGAACTGAATTACAAAACAGAACAGGGTCTCCAATTTAGAAAACCAACTTATGCTAGCTTTTTGGGAAAGGTGACTTGGGGTGCTGCATAAAAAGAGATTGAAATTCGCACAGATACCGTTCCATACGCCAAATATGTAATAGACAAGACCTACTCCTTATTCAACGAAATGGACTCAACACCCCATATTCAACGCCTAGGAATATACCTGCCTAGTAAGAATCTTAAAACCCATTGATTTATATGTCTCCATAAGAGAATCAAGCGTGTGTTCAGTGGCCTAAACGCAGCAGTGAAAATCCAATAAATCCCATTATCAAAATAAATTTCAAAAACAAAACACAATGACAGTGAAATAGAGAGCAATTCTTAAATAATTCACTCAGGGCTTCTGATGCAACCTGGATTTACCACATCTACACCCAGAGCTGGGGAGACATAAGGCCAGACACTTCGGCCTGATAGCATTGGTGAGGTTTGATGAGCAAATGCAGACCCTTTGAAGTCATACTGCATGGTACCCATTCCATGGGTCCCAACTCTCCAGGTTTAAGGGATTCTTCCTTCAGCTAAAACATGCATGGGAAACCCACAGTATTGTGCACCGTGTGACCGGGAAACGTTTTCAAATGCATCTCAGTTTTCGTCCCATTGTACTCGGGTTCACCATTCCAGACCCTTTACTAACACTCTCCCCACTTGGAGAGTCAGTGCCTTTAACCTCCTGTTTGGCACAGTTTGCAATTTCTGCGCAAGATGAACAGGAATAGGGAGAACCAATGAGAGACTAGCTGTAGGTGTCTGCACGGGCGAATTTAATGCTCATTTCCCACCAGGACAAGGAATTAACCAAAGGCTCAGCATGCCGTGCCGGAACCAGATTAGGGCCTGAAGCAATCCTGCGGGTTTGCGGCCAGCTCACAAGATAGCAAGTTGAAGAAAGGAGCTCAGGGGCACTGTAACTCACAAACCTGCAGAGTTATAAATGACAGCTATTGCCCAAAAATATATTGAAGGAAGGCTGCGAAGACGACTTGTAAACGGTGCAGAATTGCAGGAAAATGATTTCAGGGTGTAGACGGGAATTGCATTTAAAGCATAGGAAAAGAGGCAGAACGTCGACAATGATGCTCTTGGCCAAAAAGGGCGTATGCGTTTTTTCCTGAATATATTCAGGAAAAAACGCATACGCCCTTTTTGGCCAACCAAGCAAGCATGTGAAAGAAATCTACACTAAAATGAAGTCTCACAGCCCCCCGGTTAAAAGAGCCATCTGAAAAGAGTGTAAAATCCAGAAAGGCTGCACAGGCCATGGAGAACACGGAGCCTTGTTATGCTGATGGGCGGGATGTAAATTGCCAACAGCATCTCTGGACAAGTGTATGGTGTTTCCTGGAACACCTAAAAAACAAAGCAGTGGATCCTACGGCACTTCCACTTATGGTCCTATAGCTTAGGGAAATTAAAATCAAAAACACACAGCCACCCCAATGTTTGGGACGGCTCTGTTTACAAGAACCTCTTCTACGGTACAAGTTAAATATCCCAGAACGTGAAAAATGGATAAAGAAGTTGTGGTACGTACGTACAATGGAATATCACTCACCAATGAACTCTACGTCATCAGGCCCGTCGCGGCATAATGAGTGGATTCAGGTACGATTATTCTAACTGAAATAAGTCACACAGAAAATGAAACATCATAAGATATCACTAATACACGGAATGTAAACTTGGCTACACATGAACTGAATTACGAAGCAGAACAGGGTCTCAAATTTAAAAAAACAACTTATGCTTGCTTAAGGGGAAAGGTGAGTTGGGGCGCTGCATAAACTCGGAGATAGAAATTAGCACAGATACCTTTCCATAAGCCAAATATGTTATAGTCAAGACCTACCCCTTGCTTAACGAAATGGACAAAACACCCCGTATTCAACGCCTAGGAATACACCTGACTAGTAAGAATCTTCAAACTCATGGATTTATATGTCTCCATAAGAGAATGAAGCGTGTGTACAGCGGCATGAATGCAGCAGAGAAAATCCGATAAATCCCATTATCAAAATGAATTCCAAAATCAAAACACAAGGACAGTGAAATAGAGAGCATTTCTTAAATAATTCATTCAGGGCTTGTGATGCAACCTGGATTTACCACATCTACACCCAGAGCTGAGTGGGACATAAGTTTGGGCACTTCGGGCTGATAGCATTGGTGAGGTTCGATGAGCAAATGCAGACCCTTTGAAGTCATACTGCATGGTACCCATTCCATGGGTCCCAACTCTCCAGGTTTAAGGGATTTTACCTTCAGCTAAAACATGCATGGGAACCCCACAGTATGGTGCACCGTGTGAACGGGGAACGTTTTCAAATGCACCTCAGTTTTCGTCCCCTTTTACTCGGGTTCACCATTCCAGACCCTTTACTAACACTCTCCCCACTTGGAGAGTCAGTGCCTTTAACCTCCTGTTTGGCACAGTTTGCAAATTCTGCACAAGATGAACAGGAATAGGGAGAACCAATGAGAGACTAGCTGTAGGTGTTTGCACGTGCAAATTTAACGCTCATTTCCCACCAGGAAGAGGAATTAACCAAAGGCCCAGCATGCCGTGCCGGAACCAGATTAGGGTCTGAAGCAATCCTGCTGTTTTGCGGCCAGCTAACAAGATAGCGAGTTGAAGAAAGGAGCTCAGGGGGACTGTAACTCACAAAGATGGAGAGCTATAAATGACAGCTATCGTCCAAAAATATATTGTAGGAAGGCTGCGAAGAGGACTTGGAAGCGGTGCAGAATTGCAGGAAAACGTTTTCAGGGGGTGGACGGGAATTGCATTTGAAGCATAGGAAAAGAGGCAGAATGTCGACATTGATGCTCTAGGCCAAAAAGGGCATATGCGTTTTTTCCTGAATATAGTCAGGAAAAAACGCATATGCTCTTTTTGGTCAACCAAGCAAGCCTGTTAAAAAAATCTGCACCTCAATGAAGTCTCACTGCCTCCCAGTCAAAAGGGCCATCTGAAAAATGTGTAAAATCCAGAAAGGCTGGACAGGCCATGGAGAACAGGGAGCCTTGTTATGCTGATGGGCGGGATGTAAACTGCCAACAGCCACTCTGGAGAAGTGTATGGTGTTTCCTCAAACACCTAAAAAACAAAGCAACGGAGCCTACAGCACTTCCACTTATGGTCCTATAGCTTAGGAAAATTAAAATCAAAAACACACACCCACCCGAAAGTTTCGGACGGCTCTGTTTACAAGAACCTCGTCTACGGTACAATTTAAATATCCCAGAACGTGAAAAATGGATAAAGAAGTTGTGGTACGTACGTACAATGGAATATCACTCAGCAATGAAATCTATGTCATCAGGCCCGTCGCGGCATAATGAGTGGATTCAGGTACGATGATTCTAAGTGAAATAAGTCACACGGAAAATGAAACATCATAAGATATCACTAATACACGGAATGTAAACTTGACTACACATGAACTGAATTACAAAACAGAAAAGGGTCTCCAATTTAGAACAGCAACTTATGCTTGCTTAAGGGGAAAGGTGAGTTGGGGTGCTGCATAAAACCAGAGATAGAAATTAGCACAGATACCTTTCCATAAGCCAAATATGTAATAGTCAAGACCTACCCCTTGCTCAACGAAATGGACTAAACACCCCATATTCAACGCCTAGGAATACACCTGACTAGTAAGAATCTTCAAACCCATGGATTTATACGTCTCCGTAAGAGAATGAAGCGTGTGTACAGCAGCATGAATCAGCAGAGAAAATCCGATAAATCCCATTATCAAAATGAATTACACAAACAAAACCCAAGGACAGTGAAATAGAGAGCAATTCGTAAATAATTCATTCAGGTCTTGTGATGCATCCTGGATTTACCACATCTACACCCAGAGCTGAGTGAGACATAAGGTTGGGCACTTCGGGCTGATAGCATTGGTGAGGTTCGATGAGCAAATGCAGACCCTTTGAAGTCATACTGCATGGTACCCATTCCATGGGTCCTAAATCGCCAGTTTTAAGGGATTCTTCCTTCAGCTGAAACATGCATGGGAAACCCACAGTATGGTGCACCGTGTAACCGGGAAACGGTTTCAAATGCATCTCAGTTTTCGTCCCCTTTTACTCAGGTTCTCCATTCCACACACTTTACTAACACTCTCCCCACTTGGAGAGTCAGTGCCTTTAACCTCCTGTTGGGCACAGTTTGCAATTTCTGCGCAAGATGTACAGGAATAGGGAGAACCAATGAGAGACTAGCTGTAGGTGTCTGCACGGGCAAATTTAACGCTCATTTCCCACCAGGAAGAGGAATTAACCAAAGCCTCAGCATGCCATGCCAGAACCAGATTAGGGGCTGAAGCAATCCTGCGGGTTTGCGGCCAGCTCACAAGATAGCGAGTTGAAGAAAGGAGCTCAGGGGCACTGTAACTCACAAACCTGCAGAGTTATAAATGACAGCTATCGTCCAAAAATATATTGAAGGATGGCTGCGAAGAGGAGTTGGAAGCGGGGCAGAATTGCAGGAAAACGTTTTCAGGGGGTGGACGGGAATTGCATTTAAAGCATAAGAAAAGAGGCAGAAGGTCGACAATGATGCTCTTGGCCAAAAAGGGCGTATGCGTTTTTTCCTGAATATATTCAGGAAAAAACGCATACGCCCTTTTTGGCCAACCAAAGAATCATTTTAAAGAAATCTGCAGTACAATGAAGTCTCACTGCCCTCCAGTCAAAAGAGCCATCTGAATAAAGTGTAAAATCCAGAAAGGCAGCACAGGCCATGGAGAACAGGGAGCCTTGTTATGCTGATGGGCGGGATGTAAATTGCCAACAGCCACTCTGGAGAAGTGTATGGTGTTTCCTGGAACCCCTGAAAAACAAAGCAACGGAGCCTACGGCATTTCCACTTATGGTCTTATAGCTTAGGGAAATTAAAATCAAAAACACACAGCCACCCCAAAGTGTCGGACGGCTCTGTTTACAAGAACCTCTTCTACGGTACAAGTTAAATATCCCAGAATGTGAAAAATGGATAAAGAAGTTGTGGTACGTACGTACAATGGAATATCACTCAGCAATGAAAGCTATGTCATCAGGCCCATCGCGGCATAACGAGTGGATTCAGGTACGATGATTCTAAGGGAAATACGTCACACAGAAAATGAAACATCATAAGATATCACTAATACATGGAATGTAAACTTTGCTACACATGAACTGAATTATAAAACAGAACAGGGTCTCAAATTTAGAAAACCAACTTATGCTTGCTTAAGGGGAAAGGTGAGTTGGGGTGCTGCATAAAACCAGAGATAGAAATTAGCACAGATACCTTTCCATAAGCCAAATATGTAATAGCCCAGACCTACACCTTGCTCAACGAAATGGACTAAACACCCCATATTCAACGCCTAGGAATACACCTGACTAGTAAGAAACTTCAAACCCATGCCTTTATATGTCTCCGTAAGAGAATGAAGCGTGTGTACAGCGGCATGAATGCAGCAGAGAAAATCCGATAAATCCCATTATCAAAATGAATTACACAAACAAAACCCAAGGACAGTGAAATAGAGAGCAATTCTTAAATAATTCATTCAGGGCTTGTGATGCAACCTGGATTTACCACATCTACACCCAGAGCTGAGAGAGACATAAGGTTGGGCACTTCGGGCTGATAGCATTGGTGAGGTTCGATGAGCAAATGCAGACCCTTTGAAGTCATACTGCATGGTACCCATTCCATGGTTCCCACCTCTCCAGATTTAAGGGATTCTTCCTTCAGCTAAAACATGCATGGGAGACCCACAGTATGGTGCACTGTGTGACCGACAAACGATTTCAAATGCATCTCAGTTTTTGTCCCCTTTTACTTGGGTTCACCATTCCAGACCCTTTACTAACACTCTCACCACTTGGAGAGTCTGTACCTTTAAACTCCTGTTTGGCACAGTTTGCAATTTCTGCGCAAGATGAACAGGAATAGGGAGAACCAATGAGAGACTAGCTGTAGGTGTCTGCACGAGCAAATTTAATGCTCATTTCGCACCAGGAAGAGGAATTAACCAAAGGCTCAGCGTGCCGTGCCAGAACCAGTTTAGGGCCTGAAGCAATCCAGCAGTTTTGTGGCCAGCTTACAAGAAAGCAAGTTGAAGAAAGGAGCTCAGGGACACTGTAACTCAAAAACCTGCAGAGTTATAAATGACAGCTATCGTCCAAAAATATATTGAAGGAAGGCTGCGAAGACGACTTGTAAGCGGGGCAGAATTGCAGGAAAACGATTTCAGGGGGGAGACGGGAATTGCATTTAAAGCATAGGAAAAGAGGCAGAACGTGGACAATGATGCTCTTGACCAAAAAGGGCGTATGCGTTTTTTCCTGAATATATTCAGGAAAAAACGCATACGCCCTTTTTGGCCAACCAAGCAAGCATGTTAAAGAAATCTGCCCTACAATGAAGCCTCACTGACCCCCGGTCATAAGGGCCATCTGAAGAAAGTGTAAAATCCAGAAAGGCAGCACAGGCCATGGAGAAGAGGGAGCCTTGTTATGCTGATGGGGGGGATGTAAATTGCCAACAGCCACTCTGGTGAACTGTATGGTGTTTCCCGGAACACCGAAAACACAAAGCAACGGAGCCTACGGCACTTCCACATATGGTCGTATAGCTTAGGGAAATTAAAATCAAAAACACACAGCCACCCCAAACTGTCGGACGGCTCTGTTTACAAGAACCTCGTCTACGGTACAAGTTAAATATCCCAGAATGTGAAAAATGGATAAAGAAGTTGTGGTACGTACGTACAATGGAATATCACTCAGCAATGAAATCTATGTCATCAGGCCCGTTGCGGCATAATGAGTGGATTCAGGTACGATGATTCTAAGTGAAATAAGTCACACAGAAAATGAAACATCATAAGATATCACTACTACACGGAATGTAAACTTGGCTACACATGAACTGAATTACAAAACAGAACAGGGTCTCAAATTTAGAAAACAAACTTATGCTTGCTTAAGGGGAAAGGTGAGTTGGCGTGCTGCATAAAACCAGAGATAGAACTTAGCACAGATACCTTTCCATAAGCCAAATATGTCATAGTCAAGACCTACCCCTTGCTCAACGAAATGGACTAAACACACCATATTCAACCCCTAGGAATACACCTGTGTAGTAAGAATCTTCAAACACTTGGATTTATATGTCTCTGTAAGAGAGTGAAGCGTGTGTACAGCGGCATGAATGCAGCAGAGAAAATCCGATAAATCCCATTATCAAAATGAATTACACAAACAAAACCCAAGGACAGTGAAATAGAGAGCAATTCTTAAATAATTCATTCAGGGCTTGTGATGCAACCTGGATTTACCACATCTACACCCAGAGCTGAGTGAGACATAAGGTTGGGCACTTCGGGCTGATAGCATTGGTGAGGTTCGATGAGCAAATGCAGACCCTTTGAAGTCATACTGCATGGTACCCTTTCCATGGGTCCCAACTCTCCAGGTTTAAGGGATTCTTCCTTCAGCTAAAACATGCATGGGAAACCCACAGTATGGTGCACTGTGTGACCGGCAAACGTTTTCAAATGCCTCTCAGTTTTCGTCCCCTTTTACTCGGGTTCACCATTCCAGACCCTTTACGAACACTCTCCCCACTTGGAGAGTCAGTTTCTTTAACCTCCTGTTTGGCACAGTTTGCAATTTCTGCGCAAGATGAACAGGAATAGGGAGAACCAATGAGAGACTAGCTGTAGGTGTCTGCACGGGCAAATTTAACGCTCATTTCCCACCAGGAGGAGGAATTAACCAAAGGCTCAGCATGCCGTGCCTGAACCAGATTAGGGCCTGACAATCGTGCGGGTTTGCAGCCAGCTCACAAGATAGCGAGTTTGAGAAAGGAGCTCAGGGGCACTGTAACTCACAAACCTGCAGAGTAGTAAATGACAGCTATCGTCCAAAAATATATTGAAGGAGGTCTGCAAAGACGACTTGTAAGCGGGACAGATTTGCAGGAAAACGATTTCAGGGGGTAGACGGGAATTGCATTTAAAGCATAGGAAAAGAGGCAGAAATTCAACAATGATGCTCTTGGCCAAAAAGGGCGTATGCGTTTTTTCCTGAATATATTCAGGAAAAAACGCATACGCACTTTTTGGCCAACCAAGCAAGCATGTGAAAGAAATCTGCACTACAATGAAGTCTCACTGCCCCCCGGTCAAAAGGGCCATCTGAAAAAAGTGTAAAATCCAGAAATGCAGCACAGGCCATGGAGAACAGGGAGCCTTGCTATGTTGATGGGTGGGATGTAAATTGCCAACAGCCACTCTGGACAAGTGTATGGTGATTCCTGGAACACCTAAAAAACAAAGCAACGAAGCCTACGGCACTTCCACTTATGGTCCTATAGCTTAGGGAAATTAAAATCAAAAACACACAAACACCCCAAAGTTTCGGACGGCTCTGTTTACAAGAACCTCGTCTATGGTACAAGTTAAATATCCCAGAATGTGAAAAATGGATAAAGTAGTAGTGGTACCTACATACAATGGAATATCACTCAGCAATGAAATCTATGTCATGAGGCCCGTCGCGGCATAATGAGTGGATTCATGTCCGAAGATTCTAAGTGAAATAAGTCACACAGAAAATGAAACATCATAAGATATCACTAATACACGGAATGTAAACTTGGCTGCACATGAACTGAATTACAAAACAGAACAGGGTCTCAAATTTAGAAAAACAACTTATGCTTGCTTAAGGGGAAAGGTGAGTTGGGGTGCTGCATAAAACCAGAGATAGAAATTAGCACAGATACCTTTCCATAAGCCAAATATGTAATAGTCAAGGCCTACCCCTTGCTCAACGAAATGGACTAAACAACCCATATTAAACGCCTAGGAATACACCTGACTAGTAAGAATCTTCAAACCCATGGATTTATATGTCTCCGTAAGAGAAAGAAGCCTTTGTACAGTGGCATGAATGCAGCGGAGAAAATCCGATAAATCCGATTATCAAAATGAATTACAAAAACAAAACACAAGGACAGTGAAATAGAGAGCAATTCGTAAATAATTCATTCAGGTCTTGTGATGCATCCTGGATTTACCACATCTACACCCAGAGCTGAGTGAGACATAAGGTTGGGCACTTCGGGCTGATAGCATTGGTGAGGTTCGATGAGCAAATGCAGACCCTTTGAAGTCATACTGCATGGTACCCATTCCATGGTTCCCACCTCTCCAGATTTAAGGGATTCTTCCTTCAGCTAAAACATGCATGGGAAACCCAAAGTATGGTGCACCGTGTGACCGACAAACGTTTTCAAATGCATCTCAGTTTTTGTCCCCTTTTACTTGGGTTCACCATTCCAGACCCTTTACTAACACTCTCCCCACTTGGAGAGTCAGTGCCTTTAACCTCCTGTTGGGCACAGTTTGCAATTTCTGCGCAAGATGAAAAGGAATAGGGAGAACCAATGAGAGACTAGCTCTAGGTGTCTGCACGGGCAAATTTAACGCTCATTTCCCACCAGGAAGAGGAATTAACCAAAGGCTCAGCATGCCGTGCCGGAACCAGATTAGGGCCTGAAGCAATCCTGTGGGTTTGCGGCCAGCTCACAAGATAGCGAGTTGAAGAAAGGAGCTCAGGGGCACTGTAACTCACAAACCTGCAGAGTTATAAATGACAGCTATCGTCCAAAAATATATTGAAGGAAGGCTGCGAAGACGACTTGTAAGCGGGACAGATTTGCAGGAAAACGATTTCAGGGGGTAGACGGGAATTGCATTTAAAGCATAGGAAAAGAGGCAGAACGTCGACAATGATGCTCTTGGCCAAAAAGGGCGTATGCGTTTTTTCCTGAATATATTTAGGAGAAAACGCATACGCCCTTTTTGGCCAACCAAGCAAGCATGTTAAAGAAATCTGCACTACAATGAAGTCTCACTGCCCCCCGGTCAAAAGGGCCATCTGAAAAAAGTGTAAAATCCAGAAAGGCAGCACAGGCCATGGAGAACAGGGAGCCTTGTTATGCTGATGGGCGGGATGTAAATTGCCAACAGCCACTCTGGAGAAGTGTATGGTGTTTCCCGGAACACCGAAAAAACAAAGCTACGGAGCCTACGGCACTTCCACTTATGGTCCTATAGCTTAGGGAAATTAAAATCAAAAACACACAGCCACCCCAAAGTGTCGGACGGCTCTGTTTACAAGAACCTCGTCTACGGTACAAGTTAAATATCCCAGAATGTGAAAAATGGATAAAGAAGTTGTGGTACGTACGTACAATGGAATATCACTCAGCAATGAAATCTATGTCATCAGGCCCGTCACGGCATAATGAGTGGATTCAGGTACGATGATTCTAAGTGAAATAAGTCACACAGAAAATGAAACATCATAAGATATCACTACTACACGGAATGTAAACTTGGCTACACATGAACTGAATTACAAAACAGAACAGGGTCTGAAATTTAGAAAACCAACTTATGCTTGCTTAAGGGGAAAGGTGAGTTGGGGTGCTGCATAAAACCAGAGATAGAAATTAGCACAGATACCTTTCCATAAGCCAAATATGTAATAGTCAAGACCTACCCCTTGCTCAACGAAATGGACTAAACACCCCATATTCAACGCCTAGGAATACACCTGACTATTAAGAATCTTCAAACCCATGGATTTATATGTCTTCATAAGAGAATCAAGCGTGTGTACAGCGGCATGAATGCAGCAGAGAAAATCCGATAAATCCCATTATCAAAATGAATTACAAAAACAAAACACAATGACAGTGAAATAGAGAGCAATTCTTAAATAATTCATTCAGGGCTTGTGATGCAGCCTGGATTTACCTGATCTACACCCAGAGCTGTGTGAGACATAAGGTTGGACACTTCGGGCTGATAGCATTGGTGAGGTTCGATGAGCAAATGCAGACCATTTGAAGTCATACTGCGTGGTAACCATTCCATGGGTCCCAACTCTCCAGGTTTAAGCGATTCTTCCTTCAGCTAAAACATGCATGGGAAACCCACAGTATGGTGCACCGTGTGACCGGGAAACGTTTTCAAATGCATCTCAGTTTTCGTCCACTTTTACTCGGGTTCACAATTCCAGACCCTTTACTAACACTCTTCCCACTTGGAGAGTCAGTGCCTTTAACCTGCTGTTTTGCACAGTTTGCAATTTCTGCGCAAGATGAACAGGAATAGGGAGAACCAATGAGAGACTAGCTGTAGGTTTCTGCACGGGCAAATTTAATGCTCATTTCCCACCAGGAAGAGGAATTAACCAAAGGCTCAGCATGCCGTGCCGGAACCAGATTAGGGCCTGAAGCAATCCTGCGGGTTTGCGGCCAGCTCTCAAGAAAGCGATTTGAAGAAAGGAGCTCAGGGGCACTGTATATCACAAACCTGCAGAGGTATAAATGACAGCTATCGTCCAAAAATATATTGGAGGAAGGCTGCGAAGAGGACTTGAAAGCGGGGCAGAATTGCAGGAAAATGATTTCGGGGGTAGACTGGAATTGCATTTAAAGCATAGGAAAAGAGGCAGAACGTCGACAATGATGCACTTGGCCAAAAAGGGCGTATGCGTTTTTTCCTGAATATATTCAGGAAAAAACGCATACGCACTTTTTGGCCAACCAAGCAAGCATGTTAAAGAAACCTGCACTACAAGGAAGTCTCACTGCCCCCCGGTCAAAAGGGCCATCTGAAAAAAGTGTAAAATTCAGAAATGCAGCACAGGCCATGGAGAACAGGGAGCCTTGTTATGCTGATGTGTGGGATGTAAATTGCCAACAGCCAATCTGGAGAGGTGTATGGTGTTTCCTGAAACACCTAAAAAACAAAGCAACAGAGCCTACGGCACTTCCACTTATGGTCCTATAGCATATGGAAATTAAAATCAGAAACACACAGCCACCCCAAAGTTTCAGACGGCTCTGTTTCCAAGAACCTCGTCTACGGTCAAGTTAAATATCGCAGAAAGCAAAAAATGGATAAAGACGTTGTGCTATGTATGTGCAATGGAATATCACTCTCCAATGAAATCTATGTCATCAGGCCCGTCGTGGCATAATGAGTGGATTCAGGTTCGATGATTCTAAGTGAAATAAGTCACACAGAAAATGAAATATCATAAGATATCACTAATACACGGAATGTAAGCTTGGCTACACATGAATTGAATTACAAAACAGAACAGGGTCTCAAATTTAGGAAAGCAACTTATGTTTGCTTAAGGGGAAAGGTGAGTTGGGGTGCTGCATAAAACCAGAGATAGAAATTAGCACAGACACCATTCCATAAGTCAAATATGTAATAGTCAAGACCTACCCTTTCTCAAATAAATGGGCTAAACACCCTATATTCAACGCCTAGGAATACACCTGACTAGTAAGAATCTTCAAACCCATGGATTTATATGTCTCCATAAGAGAAGCAAGCGTGTGTACAGCTGCATGAAGGCAGCAGAGAAAATCCGATAAATCCCATTATCAAAATGAATTAAAAAAACAAAACACAATGACAGTGAAATAGAAAGCAATTCTTAAACAATTCATTCAGGGCTTGTGATGCAACCTGGATTTACCTCATCTACACCCAGAGCTGAGTGAGATATAAGGTTGGACACTTCGGGCTGATAGCATTGGTGAGGTTCGATGAGCAAATGCAGACCATTTGAAGTCATACTGCATGGTACCCATTCCATGGGTCCCAACTCTCCAGGTTTAAGCGATTCTTCCTTCAGCTAAAACATGCATGGGAAACCCACAGTATGGTGCACCGTGTGACCGGGAAACGTTTTCAAATGCATCTCAGTTTTCGTCCCCTTTTACTCGCGTTCACAATTCCAGACCCTTTACTAACACTCTCCCCACTTGGAGAGTCAGTGCATTTAACCTGCTGTTTGGCACACTTTGCAATTTCTGCACAAGATGAAAAGGAATAGGGAGAACCAATGAGAGACTAGCTGTAGGTTTCTGCACCGGCAAATTTAACGCTCATTTCCCACCAGGAAGAGGAATTAACCAAATGCTCAGCATTTCATGCCGCAACAAGATTAGGGCCTGAAGCAATCCTGCGGGTTGGCGGCCAGCTCACAAGAAAGCGATTTGAAGAAAGGAGTTCAGGGGCACTGTAATTCACAAAGCTGCAGAGTTATAAATGACAGCTACCGTCCAAAAATATATTGAAGGAAGGCTGCGAAGAGGACTTGAAATCGGAGCAGAATTGCAGGAAAACGATTTCAGGGGGTAGACTGGAATTGCATTTAAAGCATAGGAAAAGAGGTAGAACGTCCACAATGATGCACTTGGCCAAAAAGGGCGTATGCGTTTTTTCCTGAATATATTCAGAAAAAATGCATACGCTCTTTTTGGCCAACCAAGCAAGCATGTTAAAGAAATCTGCACTACAATGAAGTCTCACTGCCCCCCGGTCAAAAGGGCCATGAGAAAAAAGTGTAAAATCCAGAAAGGCAGCACAGGCCATGGAGAACAGGGAGCCTTGTTATGCTGATGGGTGGGATGTAAATTACCAACAACCACTTTGGAGAAGTGTATGGTGTTTCCCGGAACACCGAAAAAACAAGGCTACGGAGCCTACGGCACTTCCACTTATGGTCCTATAGATTAGGGAAATTAAAATCAAAAACACACAGCCACCCCAAAGTGTCGGACGGCTCTGTTTACAAGAACCTCGTCTACGGTACAGGTTAAATATTCCAGAATGTGAAAAATGGATAAAGAAGTTGTGGTACGTACGTACAATGGAATATCACTCAGCAATGAAATCTATGTCATCAGGCCCGTCGCGGCATAATGAGTGGATTCAGGTACGATGATTCTAAGTGAAATAAGTCACACAGAAAATGAAATATCATAAGATATCACTACTACACGGAATGTAAACTTGGCTACACATGAACTGAATTACAAAACAGAACAGGGTCTCAAATTTAGAAAACCAACTTATGCTTGCTTAAGGGGAAAGGTGAGTTGGGGTGCTGCATAAAACCAGAGATAGAAATTAGCACAGATACCTTTCCATAAGCCAAATATGTAATAGTCAAGACCTACCCCTTGCTCAACGAAATGGACTAAACACCCCATATTCAACGCCTAGGAATACACCTGACTAGTAAGAATCTTCAAACCCATGGATTTATATGTCTCCGTAAGAGAATGAAGCGTGTGTACAGCGGCATGAATGCAGCAGAGAAAATCCGATAAATCCCATTATCAAAATGAATTACACAAACAAAACCCAAGGACAGTGAAATAGAGAGCAATTCTTAAATAATTCATTCAGGGCTTGTGATGCAACCTGGATTTACCACATCTACACCCAGAGCTGAGTGAGACATAAGGTTGGGCACTTCGAGCTGATAGCATTGGTGAGGTTCGATGAGCAAATGCAGACCCTTTGAAGTCATACAGCATGGTACCCATTCCATGGGTCCCAACTCTCCAAGTTTAAGGGATTCTTCCTTCAGCTAAAACATGCATGGGAAACCCACAGTATGGTGCACCGTGTGACTGGCAAACGTTTTCAAATGCATCTCAGTTTTCGTCCCCTTTTACTCGGGTTCACCATTCCAGACCCTTTACGAACACTCTCCCCACTTGGAGAGTCAGTGCCTTTAACCTCCTGTTGGGCACAGTTTGCAATTTCTGCGCAAGATGAAAAGGAATAGGGAGAACCAATGAGAGACTAGCTCTAGGTGTCTGCACGGGCAAATTTAACGCTCATTTCCCACCAGGAAGAGGAATTAACCAAAGGCTCAGCATGCCGTGCCGGAACCAGATTAGGGCCTGAAGCAATCCTGTGGGTTTGCGGCCAGCTCACAAGATAGCGAGTTGAAGAAAGGAGCTCAGGGGCACTGTAACTCACAAACCTGCATAGTTATAAATGACAGCTATTGTCCAAAAATATATTGAAGGAAGGCTGCGAAGATGACTTGTAAGCGGGACAGATTTGCAGGAAAACGATTTCAGGGGGTAGACGGGAATTGCATTTAAAGCATAGGAAAAGAGGGAGAACATCGACAATGATGCTCTTGGCCAAAAAGGGCGTATGCGTTTTTTCCTGAATATATTCAGGAAAAAACGCATACGCCCTTTTTGGCCAACCAAGCAAGCATGTTAAAGAAATCTGCACTACAATGAAGTCTCACTGCCCCCCGGTCAAAAGGGCCATCTGAAAAAAGTGTAAAATCCAGAAAGGCAGCACAGGCCATGGAGAACAGGGAGCCTTGTTATGCTGATGGGCGGGATGTAAATTGCCAACAGCCTCTCTGGAGAAGTGTATGGTGTTTTCCGGAACACCGAAAAAACAAAGCTACGGAGCCTACGGCATTTCATTTTATGGTCCTATAGATTAGGGACTTTAAAATCAAAAACACACAGCCACCCCAAAGTGTCGGGCGGCTCTGTTTACAAGAACCTCGTCTACGGTACAAGTTAAATATCCCAGAATGTGACAAATGGATAAAGAAGTTGTGGTACGTACGTACACTGGAATATCACTCAGCAATGAAATCTATGTCATCAGGCCCGTCACGGCATAATGAGTGGATTCAGGTACGATGATTCTAAGTGAAATAAGTCACACAGAAAATGAAACATCATAAGATATCACTACTACACGGAATGTAAACTTGGCTACACATGAACTGAATTACAAAACAGAACAGGGTCTGAAATTTAGAAAACCAACTTATGCTTGCTTAAGGGGAAAGGTGAGTTGGGGTGCTGCATAAAACCAGAGATAGAAATTAGCACAGATACCTTTCCATAAGCCAAATATGTAATAGTCAAGACCTACCCCTTGCTCAACGAAATGGACTAAACACCCCATATTCAACGCCTAGGAATACACCTGACTAGTAAGAATCTTCAAACCCATGGATTTATATGTCTCCGTAAGAGAATGAAGCGTGTGTACAGCGGCATGAATGCAGCAGAGAAAATCCGATAAATCCCATTATCAAAATGAATTACACAAACAAAACCCAAGGACAGTGAAATAGAGAGCAATTCGTAAATAATTCATTCAGGTCTTGTGATGCATCCTGGATTTACCACATCTACACCCAGAGCTGAGTGAGACATAAGGTTGGGCACTTCGGGCTGATAGCATTGGTGAGGTTCGATGAGCAAATGCAGACCCTTTGAAGTCATACTGCATGGTACCCATTCCATGGTTCCCACCTCTCCAGATTTAAGGGATTCTTCCTTCAGCTAAAACATGCATGGGAAACCCAAAGTATGGTGCACCGTGTGACCGACAAACGTTTTCAAATGCATCTCAGTTTTTGTCCCCTTTTACTTGGGTTCACCATTCCAGACCCTTTACTAACACTCTCACCACTTGGAGAGTAGGTGCCTTTAACCTCCTGTTGGGCACAGTTTGCAATTTCTGCGCAAGATGAACAGGAATAGGGAGATCCAATGAGAGACTAGCTGTAGGTGTCTGCACGGGCAAATTTAACGCTCATTTCGCACCAGGAAGAGGAATTAACCAAAGGCTCATCATGCCGTGCTGGAACCAGATTAGGGCCTGAAGCAATCTTGCGGGTTTGCGGACAGCTCACAAGATAGCGAGTTGAAGAAAGGAGCTCAGGGGCACTGTAACTCTCAAACCTGCAGAGTTATAAATGACAGCTATCGTCCAAAAATATATTGAAGGAAGGCTGCGAAGACGACTTGAAAGCGGGGCAGAATTGCAGGAAAACGATTTCAGGGGGTAGACGGGAATTGCATTTAAAGCATAGGAAAAGAGGGAGAACATCGACAATGATGCTCTTGGCCAAAAAGGGCGTATGCGTTTTTTCCTGAATATATTCAGGAAAAAACGCATACGCCCTTTTTGGCCAAACAAGCAAGCATGTTAAAGAAATCTGCACTACAATGAAGTCTCACTGCCCCCCGGTCAAAAGGGCCATCTGAAAAAAGTGTAAAATCCAGAAAGGCAGCACAGGCCATGGAGAACAGGGAGCCTTGTTATGCTGATGGGCGGGATGTAAATTGCCAACAGCCACTCTGGAGAAGTGTATGGTGTTTCCCGGAACACCGAAAAAACAAAGCTACGGAGCCTACGGCACTTCCACTTATGGTCCTATAGCTTAGGGAAATTAAAATCAAAAACACACAGCCACCCCAAAGTGTCGGACGGCTCTGTTTACAAGAACCTCGTCTACGGTACAAGTTAAATATCCCAGAATGTGAAAAATGGATAAAGAAGTTGTGGTACGTACGTACAATGGAATATCACTCAGCAATGAAATCTATGTCATCAGGCCCGTCGCGGCATAATGAGTGGATTCAGGTACGATGATTGTAAGGGAAATAAGTCACACAGAAAATGAAACATCATAAGATATCACTACTACACAGAATGTAAACTTGGCTACACATGAACTGAATTACAAAATAGAACAGGGTCTGAAATTTAGAAAACCAACTTTTGCTTGCTTAAGGGGAAAGGTGAGTTGGGGTGCTGCATAAAACCAGAGATAGAAATTAGCACAGATACCTTTCCATAAGCCAAATATGTAATAGTCAAGACCTACCCCTTGCTCAACGAAATGGACTAAACACCCCATATTCAACGCCTAGGAATACACCTGACTAGTAAGAATCTTCAAACCCATAGATTTATATGTCTCCATAAGAGAATGAAGCGTGTGTACAGCGGCATGAATGCAGCAGAGAAAATCCGATAAATCCCATTATCAAAATGAATTACACAAACAAAACCCAAGGACAGTGAAATAGAGAGCAATTCTTAAATAATTCATTCAGGGCTTGTGATGCAACCTGGATTTACCACATCTACACCCAGAGCTGAGTGAGACATAAGGTTGGGCACTTCGGGCTGATAGCATTGGTGAGGTTCGATGAGCAAATGCAGACCCTTTGAAGTCATACAGCATGGTACCCATTCCATGGGTCCCAACTCTCCAAGTTTAAGGGATTCTTCCTTCAGCTAAAACATGCATGGGAAACCCACAGTATGGTGCACCGTGTGACTGGCAAACGTTTTCAAATGCATCTCAGTTTTCGTCCCCTTTTACTCGGGTTCACCATTCCAGACCCTTTACGAACACTCTCCCCACTTGGAGAGTCAGTGCCTTTAACCTCCTGTTGGGCACAGTTTGCAATTTCTGCGCAAGATGAAAAGGAATAGGGAGAACCAATGAGAGACTAGCTCTAGGTGTCTGCACGGGCAAATTTAACGCTCATTTCCCACCAGGAAGAGGAATTAACCAAAGGCTCAGCATGCCGTGCCGGAACCAGATTAGGGCCTGAAGCAATCCTGTGGGTTTGCGGCCAGCTCACAAGATAGCGAGTTGAAGAAAGGAGCTCAGGGGCACTGTAACTCACAAACCTGCAGAGTTATAAATGACAGCTATCGTCCAAAAATATATTGAAGGAAGGCTGCGAAGACGACTTGTAAGCGGGACAGATTTGCAGGAAAACGATTTCAGGGGGTATACGGGAATTGCATTTAAAGCATAGGAAAAGAGGCAGAACGTCGACAATGATGCTCTTGGCCAAAAAGGGCGTATGCGTTTTTTCCTGAATATATTTAGGAGAAAACGCATACGCCCTTTTTGGCCAACCAAGCAAGCATGTTAAAGAAATCTGCACTACAATGAAGTCTCACTGCCCCCCGGTCAAAAGGGCCATCTGAAAAAAGTGTAAAATCCAGAAAGGCAGCACAGGCCATGGAGAACAGGGAGCCTTGTTATGCTGATGGGCGGGATGTAAATTGCCAACAGCCACTCTGGAGAAGTGTATGGTGTTTCCCGGAACACCGAAAAAACAAAGCTACGGAGCCTACGGCACTTCCACTTATGGTCCTATAGCTTAGGGAAATTAAAATCAAAAACACACAGCCACCCCAAAGTGTCGGACGGCTCTGTTTACAAGAACCTCGTCTACGGTACAAGTTAAATATCCCAGAATGTGAAAAATGGATAAAGAAGTTGTGGTACGTACGTACAATGGAATATCACTCAGCAATGAAATCTATGTCATCAGGCCCGTCACGGCATAATGAGTGGATTCAGGTACGATGATTCTAAGTGAAATAAGTCACACAGAAAATGAAACATCATAAGATATCACTACTACACGGAATGTAAACTTGGCTACACATGAACTGAATTACAAAACAGAACAGGGTCTGAAATTTAGAAAACCAACTTATGCTTGCTTAAGGGGAAAGGTGAGTTGGGGTGCTGCATAAAACCAGAGATAGAAATTAGCACAGATACCTTTCCATAAGCCAAATATGTAATAGTCAAGACCTACCCCTTGCTCAACGAAATGGACTAAACACCCCATATTCAACGCCTAGGAATACACCTGACTAGTAAGAATCTTCAAACCCATGGATTTATATGTCTTCATAAGAGAATCAAGCGTGTGTACAGCGGCATGAATGCAGCAGAGAAAATCCGATAAATCCCATTATCAAAATGAATTACAAAAACAAAACACAATGACAGTGAAATAGAGAGCAATTCTTAAATAATTCATTCAGGGATTGTGATGCAACCTGGATTTACCTGATCTACACCCAGAGCTGTGTGAGACATAAGGTTGGACACTTCGGGCTGATAGCATTGGTGAGGTTCGATGAGCAAATGCAGACCATTTGAAGTCATACTGCGTGGTAACCATTCCATGGGTCCCAACTCTCCAGGTTTAAGCGATTCTTCCTTCAGCTAAAACATGCATGGGAAACCCACAGTATGGTGCACCGTGTGACCGGGAAACGTTTTCAAATGCATCTCAGTTTTCGTCCACTTTTACTCGGGTTCACAATTCCAGACCCTTTACTAACACTCTTCCCACTTGGAGAGTCAGTGCCTTTAACCTGCTGTTTTGCACAGTTTGCAATTTCTGCGCAAGATGAACAGGAATAGGGAGAACCAATGAGAGACTAGCTGTAGGTTTCTGCACGGGCAAATTTAATGCTCATTTCCCACCAGGAAGAGGAATTAACCAAAGGCTCAGCATGCCGTGCCGGAACCAGATTAGGGCCTGAAGCAATCCTGCGGGTTTGCGGCCAGCTCTCAAGAAAGCGATTTGAAGAAAGGAGCTCAGGGGCACTGTATATCACAAACCTGCAGAGGTATAAATGACAGCTATCGTCCAAAAATATATTGGAGGAAGGCTGCGAAGAGGACTTGAAAGCGGGGCAGAATTGCAGGAAAATGATTTCGGGGGTAGACTGGAATTGCATTTAAAGCATAGGAAAAGAGGCAGAACGTCGACAATGATGCACTTGGCCAAAAAGGGCGTATGCGTTTTTTCCTGAATATATTCAGGAAAAAACGCATACGCACTTTTTGGCCAACCAAGCAAGCATGTTAAAGAAACCTGCACTACAAGGAAGTCTCACTGCCCCCCGGTCAAAAGGGCCATCTGAAAAAAGTGTAAAATCCAGAAATGCAGCACAGGCCATGGAGAACAGGGAGCCTTGTTATGCTGATGTGTGGGATGTAAATTGCCAACAGCCAATCTGGAGAGGTGTATGGTGTTTCCTGAAACACCTAAAAAACAAAGCAACAGAGCCTACGGCACTTCCACTTATGGTCCTATAGCATATGGAAATTAAAATCAGAAACACACAGCCACCCCAAAGTTTCAGACGGCTCTGTTTCCAAGAACCTCGTCTACGGTCAAGTTAAATATCGCAGAAAGCAAAAAATGGATAAAGACGTTGTGCTATGTATGTGCAATGGAATATCACTCTCCAATGAAATCTATGTCATCAGGCCCGTCGTGGCATAATGAGTGGATTCAGGTTCGATGATTCTAAGTGAAATAAGTCACACAGAAAATGAAATATCATAAGATATCACTAATACACGGAATGTAAGCTTGGCTACACATGAATTGAATTACAAAACAGAACAGGGTCTCAAATTTAGGAAAGCAACTTATGTTTGCTTAAGGGGAAAGGTGAGTTGGGGTGCTGCATAAAACCAGAGATAGAAATTAGCACAGACACCATTCCATAAGTCAAATATGTAATAGTCAAGACCTACCCTTTCTCAAATAAATGGGCTAAACACCCTATATTCAACGCCTAGGAATACACCTGACTAGTAAGAATCTTCAAACCCATGGATTTATATGTCTCCATAAGAGAAGCAAGCGTGTGTACAGCTGCATGAAGGCAGCAGAGAAAATCCGATAAATCCCATTATCAAAATGAATTAAAAAAACAAAACACAATGACAGTGAAATAGAAAGCAATTCTTAAACAATTCATTCAGGGCTTGTGATGCAACCTGGATTTACCTCATCTACACCCAGAGCTGAGTGAGACATAAGGTTGGACACTTCGGGCTGATAGCATTGGTGAGGTTCGATGAGCAAATGCAGACCATTTGAAGTCATACTGCATGGTACCCATTCCATGGGTCCCAACTCTCCAGGTTTAAGCGATTCTTCCTTCAGCTAAAACATGCATGGGAAACCCACAGTATGGTGCACCGTGTGACCGGGAAACGTTTTCAAATGCATCTCAGTTTTCGTCCCCTTTTACTCGCGTTCACAATTCCAGACCCTTTACTAACACTCTCCCCACTTGGAGAGTCAGTGCATTTAACCTGCTGTTTGGCACACTTTGCAATTTCTGCACAAGATGAAAAGGAATAGGGAGAACCAATGAGAGACTAGCTGTAGGTTTCTGCACCGGCAAATTTAACGCTCATTTCCCACCAGGAAGAGGAATTAACCAAATGCTCAGCATTTCATGCCGCAACAAGATTAGGGCCTGAAGCAATCCTGCGGGTTGGCGGCCAGCTCACAAGAAAGCGATTTGAAGAAAGGAGTTCAGGGGCACTGTAATTCACAAAGCTGCAGAGTTATAAATGACAGCTACCGTCCAAAAATATATTGAAGGAAGGCTGCGAAGAGGACTTGAAATCGGAGCAGAATTGCAGGAAAACGATTTCAGGGGGTAGACTGGAATTGCATTTAAAGCATAGGAAAAGAGGTAGAACGTCCACAATGATGCACTTGGCCAAAAAGGGCGTATGCGTTTTTTCCTGAATATATTCAGAAAAAATGCATACGCTCTTTTTGGCCAACCAAGCAAGCATGTTAAAGAAATCTGCACTACAATGAAGTCTCACTGCCCCCCGGTCAAAAGGGCCATGAGAAAAAAGTGTAAAATCCAGAAAGGCAGCACAGGCCATGGAGAACAGGGAGCCTTGTTATGCTGATGGGTGGGATGTAAATTACCAACAACCACTTTGGAGAAGTGTATGGTGTTTCCCGGAACACCGAAAAAACAAGGCTACGGAGCCTACGGCACTTCCACTTATGGTCCTATAGATTAGGGAAATTAAAATCAAAAACACACAGCCACCCCAAAGTGTCGGACGGCTCTGTTTACAAGAACCTCGTCTACGGTACAGGTTAAATATTCCAGAATGTGAAAAATGGATAAAGAAGTTGTGGTACGTACGTACAATGGAATATCACTCAGCAATGAAATCTATGTCATCAGGCCCGTCGCGGCATAATGAGTGGATTCAGGTACGATGATTCTAAGTGAAATAAGTCACACAGAAAATGAAATATCATAAGATATCACTACTACACGGAATGTAAACTTGGCTACACATGAACTGAATTACAAAACAGAACAGGGTCTCAAATTTAGAAAACCAACTTATGCTTGCTTAAGGGGAAAGGTGAGTTGGGGTGCTGCATAAAACCAGAGATAGAAATTAGCACAGATACCTTTCCATAAGCCAAATATGTAATAGTCAAGACCTACCCCTTGCTCAACGAAATGGACTAAACACCCCATATTCAACGCCTAGGAATACACCTGACTAGTAAGAATCTTCAAACCCATGGATTTATATGTCTCCGTAAGAGAATGAAGCGTGTGTACAGCGGCATGAATGCAGCAGAGAAAATCCGATAAATCCCATTATCAAAATGAATTACACAAACAAAACCCAAGGACAGTGAAATAGAGAGCAATTCTTAAATAATTCATTCAGGGCTTGTGATGCAACCTGGATTTACCACATCTACACCCAGAGCTGAGTGAGACATAAGGTTGGGCACTTCGGGCTGATAGCATTGGTGAGGTTCGATGAGCAAATGCAGACCCTTTGAAGTCATACAGCATGGTACCCATTCCATGGGTCCCAACTCTCCAAGTTTAAGGGATTCTTCCTTCAGCTAAAACATGCATGGGAAACCCACAGTATGGTGCACCGTGTGACTGGCAAACGTTTTCAAATGCATCTCAGTTTTCGTCCCCTTTTACTCGGGTTCACCATTCCAGACCCTTTACGAACACTCTCCCCACTTGGAGAGTCAGTGCCTTTAACCTCCTGTTGGGCACAGTTTGCAATTTCTGCGCAAGATGAAAAGGAATAGGGAGAACCAATGAGAGACTAGCTCTAGGTGTCTGCACGGGCAAATTTAACGCTCATTTCCCACCAGGAAGAGGAATTAACCAAAGGCTCAGCATGCCGTGCCGGAACCAGATTAGGGCCTGAAGCAATCCTGTGGGTTTGCGGCCAGCTCACAAGATAGCGAGTTGAAGAAAGGAGCTCAGGGGCACTGTAACTCACAAACCTGCATAGTTATAAATGACAGCTATTGTCCAAAAATATATTGAAGGAAGGCTGCGAAGATGACTTGTAAGCGGGACAGATTTGCAGGAAAACGATTTCAGGGGGTAGACGGGAATTGCATTTAAAGCATAGGAAAAGAGGGAGAACATCGACAATGATGCTCTTGGCCAAAAAGGGCGTATGCGTTTTTTCCTGAATATATTCAGGAAAAAACGCATACGCCCTTTTTGGCCAACCAAGCAAGCATGTTAAAGAAATCTGCACTACAATGAAGTCTCACTGCCCCCCGGTCAAAAGGGCCATCTGAAAAAAGTGTAAAATCCAGAAAGGCAGCACAGGCCATGGAGAACAGGGAGCCTTGTTATGCTGATGGGCGGGATGTAAATTGCCAACAGCCACTCTGGAGAAGTGTATGGTGTTTCCCGGAACACCGAAAAAACAAAGCTACGGAGCCTACGGCACTTCCACTTATGGTCCTATAGCTTAGGGAAATTAAAATCAAAAACACACAGCCACCCCAAAGTGTCGGGCGGCTCTGTTTACAAGAACCTCGTCTACGGTACAAGTTAAATATCCCAGAATGTGAAAAATGGATAAAGAAGTTGTGGTACGTACGTACAATGGAATATCACTCAGCAATGAAATCTATGTCATCAGGCCCGTCGCGGCATAATGAGTGGATTCAGGTACGATGATTGTAAGGGAAATAAGTCACACAGAAAATGAAACATCATAAGATATCACTAATACACGGAATGTAAACTTGGCTACACATGAACTGAATTACAAAACAGAACAGGGTCTCAAATTTAGAAAACCAACTTATGCTTGCTTAAGGGGAAAGGTGAGTTGGGGTGCTGCATAAAACCAGAGATAGAAATTAGCACAGATACCTTTCCATAAGCCAAATATGTAATAGTCAAGACCTACCCCTTGCTCAACGAAATGGACTAAACACCCCATATTCAACGCCTAGGAATACACCTGACTAGTAAGAATCTTCAAACCCATGGATTTATATGTCTCCGTAAGAGAATGAAGCGTGTGTACCGTGGCATGAATGCAGCAGAGAAAATCCGATAAATCCCATTATCAAAATGAATTACACAAACAAAACCCAAGGACAGTGAGATAGAGAGCAATTCTTAAATAATTCATTCAGGGCTTGTGATGCAACCTGGATTTACCACATCTACACCCAGAGCTGAGTGAGACATAAGGTTGGGCACTTCGGGCTGATAGCATTGGTGAGGTTCGATGAGCAAATGCAGACCCTTTGAAGTCATACAGCATGGTACCCATTCCATGGGTCCCAACTCTCCAAGTTTAAGGGATTCTTCCTTCAGCTAAAACATGCATGGGAAACCCACAGTATGGTGCACCGTGTGACTGGCAAACGTTTTCAAATGCATCTCAGTTTTCGTCCCCTTTTACTCGGGTTCACCATTCCAGACCCTTTACGAACACTCTCCCCACTTGGAGAGTCAGTGCCTTTAACCTCCTGTTGGGCACAGTTTGCAATTTCTGCGCAAGATGAAAAGGAATAGGGAGAACCAATGAGAGACTAGCTCTAGGTGTCTGCACGGGCAAATTTAACGCTCATTTCCCACCAGGAAGAGGAATTAACCAAAGGCTCAGCATGCCGTGCCGGAACCAGATTAGGGCCTGAAGCAATCCTGTGGGTTTGCCGCCAGCTCACAAGATAGCGAGTTGAAGAAAGGAGCTCAGGGGCACTGTAACTCACAAACCTGCAGAGTTATAAATGACAGCTATCGTCCAAAAATATATTGAAGGAAGGCTGCGAAGACGACTTGTAAGCGGGACAGATTTGCAGGAAAACGATTTCAGGGGGTAGACGGGAATTGCATTTAAAGCATAGGAAAAGAGGCAGAACGTCGACAATGATGCTCTTGGCCAAAAAGGGCGTATGCGTTTTTTCCTGAATATATTCAGGAAAAAACGCATACGCCCTTTTTGGCCAACCAAGCAAGCATGTTAAAGAAATCTGCACTACAATGAAGTCTCACTGCCCCCCGGTCAAAAGGGCCATCTGAAAAAAGTGTAAAATCCAGAAAGGCAGCACAGGCCATGGAGAACAGGGAGCCTTGTTATGCTGATGGGCGGGATGTAAATTGCCAACAGCCACTCTGGAGAAGTGTATGGTGTTTCCCGGAACACCGAAAAAACAAAGCTACGGAGCCTACGGCACTTCCACTTATGGTCCTATAGCTTAGGGAAATTAAAATCAAAAACACACAGCCACCCCAAAGTGTCGGACGGCTCTGTTTACAAGAACCTCGTCTACGGTACAAGTTAAATATCCCAGAATGTGAAAAATGGATAAAGAAGTTGTGGTACGTACGTACACTGGAATATCACTCAGCAATGAAATCTATGTCATCAGGCCCGTCACGGCATAATGAGTGGATTCAGGTACGATGATTCTAAGTGAAATAAGTCACACAGAAAATGAAACATCATAAGATATCACTACTACACGGAATGTAAACTTGGCTACACATGAACTGAATTACAAAACAGAACAGGGTCTGAAATTTAGAAAACCAACTTATGCTTGCTTAAGGGGAAAGGTGAGTTGGGGTGCTGCATAAAACCAGAGATAGAAATTAGCACAGATACCTTTCCATAAGCCAAATATGTAATAGTCAAGACCTACCCCTTGCTCAACGAAATGGACTAAACACCCCATATTCAACGCCTAGGAATACACCTGACTAGTAAGAATCTTCAAACCCATGGATTTATATGTCTCCGTAAGAGAATGAAGCGTGTGTACAGCGGCATGAATGCAGCAGAGAAAATCCGATAAATCCCATTATCAAAATGAATTACACAAACAAAACCCAAGGACAGTGAAATAGAGAGCAATTCTTAAATAATTCATTCAGGGCTTGTGATGCAACCTGGATTTACCACATCTACACCCAGAGCTGAGTGAGACATAAGGTTGGGCACTTCGGGCTGATAGCATTGGTGAGGTTCGATGAGCAAATGCAGACCCTTTGAAGTCATACAGCATGGTACCCATTCCATGGGTCCCAACTCTCCAAGTTTAAGGGATTCTTCCTTCAGCTAAAACATGCATGGGAAACCCACAGTATGGTGCACCGTGTGACTGGCAAACGTTTTCAAATGCATCTCAGTTTTCATCCCCTTTTACTCGGGTTCACCATTCCAGACCCTTTACGAACACTCTCCCCATTTGGAGAGTCAGTGCCTTTAACCTCCTGTTGGGCACAGTTTGCAATTTCTGCGCAAGATGAAAAGGAATAGGGAGAACGAATGAGAGACTAGCCCTAGGTGTCTGCACGGGCAAATTTAACGCTCATTTCCCACCAGGAAGAGGAATTACCCAAAGGCTCTGCATGCCGTGCCGGAACCAGATTAGGGCCTGAAGCAATCCTGTGGGTTTGCGGCCAGCCCACAAGATAGCGAGTTGAAGAAAGGAGCTCAGGGGCACTGTAACTCACAAACCTGCAGAGTTATAAATGACAGCTATTGTCCAAAAATATATTGAAGGAAGGCTGCGAAGACGACTTGTAAGCGGGACAGATTTGCAGGAAAACGATTTCAGGGGGTAGACGGGAATTGCATTTAAAGCATAGGAAAAGAGGCAGAACATCGACAATGATGCTCTTGGCCAAAAAGGGCGTATGCGTTTTTTCCTGAATATATTCAGGAAAAAACGCATACGCCCTTTTTGGCCAACCAAGCAAGCATGTTAAAGAAATCTGCACTACAATGAAGTCTCACTGCCCCCCGGTCAAAAGGGCCATCTGAAAAAAGTGTAAAATCCAGAAAGGCAGCACAGGCCATGGAGAACAGGGAGCCTTGTTATGCTGATGGGCGGGATGTAAATTGCCAACAGCCACTCTGGAGAAGTGTATGGTGTTTCCCGGAACACCGAAAAAACAAAGCTACGGAGCCTACGGCACTTCCACTTATGGTCCTATAGCTTAGGGAAATTAAAATCAAAAACACACAGCCACCCCAAAGTGTCGGACGGCTCTGTTTACAAGAACCTCGTCTACGGTACAAGTTAAATATCCCAGAATGTGAAAAATGGATAAAGAAGTTGTGGTACGTACGTACAATGGAATATCACTCAGCAATGAAATCTATGTCATCAGGCCCGTCGCGGCATAATGAGTGGATTCAGGTACGATGATTGTAAGGGAAATAAGTCACACAGAAAATGAAACATCATAAGATATCACTACTACACGGAATGTAAACTTGGCTACACATGAACTGAATTACAAAATAGAACAGGGTCTGAAATTTAGAAAACCAACTTTTGCTTGCTTAAGGGGAAAGGTGAGTTGGGGTGCTGCATAAAACCAGAGATAGAAATTAGCACAGATACCTTTCCATAAGCCAAATATGTAATAGTCAAGACCTACCCCTTGCTCAACGAAATGGACTAAACACCCCATATTCAACGCCTAGGAATACACCTGACTAGTAAGAATCTTCAAACCCATAGATTTATATGTCTCCGTAAGAGAATGAAGCGTGTGTACAGCGGCATGAATGCAGCAGAGAAAATCCGATAAATCCCATTATCAAAATGAATTACACAAACAAAACCCAAGGACAGTGAAATAGAGAGCAATTCTTAAATAATTCATTCAGGGCTTGTGATGCAACCTGGATTTACCACATCTACACCCAGAGCTGAGTGAGACATAAGGTTGGGCACTTCGGGCTGATAGCATTGGTGAGGTTCGATGAGCAAATGCAGACCCTTTGAAGTCATACAGCATGGTACCCATTCCATGGGTCCCAACTCTCCAAGTTTAAGGGATTCTTCCTTCAGCTAAAACATGCATGGGAAACCCACAGTATGGTGCACCGTGTGACTGGCAAACGTTTTCAAATGCATCTCAGTTTTCGTCCCCTTTTACTCGGGTTCACCATTCCAGACCCTTTACGAACACTCTCCCCACTTGGAGAGTCAGTGCCTTTAACCTCCTGTTGGGCACAGTTTGCAATTTCTGCGCAAGATGAAAAGGAATAGGGAGAACCAATGAGAGACTAGCTCTAGGTGTCTGCAAGGGCAAATTTAACGCTCATTTCCCACCAGGAAGAGGAATTAACCAAAGGCTCAGCATGCCGTGCCGGAACCAGATTAGGGCCTGAAGCAATCCTGTGGGTTTGCGGCCAGCTCACAAGATAGCGAGTTGAAGAAAGGAGCTCAGGGGCACTGTAACTCACAAACCTGCAGAGTTATAAATGACAGCTATCGTCCAAAAATATATTGAAGGAAGGCTGCGAAGACGACTTGTAAGCGGGACAGATTTGCAGGAAAACGATTTCAGGGGGTAGACGGGAATTGCATTTAAAGCATAGGAAAAGAGGCAGAACGTCGACAATGATGCTCTTGGCCAAAAAGGGCGTATGCGTTTTTTCCTGAATATATTCAGGAAAAAACGCATACGCCCTTTTTGGCCAACCAAGCAAGCATGTTAAAGAAATCTGCACTACAATGAAGTCTCACTGCCCCCCGGTCAAAAGGGCCATCTGAAAAAAGTGTAAAATCCAGAAAGGCAGCACAGGCCATGGAGAACAGGGAGCCTTGTTATGCTGATGGGCGGGATGTAAATTGCCAACAGCCACTCTGGAGAAGTGTATGGTGTTTCCCGGAACACCGAAAAAACAAAGCTACGGAGCCTACGGCACTTCCACTTATGGTCCTATAGCTTAGGGAAATTAAAATCAAAAACACACAGCCACCCCAAAGTGTCGGACGGCTCTGTTTACAAGAACCTCGTCTACGGTACAAGTTAAATATCCCAGAATGTGAAAAATGGATAAAGAAGTTGTGGTACGTACGTACAATGGAATATCACTCAGCAATGAAATCTATGTCATCAGGCCCGTCACGGCATAATGAGTGGATTCAGGTACGATGATTCTAAGTGAAATAAGTCACACAGAAAATGAAACATCATAAGATATCACTACTACACGGAATGTAAACTTGGCTACACATGAACTGAATTACAAAACAGAACAGGGTCTGAAATTTAGAAAACCAACTTATGCTTGCTTAAGGGGAAAGGTGAGTTGGGGTGCTGCATAAAACCAGAGATAGAAATTAGCACAGATACCTTTCCATAAGCCAAATATGTAATAGTCAAGACCTACCCCTTGCTCAACGAAATGGACTAAACACCCCATATTCAACGCCTAGGAATACACCTGACTAGTAAGAATCTTCAAACCCATGGATTTATATGTCTCCGTAAGAGAATGAAGCGTGTGTACAGCGGCATGAATGCAGCAGAGAAAATCCGATAAATCCCATTATCAAAATGAATTACACAAACAAAACCCAAGGACAGTGAAATAGAGAGCAATTCTTAAATAATTCATTCAGGGCTTGTGATGCAACCTGGATTTACCACATCTACACCCAGAGCTGAGTGAGACATAAGGTTGGGCACTTCGGGCTGATAGCATTGGTGAGGTTCGATGAGCAAATGCAGACCCTTTGAAGTCATACAGCATGGTACCCATTCCATGGGTCCCAACTCTCCAAGTTTAAGGGATTCTTCCTTCAGCTAAAACATGCATGGGAAACCCACAGTATGGTGCACCGTGTGACTGGCAAACGTTTTCAAATGCATCTCAGTTTTCATCCCCTTTTACTCGGGTTCACCATTCCAGACACTTTACGAACACTCTCCCCACTTGGAGAGTCAGTGCCTTTAACCTCCTGTTGGGCACAGTTTGCAATTTCTGCGCAAGATGAAAAGGAATAGGGAGAACGAATGAGAGACTAGCTCTAGGTGTCTGCACGGGCAAATTTAACGCTCATTTCCCACCAGGAAGGGGAATTAACCAAAGGCTCAGCATGCCGTGCCGGAACCAGATTAGGGCCTGAAGCAATCCTGTGGGTTTGCAGCCAGCTCACAAGATAGCGAGTTGAAGAAAGGAGCTCAGGGGCACTGTAACTCACAAACCTGCAGAGTTATAAATGACAGCTATCGTCCAAAAATATATTGAAGGAAGGCTGCGAAGACGACTTGTAAGCGGGACAGATTTGCAGGAAAACGATTTCAGGGGGTAGACGGGAATTGCATTTAAAGCATAGGAAAAGAGGCAGAACATCGACAATGATGCTCTTGGCCAAAAAGGGCGTATGCGTTTTTTCCTGAATATATTCAGGAAAAAACGCATACGCCCTTTTTGGCCAACCAAGCAAGCACGTTAAAGAAATCTGCACTACAATGAAGTCTCACTGCCCCCCGGTCAAAAGGGCCATCTGAAAAAAGTGTAAAATCCAGAAAGGCAGCACAGGCCATGGAGAACAGGGAGCCTTGTTATGCTGATGGGCGGGATGTAAATTGCCAACAGCCACTCTGGAGAAGTGTATGGTGTTTCCCGGAACACCGAAAAAACAAAGCTACGGAGCCTACGGCACTTCCACTTATGGTCCTATAGCTTAGGGAAATTAAAATCAAAAACACACAGCCACCCCAAAGTGTCGGACGGCTCTGTTTACAAGAACCTCGTCTACGGTACAAGTTAAATATCCCAGAATGTGAAAAATGGATAAAGAAGTTGTGGTACGTACGTACACTGGAATATCACTCAGCAATGAAATCTATGTCATCAGGCCCGTCGCGGCATAATGAGTGGATTCAGGTACGATGATTCTAAGGGAAATAAGTCACACAGAAAATGAAACATCATAAGATATCACTAATACACGGAATGTAAACTTGGCTACACATGAACTGAATTTCAAAACAGAACAGGGTCTCAAATTTAGAAAACCAACTTATGCTTGCTTAAGGGGAAAAGTGAGTTGGGGTGCTGCATAAAACCAGAGATAGAAATTAGCACAGATACCTTTCCATAAGCCAAATATGTAATAGTCAAGACCTACCCCTTGCTCAACGAAATGGACTAAACACCCCATATTCAACGCCTAGGAATACACCTGACTAGTAAGAACCTTCAAACCCATGGATTTATATGTCTCCGTAAGAGAATGAAGCGTGTGTACAGCGGCATGAATGCAGCAGAGAAAATCCGATAAATCCCATTATCAAAATGAATTACACAAACAAAACCCAAGGACAGTGAAATAGAGAGCAATTCTTAAATAATTCATTCAGGGCTTGTGATGCAACCTGGATTTACCACATCTACACCCAGAGCTGAGTGAGACATAAGGTTGGGCACTTCGGGCTGATAGCATTGGTGAGGTTCGATGAGCAAATGCAGACCCTTTGAAGTCATACAGCATGGTACCCATTCCATGGGTCCCAACTCTCCAAGTTTAAGGGATTCTTCCTTCAGCTAAAACATGCATGGGAAACCCACAGTATGGTGCACCGTGTGACTGGCAAACGTTTTCAAATGCATCTCAGTTTTCATCCCCTTTTACTCGGGTTCACCATTCCAGACCCTTTACGAACACTCTCCCCACTTGGAGAGTCAGTGCCTTTAACCTCCTGTTGGGCACAGTTTGCAATTTCTGCGCAAGATGAAAAGGAATAGGGAGAACGAATGAGAGACTAGCTCTATGTGTCTGCACGGGCAAATTTAACGCTCATTTCCCACCAGGAATAGGAATTAACCAAAGGCTCAGCATGCCGTGCCGGAACCAGATTAGGGCCTGAGGCAATCCTGTGGGTTTGCGGCCAGCTCACAAGATAGCGAGTTGAAGAAAGGAGCTCAGGGGCACTGTAACTCACAAACCTGCAGAGTTATAAATGACAGCTATCGTCCAAAAATATATTGAAGGAAGGCTGCGAAGATGACTTGTAAGCGGGACAGATTTGCAGGAAAACGATTTCAGGGGTTAGACGGGAATTGCATTTAAAGCATAGGAAAAGAGGCAGAACATCGACAATGATGCTCTTGGCCAAAAAGGGCGTATGCGTTTTTTCCTGAATATATTCAGGAAAAAACGCATACGCCCTTTTTGGCCAACCAAGCAAGCATGTTAAAGAAATCTGCACTACAATGAAGTCTCACTGCCCCCCGGTCAAAAGGGCCATCTGAAAAAAGTGTAAAATCCAGAAAGGCAGCACAGGCCATGGAGAACAGGGAGCCTTGTTATGCTGATGGGCGGGATGTAAATTGCCAACAGCCACTCTGGAGAAGTGTATGGTGTTTCCCGGAACACCGAAAAAACAAAGCTACGGAGCCTACGGCACTTCCACTTATGGTCCTATAGCTTAGGGAAATTAAAATCAAAAACACACAGCCACCCCAAAGTGTCGGACGGCTCTGTTTACAAGAACCTCGTCTACGGTACAAGTTAAATATCCCAGAATGTGAAAAATGGATAAAGAAGTTGTGGTACGTACGTACACTGGAATATCACTCAGCAATGAAATCTATGTCATCAGGCCCGTCACGGCATAATGAGTGGATTCAGGTACGATGATTCTAAGGGAAATAAGTCACACAGAAAATGAAACATCATAAGATATCACTACTACACGGAATGTAAACTTGGCTACACATGAACTGAATTACAAAACAGAACAGGGTCTCAAATTTAGAAAACCAACTTATGCTTCCTTAAGCGGAAAGGTGAGTTGGGGTGCTGCATAAAACCAGAGATAGAAATTAGCACAGATACCTTTCCATAAGCCAAATATGTAATAGTCAAGACCTACCCCTTGCTCAACGAAATGGACTAAACACCCCATATTCAACGCCTAGGAATACACCTGACTAGTAAGAATCTTCAAACCCATGGATTTATATGTCTCCGTAAGAGAATGAAGCGTGTGTACAGCGGCATGAATGCAGCAGAGAAAATCCGATAAATCCCATTATCAAAATGAATTACACAAACAAAACCCAAGGACAGTGAAATAGAGAGCAATTCTTAAATAATTCATTCAGGGCTTGTGATGCAACCTGGATTTACCACATCTACACCCAGAGCTGAGTGAGACATAAGGTTGGGCACTTCGGGCTGATAGCATTGGTGAGGTTCGATGAGCAAATGCAGACCCTTTGAAGTCATACAGCATGGTACCCATTCCATGGGTCCCAACTCTCCAAGTTTAAGGGATTCTTCCTTCAGCTAAAACATGCATGGGAAACCCACAGTATGGTGCACCGTGTGACTGGCAAACGTTTTCAAATGCATCTCAGTTTTCATCCCCTTTTACTCGGGTTCACCATTCCAGACCCTTTACGAACACTCTCCCCACTTGGAGAGTCAGTGCCTTTAACCTCCTGTTGGGCACAGTTTGCAATTTCTGCGCAAGATGAAAAGGAATAGGGAGAACCAATGAGAGACTAGGTCTAGGTGTCTGCACGGGCAAATTTAACGCTCATTTCTCACCAGGAAGAGGAATTAACCAAAGGCTCAGCATGCCGTGCCGGAACCAGATTAGGGCCTGAAGCAATCCTGTGGGTTTGCGGCCAGCTCACAAGATAGCGAGTTGAAGAAAGGAGCTCAGGGGCACTGTAACTCACAAACCTGCAGAGTTATAAATGACAGCTATCGTCCAAAAATATATTGAAGGAAGGCTGCGAAGACGACTTGTAAGCGGGACAGATTTGCAGGAAAACGATTTCAGGGGGTAGACGGGAATTGCATTTAAAGCATAGGAAAAGAGGCAGAACGTCGACAATGATGCTCTTGGCCAAAAAGGGCGTATGCGTTTTTTCCTGAATATATTCAGGAAAAAACGCATACGCCCTTTTTGGCCAACCAAGCAAGCATGTTAAAGAAATCTGCACTACAATGAAGTCTCACTGCCCCCCGGTCAAAAGGGCCATCTGAAAAAAGTGTAAAATCCAGAAAGGCAGCACAGGCCATGGAGAACAGTGAGCCTTGTTATGCTGATGGGCGGGATGTAAATTGCCAACAGCCACTCTATAGAAGTGTATGGTGTTTCCCGGAACACCTAAAAAACAAAGCTACGGAGCCTACGGCACTTCCACTTATGGTCCTATAGCTTAGGGAAATTAAAATCAAAAACACACAGCCACCCCAAAGTGTCGGACGGCTCTGTTTACAAGAACCTCGTCTACGGTACAAGTTAAATATCCCAGAATGTGAAAAATGGATAAAGAAGTTGTGGTACGTACGTACACTGGAATATCACACAGCAATGAAATCTATGTCATCAGGCCCGTCGCGGCATAATGAGTGGATTCAGGTACGATGATTCTAAGTGAAATAAGTCACACAGAAAATGAAACATCATAAGATATCACTAATACACGGAATGTAAACTTGGCTACACATGAACTGAATTACAAAACAGAACAGGGTCTCAAATTTAGAAAACCAACTTATGCTTGCTTAAGGGGAAAGGTGAGTTGGGGTGCTGCATAAAACCAGAGATAGAAATTAGCACAGATACCTTTCCATAAGCCAAATATGTAATAGTCAAGACCTACCCCTTGCTCAACGAAATGGACTAAACACCCCATATTCAACGCCTAGGAATACACCTGACTAGTAAGAATCTTCAAACCCATGGATTTATATGTCTCCGTAAGAGAATGAAGCGTGTGTACAGCGGCATGAATGCAGCAGAGAAAATCCGATAAATCCCATTATCAAAATGAATTACACAAACAAAACCCAAGGACAGTGAAATAGAGAGCAATTCTTAAATAATTCATTCAGGGCTTGTGATGCAACCTGGATTTACCACATCTACACCCACAGCTGAGTGAGACATAAGGTTGGGCACTTCGGGCTGATAGCATTGGTGAGGTTCGATGAGCAAATGCAGACCCTTTGAAGTCATACAGCATGGTACCCATTCCATGGGTCCCAACTCTCCAAGTTTAAGGGATTCTTCCTTCAGCTAAAACATGCATGGGAAACCCACAGTATGGTGCACCGTGTGACTGGCAAACGTTTTCAAATGCATCTCAGTTTTCGTCCCCTTTTACTCGGGTTCACTATTCCAGACCATTTACTAACACTCTCCCCACTTGGAGAGTCAGTGCCTTTAACCTCCTGTTGGGCACAGTTTGCAATTTCTGCGCAAGATGAAAAGGAATAGGGAGAACGAATGAGAGACTAGCTCTAGGTGTCTACACGGGCAAATTTAACGCTCATTTCCCACCAGGAAGAGGAATTAACCAAAGGCTCAGCATGCCGTGCCAGAACCAGATTAGGGCCTGAAGCAATCCTGTGGGTTTGCGGCCAGCTCACAAGATAGCGAGTTGAAGAAAGGAGCTCAGGGGCACTGTAACTCACAAACCTGCAGAGTTATAAATGACAGCTATCGTCCAAAAATATATTGAAGGAAGGCTGCGAAGACGACTTGTAAGCGGGACAGATTTGCAGGAAAACGATTTCAGGGGGTAGACGGGAATTGCATTTAAAGCATAGGAAAAGAGGCAGAACGTCGACAATGATGCTCTTGGCCAAAAAGGGCGTATGCGTTTTTTCCTGAATATATTCAGGAAAAAACGCATACGCCCTTTTTGGCCAACCAAGCAAGCATGTTAAAGAAATCTGCACTACAATGAAGTCTCACTGCCCCCCAGTCAAAAGGGCCATCTGAAAAAAGTGTAAAATCCAGAAAGGCAGCACAGGCCATGGAGAACAGGGAGCCTTGTTATGCTGATGGGCGGGATGTAAATTGCCAACAGCCACTCTGGAGAAGTGTATGGTGTTTCCCGGAACACCGAAAAAACAAAGCTACGGAGCCTACGGCACTTCCACTTATGGTCCTATAGCTTAGGGAAATTAAAATCAAAAACACACAGCCACCCCAAAGTGTCAGACGGCTCTGTTTACAAGAACCTCGTCTACGGCACAAGTTAAATATCCCAGAATGTGAAAAATGGATAAAGAAGTTGTGGTACGTACGTACAATGGAATATCACTCAGCAATGAAATCTATGTCATCAGGCCCGTCGCGGCATAATGAGTGGATTCAGGTACGATGATTGTAAGGGAAATAAGTCACACAGAAAATGAAACATCATAAGATATCACTACTACACGGAATGTAAACTTGGCTACACATGAACTGAATTACAAAATAGAACAGGGTCTGAAATTTAGAAAACCAACTTTTGCTTGCTTAAGGGGAAAGGTGAGTTGGGGTGCTGCATAAAACCAGAGATAGAAATTAGCACAGATACCTTTCCATAAGCCAAATATGTAATAGTCAAGACCTACCCCTTGCTCAACGAAATGGACTAAACACCCCATATTCAACGCCTAGGAATACACCTGACTAGTAAGAATCTTCAAACCCATAGATTTATATGTCTCCGTAAGAGAATGAAGCGTGTGTACAGCGGCATGAATGCAGCAGAGAAAATCCGATAAATCCCATTATCAAAATGAATTACACAAACAAAACCCAAGGACAGTGAAATAGAGAGCAATTCTTAAATAATTCATTCAGGGCTTGTGATGCAACCTGGATTTACCACATCTACACCCAGAGCTGAGTGAGACATAAGGTTGGGCACTTCGGGCTGATAGCATTGGTGAGGTTCGATGAGCAAATGCAGACCCTTTGAAGTCATACAGCATGGTACCCATTCCATGGGTCCCAACTCTCCAAGTTTAAGGGATTCTTCCTTCAGCTAAAACATGCATGGGAAACCCACAGTATGGTGCACCGTGTGACTGGCAAACGTTTTCAAATGCATCTCAGTTTTCGTCCCCTTTTACTCGGGTTCACCATTCCAGACCCTTTACGAACACTCTCCCCACTTGGAGAGTCAGTGCCTTTAACCTCCTGTTGGGCACAGTTTGCAATTTCTGCGCAAGATGAAAAGGAATAGGGAGAACCAATGAGAGACTAGCTCTAGGTGTCTGCAAGGGCAAATTTAACGCTCATTTCCCACCAGGAAGAGGAATTAACCAAAGGCTCAGCATGCCGTGCCGGAACCAGATTAGGGCCTGAAGCAATCCTGTGGGTTTGCGGCTAGCTCACAAGATAGCGAGTTGAAGAAAGGAGCTCAGGGGCACTGTAACTCACAAACCTGCAGAGTTATAAATGACAGCTATCGTCCAAAAATATATTGAAGGAAGGCTGCGAAGACGACTTGTAAGCGGGACAGATTTGCAGGAAAACGATTTCAGGGGGTAGACGGGAATTGCATTTAAAGCATAGGAAAAGAGGCAGAACGTCGACAATGATGCTCTTGGCCAAAAAGGGCGTATGCGTTTTTTCCTGAATATATTCAGGAAAAAACGCATACGCCCTTTTTGGCCAACCAAGCAAGCATGTTAAAGAAATCTGCACTACAATGAAGTCTCACTGCCCCCCGGTCAAAAGGGCCATCTGAAAAAAGTGTAAAATCCAGAAAGGCAGCACAGGCCATGGAGAACAGGGAGCCTTGTTATGCTGATGGGCGGGATGTAAATTGCCAACAGCCACTCTGGAGAAGTGTATGGTGTTTCCCGGAACACCGAAAAAACAAAGCTACGGAGCCTACGGCACTTCCACTTATGGTCCTATAGCTTAGGGAAATTAAAATCAAAAACACACAGCCACCCCAAAGTGTCGGACGGCTCTGTTTACAAGAACCTCGTCTACGGTACAAGTTAAATATCCCAGAATGTGAAAAATGGATAAAGAAGTTGTGGTACGTACGTACAATGGAATATCACTCAGCAATGAAATCTATGTCATCAGGCCCGTCACGGCATAATGAGTGGATTCAGGTACGATGATTCTAAGTGAAATAAGTCACACAGAAAATGAAACATCATAAGATATCACTACTACACGGAATGTAAACTTGGCTACACATGAACTGAATTACAAAACAGAACAGGGTCTGAAATTTAGAAAACCAACTTATGCTTGCTTAAGGGGAAAGGTGAGTTGGGGTGCTGCATAAAACCAGAGATAGAAATTAGCACAGATACCTTTCCATAAGCCAAATATGTAATAGTCAAGACCTACCCCTTGCTCAACGAAATGGACTAAACACCCCATATTCAACGCCTAGGAATACACCTGACTAGTAAGAATCTTCAAACCCATGGATTTATATGTCTCCGTAAGAGAATGAAGCGTGTGTACAGCGGCATGAATGCAGCAGAGAAAATCCGATAAATCCCATTATCAAAATGAATTACACAAACAAAACCCAAGGACAGTGAAATAGAGAGCAATTCTTAAATAATTCATTCAGGGCTTGTGATGCAACCTGGATTTACCACATCTACACCCAGAGCTGAGTGAGACATAAGGTTGGGCACTTCGGGCTGATAGCATTGGTGAGGTTCGATGAGCAAATGCAGACCCTTTGAAGTCATACAGCATGGTACCCATTCCATGGGTCCCAACTCTCCAAGTTTAAGGGATTCTTCCTTCAGCTAAAACATGCATGGGAAACCCACAGTATGGTGCACCGTGTGACTGGCAAACGTTTTAAAATGCATCTCAGTTTTCATCCCCTTTTACTCGGGTTCACCATTCCAGACACTTTACGAACACTCTCCCCACTTGGAGAGTCAGTGCCTTTAACCTCCTGTTGGGCACAGTTTGCAATTTCTGCGCAAGATGAAAAGGAATAGGGAGAACCAATGAGAGACTAGCTCTAGGTGTCTGCACGGGCAAATTTAACGCTCATTTCCCACCAGGAATAGGAATTAACCAAAGGCTCAGCATGCCGTGCCGGAACCAGATTAGGGCCTGAGGCAATCCTGTGGGTTTGCAGCCAGCTCACAAGATAGCGAGTTGAAGAAAGGAGCTCAGGGGCACTGTAACTCACAAACCTGCAGAGTTATAAATGACAGCTATCGTCCAAAAATATATTGAAGGAAGGCTGCGAAGACGACTTGTAAGCGGGACAGATTTGCAGGAAAACGATTTCAGGGGGTAGACGGGAATTGCATTTAAAGCATAGGAAAAGAGGCAGAACATCGACAATGATGCTCTTGGCCAAAAAGGGCGTATGCGTTTTTTCCTGAATATATTCAGGAAAAAACGCATACGCCCTTTTTGGCCAACCAAGCAAGCACGTTAAAGAAATCTGCACTACAATGAAGTCTCACTGCCCCCCGGTCAAAAGGGCCATCTGAAAAAAGTGTAAAATCCAGAAAGGCAGCACAGGCCATGGAGAACAGGGAGCCTTGTTATGCTGATGGGCGGGATGTAAATTGCCAACAGCCACTCTGGAGAAGTGTATGGTGTTTCCCGGAACACCGAAAAAACAAAGCTACGGAGCCTACGGCACTTCCACTTATGGTCCTATAGCTTAGGGAAATTAAAATCAAAAACACACAGCCACCCCAAAGTGTCGGACGGCTCTGTTTACAAGAACCTCGTCTACGGTACAAGTTAAATATCCCAGAATGTGAAAAATGGATAAAGAAGTTGTGGTACGTACGTACACTGGAATATCACTCAGCAATGAAATCTATGTCATCAGGCCCGTCGCGGCATAATGAGTGGATTCAGGTACGATGATTCTAAGGGAAATAAGTCACACAGAAAATGAAACATCATAAGATATCACTAATACACGGAATGTAAACTTGGCTACACATGAACTGAATTTCAAAACAGAACAGCGTCTCAAATTTAGAAAACCAACTTATGCTTGCTTAAGGGGAAAAGTGAGTTGGGGTGCTGCATAAAACCAGAGATAGAAATTAGCACAGATACCTTTCCATAAGCCAAATATGTAATAGTCAAGACCTACCCCTTGCTCAACGAAATGGACTAAACACCCCATATTCAACGCCTAGGAATACACCTGACTAGTAAGAACCTTCAAACCCATGGATTTATATGTCTCCGTAAGAGAATGAAGCGTGTGTACAGCGGCATGAATGCAGCAGAGAAAATCCGATAAATCCCATTATCAAAATGAATTACACAAACAAAACCCAAGGACAGTGAAATAGAGAGCAATTCTTAAATAATTCATTCAGGGCTTGTGATGCAACCTGGATTTACCACATCTACACCCAGAGCTGAGTGAGACATAAGGTTGGGCACTTCGGGCTGATAGCATTGGTGAGGTTCGATGAGCAAATGCAGACCCTTTGAAGTCATACAGCATGGTACCCATTCCATGGGTCCCAACTCTCCAAGTTTAAGGGATTCTTCCTTCAGCTAAAACATGCATGGGAAACCCACAGTATGGTGCACCGTGTGACTGGCAAACGTTTTCAAATGCATCTCAGTTTTCATCCCCTTTTACTCGGGTTCACCATTCCAGACCCTTTACGAACACTCTCCCCACTTGGAGAGTCAGTGCCTTTAACCTCCTGTTGGGCACAGTTTGCAATTTCTGCGCAAGATGAAAAGGAATAGGGAGAACGAATGAGAGACTAGCTCTATGTGTCTGCACGGGCAAATTTAACGCTCATTTCCCACCAGGAATAGGAATTAACCAAAGGCTCAGCATGCCGTGCCGGAACCAGATTAGGGCCTGAGGCAATCCTGTGGGTTTGCGGCCAGCTCACAAGATAGCGAGTTGAAGAAAGGAGCTCAGGGGCACTGTAACTCACAAACCTGCAGAGTTATAAATGACAGCTATCGTCCAAAAATATATTGAAGGAAGGCTGCGAAGATGACTTGTAAGCGGGACAGATTTGCAGGAAAACGATTTCAGGGGTTAGACGGGAATTGCATTTAAAGCATAGGAAAAGAGGCAGAACATCGACAATGATGCTCTTGGCCAAAAAGGGCGTATGCGTTTTTTCCTGAATATATTCAGGAAAAAACGCATACGCCCTTTTTGGCCAACCAAGCAAGCATGTTAAAGAAATCTGCACTACAATGAAGTCTCACTGCCCCCCGGTCAAAAGGGCCATCTGAAAAAAGTGTAAAATCCAGAAAGGCAGCACAGGCCATGGAGAACAGGGAGCCTTGTTATGCTGATGGGCGGGATGTAAATTGCCAACAGCCACTCTGGAGAAGTGTATGGTGTTTCCCGGAACACCGAAAAAACAAAGCTACGGAGCCTACGGCACTTCCACTTATGGTCCTATAGCTTAGGGAAATTAAAATCAAAAACACACAGCCACCCCAAAGTGTCGGACGGCTCTGTTTACAAGAACCTCGTCTACGGTACAAGTTAAATATCCCAGAATGTGAAAAATGGATAAAGAAGTTGTGGTACGTACGTACACTGGAATATCACTCAGCAATGAAATCTATGTCATCAGGCCCGTCGCGGCATAATGAGTGGATTCAGGTACGATGATTCTAAGGGAAATAAGTCACACAGAAAATGAAACATCATAAGATATCACTACTACACGGAATGTAAACTTGGCTACACATGAACTGAATTACAAAACAGAACAGGGTCTCAAATTTAGAAAACCAACTTATGCTTCCTTAAGCGGAAAGGTGAGTTGGGGTGCTGCATAAAACCAGAGATAGAAATTAGCACAGATACCTTTCCATAAGCCAAATATGTAATAGTCAAGACCTACCCCTTGCTCAACGAAATGGACTAAACACCCCATATTCAACGCCTAGGAATACACCTGACTAGTAAGAATCTTCAAACCCATGGATTTATATGTCTCCGTAAGAGAATGAAGCGTGTGTACAGTGGCATGAATGCAGCAGAGAACATCCGATAAATCCCATTATCAAAATGAATTACACAAACAAAACCCAAGGACAGTGAAATAGAGAGCAATTCTTAAATAATTCATTCAGGGCTTGTGATGCAACCTGGATTTACCACATCTACACCCAGAGCTGAGTGAGACATAAGGTTGGGCACTTCGGGCTGATAGCATTGGTGAGGTTCGATGAGCAAATGCAGACCCTTTGAAGTCATACAGCATGGTACCCATTCCATGGGTCCCAACTCTCCAAGTTTAAGGGATTCTTCCTTCAGCTAAAACATGCATGGGAAACCCACAGTATGGTGCACCGTGTGACTGGCAAACGTTTTCAAATGCATCTCAGTTTTCATCCCCTTTTACTCGGGTTCACCATTCCAGACCCTTTACGAACACTCTCCCCACTTGGAGAGTCAGTGCCTTTAACCTCCTGTTGGGCACAGTTTGCAATTTCTGCGCAAGATGAAAAGGAATAGGGAGAACCAATGAGAGACTAGGTCTAGGTGTCTGCACGGGCAAATTTAACGCTCATTTCTCACCAGGAAGAGGAATTAACCAAAGGCTCAGCATGCCGTGCCGGAACCAGATTAGGGCCTGAAGCAATCCTGTGGGTTTGCGGCCAGCTCACAAGATAGCGAGTTGAAGAAAGGAGCTCAGGGGCAGTGTAACTCACAAACCTGCAGAGTTATAAATGACAGCTATCGTCCAAAAATATATTGAAGGAAGGCTGCGAAGGCGACTTGTAAGCGGGACAGATTTGCAGGAAAACGATTTCAGAGGGTAGACGGGAATTGCATTTAAAGCATAGGAAAAGAGGCAGAACGTCGACAATGATGCTCTTGGCCAAAAAGGGCGTATGCGTTTTTTCCTGAATATATTCAGGAAAAAACGCATACGCCCTTTTTGGCCAACCAAGCAAGCATGTTAAAGAAATCTGCAATACACTGAAGTCTCACTGCCCCCCGGTCAAAAGGGCCATCTGAAAAAAGTGTAAAATCCAGAAAGGCAGCACAGGCCATGGAGAACAGTGAGCCTTGTTATGCTGATGGGCGGAATGTAAGTTGCCAACAGCCAGTCTGGAAAAATGTATGGTGTTTCCCGGAACATCTAAAAAACAAAGCAACGGAGCCTACGGCAATTCCCCTTATTGCCCTATAGCTTAGGAAAATTAAAATCAAAAACACACAGCCACCCAAAAGCCTCGGGCGGCTCTGTTTACAAGAACCTCGTCTACGGTACAAGTTAAATATCCCAGAATGTGAAAAATGGATAAAGAAGTTGTGGTACGTACGTACAATGGAATATCACACAGCAATGAAATCTATGTCATCAGGCCCGTCGCGGCATAATGAGTGGATTCAGGTACGATGATTCTAAGTGAAATAAGTCACACAGAAAATGAAACATCATAAGATATCACTAATACACGGAATGTAAACTTGGCTACACATGAACTGAATTACAAAACAGAACAGGGTCTCAAATTTAGAAAACCAACTTATGCTTGCTTAAGGGGAAAGGTGAGTTGGGGTGCTGCATAAAACCAGAGATAGAAATTAGCACAGATACCTTTCCATAAGCCAAATATGTAATAGTCAAGACCTACCCCTTGCTCAACGAAATGGACTAAACACCCCATATTCAACGCCTAGGAATACACCTGACTAGTAAGAATCTTCAAACCCATGGATTTATATGTCTCCGTAAGAGAATGAAGCGTGTGTACAGCGGCATGAATGCAGCAGAGAAAATCCGATAAATCCCATTATCAAAATGAATTACACAAACAAAACCCAAGGACAGTGAAATAGAGAGCAATTCTTAAATAATTCATTCAGGGCTTGTGATGCAGCCTGGATTTACCTCTTCTACACCCACAGCTGAGTGAGACATAAGGTTGGACACTTCGGGCTGATAGCATTGGTGAGGTTCGATGAGCAAATGAAGACCATTTGAAGTCATACTGCATGGTACCCATTCCATGGGTCCCAACTCTCCAGGTTTAAGCGATACTTCCTTCAGCTAAAACATGCATGGGAATCCCACAGTATGGTGCACCGTGTGACCGGGAAACGTTTTCAAATGCATCTCAGTTTTCGTCCCCTTTTATTTGGGTTCACTATTCCAGACCATTTACTAACACGCTCCCCACTTGGAGAGTCAGTGCCTTTAACCTCCTGTTTGGCACAGTTTGCAATTTCTGTGCAAGATGAAAAGGAATAGGGAGAACCAATGAGAGACTAGCTGTAGGTGTCTACACGGGCAAATTTAACGCTCATTTCCCACCAGGAAGAGGAATTATCCAAAGGCTCAGCATGCCGTGCCAGAACCAGATTAGGGCCTGAAGCAATCCTGTGGGTTTGTGGCCAGCTCACAAGATAGCGAGTTGAAGAAAGGAGCTCAGGGGCACTGTAACTCACAAACCTGCAGAGTTATAAATGACAGCTATCGTCCAAAAATATATTGAAGGAAGGCTGCGAAGACGACTTGTAAGCGGGACAGATTTGCAGGAAAACGATTTCAGGGGGTAGACGGGAATTGCATTTAAAGCATAGGAAAAGAGGCAGAACGTCGACAATGATGCTCTTGGCCAAAAAGGGCGTATGCGTTTTTTCCTGAATATATTCAGGAAAAAACGCATACGCCCTTTTTGGCCAACCAAGCAAGCATGTTAAAGAAATCTGCACTACAATGAAGTCTCACTGCCCCCCAGTCAAAAGGTCCATCTGAAAAAAGTGTAAAATCCAGAAAGGCAGCACAGGCCATGGAGAACAGGGAGCCTTGTTATGCTGATGGGCGGGATGTAAATTGCCAACAGCCACTCTGGAGAAGTGTATGGTGTTTCCCGGAACACCGAAAAAACAAAGCTACGGAGCCTACGGCACTTCCACTTATGGTCCTATAGCTTAGGGAAATTAAAATCAAAAACACACAGCCACCCCAAAGTGTCAGACGGCTCTGTTTACAAGAACCTCGTCTACGGCACAAGTTAAATATCCCAGAATGTGAAAAATGGATAAAGAAGTTGTGGTACGTACGTACAATGGAATATCACTCAGCAATGAAATCTATGTCATCAGGCCCATCGCGGCATAATGAGTGGATTCAGGTACGATATTCTAAGTGAAATAAGTCACACAGAAAATGAAACATCATAAGATATCACTACTACACGGAATGTAAACTTGGCTACACATGAACTGAATTACAAAACAGAACAGGGTCTCAAATTTAGAAAACCAACTTATGCTTGCTTAAGGGGAAAGGTGAGTTGGGGTGCTGCATAAAACCAGAGATAGAAATTAGCACAGATACCTTTCCATAAGCCAAATATGTAATAGTCAAGACCTACCCCTTGCTCAACGAAATGGACTAAACACCCCATATTCAATGCCTAGGAATACACCTGACTAGTAAGAATCTTCAAACCCATGGATTTATATGTCTCCGTAAGAGAATGAAGCGTGTGTACAGCGGCATGAATGCAGCAGAGAAAATCCGATAAATCCCATTATCAAAATGAATTACACAAACAAAACCCAAGGACAGTGAAATAGAGAGCAATTCTTAAATAATTCATTCAGGGCTTGTGATGCAACCTGGATTTACCACATCTACACCCAGAGCTGAGTAAGACATAAGGTTGGGCACTTCGGGCTGATAGCATTGGTGAGGTTCGATGAGCAAATGCAGACCCTTTGAAGTCATACAGCATGGTACCCATTCCAAAGGTCCCAACTCTCCAAGTTTAAGGGATTCTTCCTTCAGCTAAAACATGCATGGGAAACCCACAGTATGGTGCACCGTGTGACTGGCAAACGTTTTCAAATGCATCTCAGTTTTCGTCCCCTTTTACTCGGGTTCACCATTCCAGACCCTTTACGAACACTCTCCCCACTTGGAGAGTCGGTGCCTTTAACCTCCTGTTGGGCACAGTTTGCAATTTCTGCGCAAGATGAAAAGGAATAGGGAGAACGAATGAGAGACTAGCTCTAGGTGTCTGCACGGGCAAATTTAACGCTCATTTCCCACCAGGAAGAGGAATTATCCAAAGGCTCAGCATGCCGTGCCAGAACCAGATTAGGGCCTGAAGCAATCCTGTGGGTTTGCGGCCAGCTCACAAGATAGCGAGTTGAAGAAAGGAGCTCAGGGGCACTGTAACTCACAAACCTGCAGAGTTATAAATGACAGCTATCGTCCAAAAATATATTGAAGGAAGGCTGCGAAGACGACTTGTAAGTGGGGCAGAATTGCAGGAAAACGATTTCAGAGGGGAGAAGGGAATTGCATTTAAAGCATAGGAAAAGAGGCAGAACGTCGACAATGATGCTCTTGGCCAAAAAGGGCGTATGCGTTTTTTCCTGAATATATTCAGGAAAAAACGCATACGCCCTTTTTGGCCAACCAAGCAAGCATGTTAAAGAAATCTGCACTACAATGAAGTCTCACTGCCCCCCGGTCAAAAGGGCCATCTGAAAAAAGTGTAAAATCCAGAAAGGCAGCACAGGCCATGGAGAACAGGGAGCCTTGTTATGCTGATGGGCGGGATGTAAATTGCCAACAGCCACTCTGGAGAAGTGTATGGTGTTTCCCGGAACACCGAAAAAACAAAGCTACGGAGCCTACGGCACTTCCACTTATGGTCCTATAGCTTAGGGAAATTAAAATCAAAAACACACAGCCACCCCAAAGTGTCGGACGGCTCTGTTTACAAGAACCTCGTCTACGGTACAAGTTAAATATCCCAGAATGTGAAAAATGGATAAAGAAGTTGTGGTACGTACGTACAATGGCATATCACTCAGCAATGAAATCTATGTCATCAGGCCCGTCACGGCATAATGAGTGGATTCAGGTACGATATTCTAAGTGAAATAAGTCACACAGAAAATGAAACATCATAAGATATCACTACTACACGGAATGTAAACTTGGCTACACATGAACTGAATTACAAAACAGAACAGGGTCTCAAATTTAGAAAACCAACTTATGCTTGCTTAAGGGGAAAGGTGAGTTGGGGTGCTGCATAAAACCAGAGATAGAAATTAGCACAGATACCTTTCCATAAGCCAAATATGTAATAGTCAAGACCTACCCCTTGCTCAACGAAATGGACTATACACCCCATATTCAACGCCTAGGAATACACCTGACTAGTAAGAATCTTCAAACCCATGGATTTATATGTCTCCATAAGAGAATGAAGCGTGTGTACAGCGGCATGAATGCAGCAGAGAAAATCCGATAAATCCCATTATCAAAATGAATTACACAAACAAAACCCAAGGACAGTGAAATAGAGAGCAATTCTTAAATAATTCATTCAGGGCTTGTGATGCAACCTGGATTTACCACATCTACACCCAGAGCTGAGTGAGACATAAGGTTGGGCACTTCGGGCTGATAGCATTGGTGAGGTTCGATGAGCAATTGCAGACCCTTTGAAGTCATACAGCATGGTACCCCTTCCATGGGTCCCAACTCTCCAAGTTTAAGGGATTCTTCCTTCAGCTAAAACATGCATGGGAAACCCACAGTATGGTGCACCGTGTGACTGGCAAACGTTTTCAAATGCATCTCAGTTTTCGTCCCCTTTTACTCGGGTTCACCATTCCAGACCCTTTACGAACACTCTCCCCACTTGGAGAGTCAGTGCCTTTAACCTCCTGTCGGGCACAGTTTGCAATTTCTGCGCAAGATGAAAAGGAATAGGGAGAACGAATGAGAGACTAGCTCTAGGTGTCTGCACGGGCAAATTTAACGCTCATTTCCCACCAGGAAGAGGAATTAACCAAAGGCTCAGCATGCCGTGCCGGAACCAGATTAGGGCCTGAAGCAATCCTGTGGGTTTGCAGCCAGCTCACAAGATAGCGAGTTGAAGAAAGGAGCTCAGGGGCACTGTAACTCACAAACCTGCAGAGTTATAAATGACAGCTATCGTTCAAAAATATATTAAAGGAAGGCTGCGAAGACGACTTGTAAGCGGGACAGATTTGCATGAAAACGATTTCAGGGGGTAGACGGGAATTGCATTTAAAGCATAGGAAAAGAGGCAGAACGTCGACAATGATGCTCTTGGCCAAAAAGGGCGTATGCGTTTTTTCCTGAATATATTCAGGAAAAAACGCATACGCCCTTTTTGGCCAACCAAGCAAGCATGTTAAAGAAATCTGCACTACAATGAAGTCTCACTGCCCCCCGGTCAAAAGGGCCATCTGAAAAAAGTGTAAAATCCAGAAAGGCAGCACAGGCCATGGAGAACAGCGAGCCTTGTTATGCTGATGGGCGGGATGTAAATTGCCAACAGCCACTCTGGAGAAGTGTATGGTGTTTCCCGGAACATCTAAAAAACAAAGCAACGGAGCCTACGGCACTTCCCCTTATGGTCCTATAGCTTAGGAAAATTAAAATCAAAAACACACAGCCACCCAAAAGTCTCGGGCGGTTCTGTTCACAAGAACCTCGTCTACGGTACAAGTTAAATATCCCAGAATGTGAAAAATGGATAAAGAAGTTGTGGTACGTACGTACAGTGGAATATCACACAGCAATGAAATCTATGTCATCAGGCCCGTCGCGGCATAATGAGTGGATTCAGGTACGATGATTCTAAGTGAAATAAGTCACACAGAAAATGAAACATCATAAGATATCACTACTACACGGAATGTAAACTTGGCTACACATGAACTGAATTACAAAACAGAACAGGGTCTCAAATTTAGAAAACCAACTTATGCTTGCTTAAGGGGAAAGTTGAGTTGGGGTGCTGCATAAAACCAGAGATAGAAATTAGCACAGATACCTTTCCATAAGCCAAATATGTAATAGTCAAGACCTACCCCTTGCTCAACGAAATGGACTAAACACCCCATATTCAATGCCTAGGAATACACCTGACTAGTAAGAATCTTCAAACCCATGGATTTATATGTCTCCGTAAGAGAATGAAGCATGTGTACAGCGGCATGAATGCAGCAGAGAAAATCCGATAAATCCCATTATCAAAATGAATTACACAAACAAAACCCAAGGACAGTGAAATAGAGAGCAATTCTTAAATAATTCATTCAGGGCTTGTGATGCAACCTGGATTTACCACATCTACACCCAGAGCTGAGTGAGACATAAGGTTGGGCACTTCGGGCTGATAGCATTGGTGAGGTTCGATGAGCAAATGCACACCCTTTGAAGTCATACAGCATGGTACCCATTCCAAAGGTCCCAACTCTCCAAGTTTAAGGGATTCTTCCTTCAGCTAAAACATGCATGGGAAACCCACAGTATGGTGCACCGTGTGACTGGCAAACGTTTTCAAATGCATCTCAGTTTTCGTCCCCTTTTACTCGGGTTCACCATTCCAGACCCTTTACGAACACTCTCCCCACTTGGAGAGTCGGTGCCTTTAACCTCCTGTTGGGCACAGTTTGCAATTTCTGCGCAAGATGAAAAGGAATAGGGAGAACGAATGAGAGACTAGCTCTAGGTGTCTGCACGGGCAAATTTAACGCTCATTTCCCACCAGGAAGAGGAATTAACCAAAGGCTCAGCATGCCGTGCCGGAACCAGATTAGGGCCTGAAGCAATCCTGTGGGTTTGCGGCCAGCTCACAAGATAGCGAGTTGAAGAAAGGAGCTCAGGGGCACTGTAACTCACAAACCTGCAGAGTTATAAATGACAGCTATCGTCCAAAAATATATTGAAGGAAGGCTGCGAAGACGACTTGTAAGTGGGGCAGAATTGCAGGAAAACGATTTCAGAGGGGAGAAGGGAATTGCATTTAAAGCATAGGAAAAGAGTCAGAACGTCGACAATGATGCTCTTGGCCAAAAAGGGCGTATGCGTTTTTTCCTGAATATATTCAGGAAAAAACGCATACGCCCTTTTTGGCCAACCAAGCAAGCATGTTAAAGAAATCTGCACTACAATGAAGTCTCACTGCCCCCCGGTCAAAAGGGCCATCTGAAAAAAGTGTAAAATCCAGAAAGGCAGCACAGGCCATGGAGAACAGGGAGCCTTGTTATGCTGATGGGCGGGATGTAAATTGCCAACAGCCACTCTGGAGAAGTGTATGGTGTTTCCCGGAACACCGAAAAAACAAAGCTACGGAGCCTACGGCACTTCCACTTATGGTCCTATAGCTTAGGGAAATTAAAATCAAAAACACACAGCCACCCCAAAGTGTCGGACGGCTCTGTTTACAAGAACCTCGTCTACGGTACAAGTTAAATATCCCAGAATGTGAAAAATGGATAAAGAAGTTGTGGTACGTACGTACAATGGCATATCACTCAGCAATGAAATCTATGTCATCAGGCCCGTCACGGCAAAATGAGTGGATTCAGGTACGATATTCTAAGTGAAATAAGTCACACAGAAAATGAAACATCATAAGATATCACTACTACACGGAATGTAAACTTGGCTACACATGAACTGAATTACAAAACAGAACAGGGTCTCAAATTTAGAAAACCAACTTATGCTTGCTTAAGGGGAAAGGTGAGTTGGGGTGCTGCATAAAACCAGAGATAGAAATTAGCACAGATACCTTTCCATAAGCCAAATATGTAATAGTAAAGACCTACCCCTTGCTCAACGAAATGGACTAAACACCCCATATTCAACGCCTAGGAATACACCTGACTAGTAAGAATCTTCAAACCCATGGATTTATATGTCTCCATAAGAGAATGAAGCGTGTGTACAGCGGCATGAATGCAGCAGAGAAAATCCGATAAATCCCATTATCAAAATGAATTACACACACAAAACCCAAGGACAGGGAAATAGAGAGCAATTCTTAAATAATTCATTCAGGGCTTGTGATGCAACCTGGATTTACCACATCTACACCCAGAGCTGAGTGAGACATAAGGTTGGGCACTTCGGGCTGATAGCATTGGTGAGGTTCGATGAGCAATTGCAGACCCTTTGAAGTCATACAGCATGGTACCCCTTCCATGGGTCCCAACTCTCCAAGTTTAAGGGATTCTTCCTTCAGCTAAAACATGCATGGGAAACCCACAGTATGGTGCACCGTGTGACTGGCAAACGTTTTCAAATGCATCTCAGTTTTCGTCCCCTTTTACTCGGGTTCACCATTCCAGACCCTTTACGAACACTCTCCCCACTTGGAGAGTCAGTGCCTTTAACCTCCTGTCGGGCACAGTTTGCAATTTCTGCGCAAGATGAAAAGGAATAGGGAGAACGAATGAGAGACTAGCTCTAGGTGTCTGCACGGGCAAATTTAACGCTCATTTCCCACCAGGAAGAGGAATTAACCAAAGGCTCAGCATGCCGTGCCGGAATCAGATTAGGGCCTGAAGCAATCCTGTGGGTTTGCGGCCAGCTCACAAGATAGCGAGTTGAAGAAAGGAGCTCAGGGGCACTGTAACTCACAAACCTGCAGAGTTATAAATGACAGCTATCGTTCAAAAATATATTAAAGGAAGGCTGCGAAGACGACTTGTAAGCGGGACAGATTTGCATGAAAACGATTTCAGGGGGTAGACGGGAATTGCATTTAAAGCATAGGAAAAGAGGCAGAACGTCGACAATGATGCTCTTGGCCAAAAAGGGCGTATGCGTTTTTTCCTGAATATATTCAGGAAAAAACGCATACGCCCTTTTTGGCCAACCAAGCAAGCATGTTAAAGAAATCTGCACTACAATGAAGTCTCACTGCCCCCCGGTCAAAAGGGCCATCTGAAAAAAGTGTAAAATCCAGAAAGGCAGCACAGGCCATGGAGAACAGCGAGCCTTGTTATGCTGATGGGCGGGATGTAAATTGCCAACAGCCACTCTGGAGAAGTGTATGGTGTTTCCCGGAACATCTAAAAAACAAAGCAACGGAGCCTACGGCACTTCCCCTTATGGTCCTATAGCTTAGGAAAATTAAAATCAAAAACACACAGCCACCCAAAAGTCTCGGGCGGCTCTGTTCACAAGAACCTCGTGTACGGTACAAGTTAAATATCCCAGAATGTGAAAAATGGATAAAGAAGTTGTGGTACGTACGTACAATGGCATATCACACAGCAATGAAATCTATGTCATCAGGCCCGTCGCGGCATAATGAGTGGATTCAGGTACGATATTATAAGTGAAATAAGTCACACAGAAAATGAAACATCATAAGATATAACTAATACACGGAATGTAAACTTGGCTACACATGAACTGAATTACAAAACAGAACAGGGTCTCAAATTTAGAAAACCAACTTATGCTTGCTTAAGGGGAAAAGTGAGTTGGGGTGCTGCATAAAACCAGAGATAGAAATTAGCACAGATACCTTTCCATAAGCCAAATATGTAATAGTCAAGACCTACCCCTTGCTCAACGAAATGGACTAAACACCCCATATTCAACGCCTAGGAATACACCTGACTAGTAAGAATCTTCAAACCCATGGATTTATATGTCTCCATAAGAGAATGAAGCGTGTGTACAGCGGCATGAATGCAACAGAGAAAATCCGATAAATCCCATTATCAAAATGAATTACACAAACAAAACCCAAGGACAGTGAAATAGAGAGCAATTCTTAAATAATTCATTCAGGGCTTGTGATGCAACCTGGATTTACCACATCTACACCCAGAGCTGAGTGAGACATAAGGTTGGGCACTTCGGGCTGATAGCATTGGTGAGGTTTGATGAGCAAATGCAGACCCTTTGAAGTCATACAGCATGGTACCCATTCCATGGGTCCCAACTCTCCAAGTTTAAGGGATTCTTCCTTCAGCTAAAACATGCATGGGAAACCCACAGTATGGTGCACCGTGTGACTGGCAAACGTTTTCAAATGCATCTCAGTTTTCGTCCCCTTTTTCTCGGGTTCACCATTCCAGACCCTTTACGAACACTCTCCCCACTTGGAGAGTCAGTGCCTTTAACCTCCTGTCGGGCACAGTTTGCAATTTCTGCGCAAGATGAAAAGGAATAGGGAGAACGAATGAGAGACTAGCTCTAGGTGTCTGCACGGGCAAATTTAACGCTCATTTCCCACCAGGAAGAGGAATTAACCAAAGGCTCAGCATGCCGTGCCGGAACCAGATTAGGGCCTGAAGCAATCCTGTGGGTTTGGGGCCAGCTCACAAGATAGCGAGTGGAAGAAAGGAGCTCAGGGGCACTGTAACTCACAAACTTGCAGAGTTATAAATGACAGCTATCGTCCAAAAATATATTGAAGGAAGGCTGCGAAGACGACTTGTAAGTGGGGCAGAATTGCAGGAAAACGATTTCAGAGGGGAGAAGGGAATTGCATTTAAAGCATAGGAAAAGAGGCAGAACGTCGACAATGATGCTCTTGGCCAAAAAGTGCGTATTCGTTTTTTCCTGAATATATTCAGGAAAAAACGCATACGCCCTTTTTGGCCAACCAAGCAAGCATGTTAAAGAAATCTGCACTACAATGAAGTCTCACTGCCCCCCGGTCAAAAGGGCCATCTGAAAAAAGTGTAAAATCCAGAAAGGCAGCACAGGCCATGGAGAACAGGGAGCCTTGTTATGCTGATGGGCGGGATGTAAATTGCCAACAGCCACTCTGGAGAAGTGTATGGTGTTTCCCGGAACACCGAAAAAACAAAGCTACGGAGCCTACGGCACTTCCACTTATGGTCCTATAGCTTAGGGAAATTAAAATCAAAAACACACAGCCACCCCAAAGTGTCGGACGGCTCTGTTTACAAGAACCTCGTCTACGGTACAAGTTAAATATCCCAGAATGTGAAAAATGGATAAAGAAGTTGTGGTACGTACGTACAATGGCATATCACTCAGCAATGAAATCTATGTCATCAGGCCCGTCACGGCAAAATGAGTGGATTCAGGTACGATATTCTAAGTGAAATAAGTCACACAGAAAATGAAACATCATAAGATATCACTACTACACGGAATGTAAACTTGGCTACACATGAACTGAATTACAAAACAGAACAGGGTCTCAAATTTAGAAAACCAACTTATGCTTGCTTAAGGGGAAAGGTGAGTTGGGGTGCTGCATAAAACCAGAGATAGAAATTAGCACAGATACCTTTCCATAAGCCAAATATGTAATAGTCAAGACCTACCCCTTGCTCAATGAAATGGACTAAACACCCCATATTCAACGCCTAGTAATACACCTGACTAGTAAGAATCTTCAAACCCATGGATTTATATGTCTCCATAAGAGAATGAAGCGTGTGTACAGCGGCATGAATGCAGCAGAGAAAATCCGATAAATCCCATTATCAAAATGAATTACACAAACAAAACCCAAGGACAGTGAAATAGAGAGCAATTCTTAAATAATTCATTCAGGGCTTGTGATGCAACCTGGATTTACCACATCTACACCCAGAGCTGAGTGAGACATAAGGTTGGGCCCTTCGGGCTGATAGCATTGGTGAGGTTCGATGAGCAAATGCAGACCCTTTGAAGTCATACAGCATGGTACCCATTCCATGGGTCCCAACTCTCCAAGTTTAAGGGATTCTTCCTTCAGCTAAAACATGCATGGGAAACCCACAGTATGGTGCACCGTGTGACTGGCAAACGTTTTCAAATGCATCTCAGTTTTCGTCCCCTTTTACTCGGGTTCACCATTCCAGACCCTTTACGAACACTCTCCCCACTTGGAGAGTCAGTGCCTTTAACCTCCTGTCGGGCACAGTTTGCAATTTCTGCGCAAGATGAAAAGGAATAGGGAGAACGAATGAGAGACTAGCTCTAGGTGTCTGCACGGGCAAATTTAACGCTCATTTCCCACCAGGAAGAGGAATTAACCAAAGGCTCAGCATGCCGTGCCGGAACCAGATTAGGGCCTGAAGCAATCCTGTGGGTTTGCGGCCAGCTCACAAGATAGCGAGTTGAAGAAAGGAGCTCAGGGGCACTGTAACTCACAAACCTGCAGAGTTATAAATGACAGCTATCGTCCAAAAATATATTGAAGGAAGGCTGCGAAGACGACTTGTAAGCGGGACAGATTTGCAGGAAAACGATTTCAGGGGGTAGACGGGAATTGCATTTAAAGCATAGGAAAAGAGGCAGAACGTCGACAATGATGCTCTTGGCCAAAAAGGGCGTATGCGTTTTTTCCTGAATATATTCAGGAAAAAACGCATACGCCCTTTTTGGCCAACCAAGCAAGCATGTTCAAGAAATCTGCACTACAATGAAGTCTCACTGCCCCCCGGTCAAAAGGGCCATCTGAAAAAAGTGTAAAATCCAGAAAGGCAGCACAGGCCATGGAGAACAGGGAGCCTTGTTATGCTGATGGGCGGGATGTGAATTGCCAACAGCCACTCTGGAGAAGTGTATGGTGTTTCCCGGAACACCGAAAAAACAAAGCTACGGAGCCTACGGCACTTCCACTTATGGTCCTATAGCTTAGGGAAATTAAAATCAAAAACACACAGCCACCCCAAAGTGTCGGACGGCTCTGTTTACAAGAACCTCGTCTACGGTACAAGTTAAATATCCCAGAATGTGAAAAATGAATAAAGAAGTTGTGGTACGTACGGACAATGGAATATCACTCAGCAATGAAATCTATGTCATCAGGCCCGTCGCGGCATAATGAGTGGATTCAGGTACGATGATTCTAAGTGAAATAAGTCACACAGAAAATGAAACATCATAAGATATCACTACTACACGGAATGTAAACTTGGCTACACATGAACTGAATTACAAAACAGAACAGGGTCTCAAATTTAGAAAACCAACTTATGCTTGCTTAAGGGGAAAGGTGAGTTGGGGTGCTGCATAAAATCAGAGATAGAAATTAGCACAGATACCTTTCCATAAGCCAAATATGTAATAGTCAAGACCTACCCCTAGCTCAACGAAATGGACTAAACACCCCATATTCAACGCCTAGGAATACACCTGACTAGTAAGAATCTTCAAACCCATGGATTTATATGTCTCCGTAAGAGAATGAAGCGTGTGTACAGCGGTATGAATGCAGCAGAGAAAATCCGATAAATCCCATTATCAAACTGAATTACACAAACAAAACCCAAGGACAGTGAAATAGAGAGCAATTCTTAAATAATTCATTCAGGGCTTGTGATGCAACCTGGATTTACCACATCTACACCCAGAGCTGAGTGAGACATAAGGTTGGGCACTTCGGGCTGATAGCATTGGTGAGGTTCGATGAGCAAATGCAGACCCTTTGAAGTCATACAGCATGGTACCCATTCCATGGGTCCCAACTCTCCAAGTTTAAGGGATTCTTCCTTCAGCTAAAACATGCATGGGAAACCCACAGTATGGTGCACCGTGTGACTGGCAAACGTTTTCAAATGCATCTCAGTTTTCGTCCCCTTTTACTCGGGTTCACCATTCCAGACCCTTTACGAACACTCTCCCCACTTGGAGAGCCAGTGCCTTTAACCTCCTGCTGGGCACAGTTTGCAATTTCTGCGCAAGATGAAAAGGAATAGGGAGAACGAATGGGAGACTAGCTCTAGGTGTCTGCACGGGCAAATTTAACGCTCATTTCCCACCAGGAAGAGGAATTAACCAAAGGCTCAGCATGCCGTGCCAGAACCAGATTAGGGCCTGAGGCAATCCTGTAGGTTTGCGGCCAGCTCACAAGATAGCGAGTTGAAGAAATGAGCTCAGGGGCACTGTAACTCACAAACCTGCAGAGTTATAAATGACAGCTATCGTCCAAAAATATATTGAAGGAAGGCTGCGAAGACGACTTGTAAGTGGGGCAGAATTGCAGGAAAACGATTTCAGGGGGTAGACGGGAATTGCATTTAAAGCATAGGAAAAGAGGCAGAACGTCGACAATGATGCTCTTGGCCAAAAAGGGCGTATGCGTTTTTTCCTGAATATATTCAGGAAAAAACGCATACGCCCTTTTTGGCCAACCAAGCAAGCATGTTCAAGAAATCTGCACTACAATGAAGTCTCACTGCCCCCAGGTCAAAAGGGCCATCTGAAAAAAGTGTAAAGTCCAGAAAGGCAGCACAGGCCATGGAGAACAGGGAGCATTGTTATGCTGATGGGCGGGATGTAAATTGCCAACAGCCACTCTGGAGAAGTGTATGGTGTTTCCCGGAACACCGAAAAAACAAAGCTACGGAGCCTAAGGCACTTCCACTTATGGTCCTATAGCTTAGGGAAATTAAAATCAAAAACACACAGCCACCCCAAAGTGTCGGACGGCTCTGTTTACAAGAACCTCGTCTACGGTACAAGTTAAATATCCCAGAATGTGAAAAATGGATAAAGAAGTTGTGGTACGTACGTACAATGGCATATCACTCAGCAATGAAATCTATGTCATCAGGCCCGTCGCGGCAAAATGAGTAGATTAAGGTACGATATTCAAAGTGAAATAAGTCACACAGAAAATGAAACATCATAAGATATCACTACTACACAGAATGTAAACTTGGCTACACATGAACTGAATTACAAAACAGAACAGGGTCTCAAATTTAGAAAACCAACTTATGCTTGCTTAAGGGGAAAAGTGAGTTGGGGTGCTGCATAAAACCAGAGATAGAAATTAGCACAGATACCTTTCCATAAGCCAAATATGTAATAGTCAAGACCTACCCCTTGCTCAACGAAATGGACTAAACACCCCATATTCAACGCCTAGGAATATACCTGACTAGTAAGAATCTTCAAACCCATGGATTTATATGTCTCCATAAGAGAATGAAGCGTGTGTACAGCGGCATGAATGCAACAGAGAAAATCCGATAAATCCCATTATCAAAATGAATTACACAAACAAAACCCAAGGACAGTGAAATAGAGAGCAATTCTTAAATAATTCATTCAGGGCTTGTGATGCAACCTGGATTTACCACATGTACACCCAGAGCTGAGTGAGACATAAGGTTGGGCACTTCGGGCTGATAGCATTGGTGAGGTTCGATGAGCAAATGCAGACCCTTTGAAGTCATACAGCATGGTACCCATTCCATGGGTCCCAACTCTCCAAGTTTAAGGGATTCTTCCTTCAGCTAAAACATGCATGGGAAACCCACAGTATGGTGCACCGTGTGACTGGCAATCGTTTTCAAATGCATCTCAGTTTTCGTCCCCTTTTACTCGGGTTCACCATTCCAGACCCTTTACGAACACTCTCCCCACTTGGAGAGTCAGTGCCTTTAACCTCCTGTCGGGCACAGTTTGCAATTTCTGCGCAAGATGAAAAGGAATAGGGAGAACGAATGAGAGACTAGCTCTAGGTGTCTGCACGGGCAAATTTAACGCTCATTTCCCACCAGGAAGAGGAATTAACCAAAGGCTCAGCATGCCGTGCCGGAATCAGATTAGGGCCTGAAGCAATCCTGTGGGTTTGCGGCCAGCTCACAAGATAGCGAGTTGAAGAAAGGAGCTCAGGGGCACTGTAACTCACAAACCTGCAGAGTTATAAATGACAGCTATCGTTCAAAAATATATTAAAGGAAGGCTGCGAAGACGACTTGTAAGCGGGACAGATTTGCATGAAAACGATTTCAGGGGGTAGACGGGAATTGCATTTAAAGCATAGGAAAAGAGGCAGAACGTCGACAATGATGCTCTTGGCCAAAAAGGGCGTATGCGTTTTTTCCTGAATATATTCAGGAAAAAACGCATACGCCCTTTTTGGCCAACCAAGCAAGCATGTTAAAGAAATCTGCACTACAATGAAGTCTCACTGCCCCCCGGTCAAAAGGGCCATCTGAAAAAAGTGTAAAATCCAGAAAGGCAGCACAGGCCATGGAGAACAGCGAGCCTTGTTATGCTGATGGGCGGGATGTAAATTGCCAACAGCCACTCTGGAGAAGTGTATGGTGTTTCCCGGAACATCTAAAAAACAAAGCAACGGAGCCTACGGCACTTCCCCTTATGGTCCTATAGCTTAGGAAAATTAAAATCAAAAACACACAGCCACCCAAAAGTCTCGGGCGGCTCTGTTCACAAGAACCTCGTGTACGGTACAAGTTAAATATCCCAGAATGTGAAAAATGGATAAAGAAGTTGTGGTACGTACGTACAATGGCATATCACACAGCAATGAAATCTATGTCATCAGGCCCGTCGCGGCATAATGAGTGGATTCAGGTACGATATTATAAGTGAAATAAGTCACACAGAAAATGAAACATCATAAGATATAACTAATACACGGAATGTAAACTTGGCTACACATGAACTGAATTACAAAACAGAACAGGGTCTCAAATTTAGAAAACCAACTTATGCTTGCTTAAGGGGAAAAGTGAGTTGGGGTGCTGCATAAAACCAGAGATAGAAATTAGCACAGATACCTTTCCATAAGCCAAATATGTAATAGTCAAGACCTACCCCTTGCTCAACGAAATGGACTAAACACCCCATATTCAACGCCTAGGAATACACCTGACTAGTAAGAATCTTCAAACCCATGGATTTATATGTCTCCATAAGAGAATGAAGCGTGTGTACAGCGGCATGAATGCAACAGAGAAAATCCGATAAATCCCATTATCAAAATGAATTACACAAACAAAACCCAAGGACAGTGAAATAGAGAGCAATTCTTAAATAATTCATTCAGGGCTTGTGATGCAACCTGGATTTACCACATCTACACCCAGAGCTGAGTGAGACATAAGGTTGGGCACTTCGGGCTGATAGCATTGGTGAGGTTTGATGAGCAAATGCAGACCCTTTGAAGTCATACAGCATGGTACCCATTCCATGGGTCCCAACTCTCCAAGTTTAAGGGATTCTTCCTTCAGCTAAAACATGCATGGGAAACCCACAGTATGGTGCACCGTGTGACTGGCAAACGTTTTCAAATGCATCTCAGTTTTCGTCCCCTTTTTCTCGGGTTCACCATTCCAGACCCTTTACGAACACTCTCCCCACTTGGAGAGTCAGTGCCTTTAACCTCCTGTCGGGCACAGTTTGCAATTTCTGCGCAAGATGAAAAGGAATAGGGAGAACGAATGAGAGACTAGCTCTAGGTGTCTGCACGGGCAAATTTAACGCTCATTTCCCACCAGGAAGAGGAATTAACCAAAGGCTCAGCATGCCGTGCCGGAACCAGATTAGGGCCTGAAGCAATCCTGTGGGTTTGGGGCCAGCTCACAAGATAGCGAGTGGAAGAAAGGAGCTCAGGGGCACTGTAACTCACAAACTTGCAGAGTTATAAATGACAGCTATCGTCCAAAAATATATTGAAGGAAGGCTGCGAAGACGACTTGTAAGTGGGGCAGAATTGCAGGAAAACGATTTCAGAGGGGAGAAGGGAATTGCATTTAAAGCATAGGAAAAGAGGCAGAACGTCGACAATGATGCTCTTGGCCAAAAAGTGCGTATTCGTTTTTTCCTGAATATATTCAGGAAAAAACGCATACGCCCTTTTTGGCCAACCAAGCAAGCATGTTAAAGAAATCTGCACTACAATGAAGTCTCACTGCCCCCCGGTCAAAAGGGCCATCTGAAAAAAGTGTAAAATCCAGAAAGGCAGCACAGGCCATGGAGAACAGGGAGCCTTGTTATGCTGATGGGCGGGATGTAAATTGCCAACAGCCACTCTGGAGAAGTGTATGGTGTTTCCCGGAACACCGAAAAAACAAAGCTACGGAGCCTACGGCACTTCCACTTATGGTCCTATAGCTTAGGGAAATTAAAATCAAAAACACACAGCCACCCCAAAGTGTCGGACGGCTCTGTTTACAAGAACCTCGTCTACGGTACAAGTTAAATATCCCAGAATGTGAAAAATGGATAAAGAAGTTGTGGTACGTACGTACAATGGCATATCACTCAGCAATGAAATCTATGTCATCAGGCCCGTCACGGCAAAATGAGTGGATTCAGGTACGATATTCTAAGTGAAATAAGTCACACAGAAAATGAAACATCATAAGATATCACTACTACACGGAATGTAAACTTGGCTACACATGAACTGAATTACAAAACAGAACAGGGTCTCAAATTTAGAAAACCAACTTATGCTTGCTTAAGGGGAAAGGTGAGTTGGGGTGCTGCATAAAACCAGAGATAGAAATTAGCACAGATACCTTTCCATAAGCCAAATATGTAATAGTCAAGACCTACCCCTTGCTCAATGAAATGGACTAAACACCCCATATTCAACGCCTAGTAATACACCTGACTAGTAAGAATCTTCAAACCCATGGATTTATATGTCTCCATAAGAGAATGAAGCGTGTGTACAGCGGCATGAATGCAGCAGAGAAAATCCGATAAATCCCATTATCAAAATGAATTACACAAACAAAACCCAAGGACAGTGAAATAGAGAGCAATTCTTAAATAATTCATTCAGGGCTTGTGATGCAACCTGGATTTACCACATCTACACCCAGAGCTGAGTGAGACATAAGGTTGGGCCCTTCGGGCTGATAGCATTGGTGAGGTTCGATGAGCAAATGCAGACCCTTTGAAGTCATACAGCATGGTACCCATTCCATGGGTCCCAACTCTCCAAGTTTAAGGGATTCTTCCTTCAGCTAAAACATGCATGGGAAACCCACAGTATGGTGCACCGTGTGACTGGCAAACGTTTTCAAATGCATCTCAGTTTTCGTCCCCTTTTACTCGGGTTCACCATTCCAGACCCTTTACGAACACTCTCCCCACTTGGAGAGTCAGTGCCTTTAACCTCCTGTCGGGCACAGTTTGCAATTTCTGCGCAAGATGAAAAGGAATAGGGAGAACGAATGAGAGACTAGCTCTAGGTGTCTGCACGGGCAAATTTAACGCTCATTTCCCACCAGGAAGAGGAATTAACCAAAGGCTCAGCATGCCGTGCCGGAACCAGATTAGGGCCTGAAGCAATCCTGTGGGTTTGCGGCCAGCTCACAAGATAGCGAGTTGAAGAAAGGAGCTCAGGGGCACTGTAACTCACAAACCTGCAGAGTTATAAATGACAGCTATCGTCCAAAAATATATTGAAGGAAGGCTGCGAAGACGACTTGTAAGCGGGACAGATTTGCAGGAAAACGATTTCAGGGGGTAGACGGGAATTGCATTTAAAGCATAGGAAAAGAGGCAGAACGTCGACAATGATGCTCTTGGCCAAAAAGGGCGTATGCGTTTTTTCCTGAATATATTCAGGAAAAAACGCATACGCCCTTTTTGGCCAACCAAGCAAGCATGTTCAAGAAATCTGCACTACAATGAAGTCTCACTGCCCCCCGGTCAAAAGGGCCATCTGAAAAAAGTGTAAAATCCAGAAAGGCAGCACAGGCCATGGAGAACAGGGAGCCTTGTTATGCTGATGGGCGGGATGTGAATTGCCAACAGCCACTCTGGAGAAGTGTATGGTGTTTCCCGGAACACCGAAAAAACAAAGCTACGGAGCCTACGGCACTTCCACTTATGGTCCTATAGCTTAGGGAAATTAAAATCAAAAACACACAGCCACCCCAAAGTGTCGGACGGCTCTGTTTACAAGAACCTCGTCTACGGTACAAGTTAAATATCCCAGAATGTGAAAAATGAATAAAGAAGTTGTGGTACGTACGGACAATGGAATATCACTCAGCAATGAAATCTATGTCATCAGGCCCGTCGCGGCATAATGAGTGGATTCAGGTACGATGATTCTAAGTGAAATAAGTCACACAGAAAATGAAACATCATAAGATATCACTACTACACGGAATGTAAACTTGGCTACACATGAACTGAATTACAAAACAGAACAGGGTCTCAAATTTAGAAAACCAACTTATGCTTGCTTAAGGGGAAAGGTGAGTTGGGGTGCTGCATAAAATCAGAGATAGAAATTAGCACAGATACCTTTCCATAAGCCAAATATGTAATAGTCAAGACCTACCCCTAGCTCAACGAAATGGACTAAACACCCCATATTCAACGCCTAGGAATACACCTGACTAGTAAGAATCTTCAAACCCATGGATTTATATGTCTCCGTAAGAGAATGAAGCGTGTGTACAGCGGTATGAATGCAGCAGAGAAAATCCGATAAATCCCATTATCAAACTGAATTACACAAACAAAACCCAAGGACAGTGAAATAGAGAGCAATTCTTAAATAATTCATTCAGGGCTTGTGATGCAACCTGGATTTACCACATCTACACCCAGAGCTGAGTGAGACATAAGGTTGGGCACTTCGGGCTGATAGCATTGGTGAGGTTCGATGAGCAAATGCAGACCCTTTGAAGTCATACAGCATGGTACCCATTCCATGGGTCCCAACTCTCCAAGTTTAAGGGATTCTTCCTTCAGCTAAAACATGCATGGGAAACCCACAGTATGGTGCACCGTGTGACTGGCAAACGTTTTCAAATGCATCTCAGTTTTCGTCCCCTTTTACTCGGGTTCACCATTCCAGACCCTTTACGAACACTCTCCCCACTTGGAGAGCCAGTGCCTTTAACCTCCTGCTGGGCACAGTTTGCAATTTCTGCGCAAGATGAAAAGGAATAGGGAGAACGAATGGGAGACTAGCTCTAGGTGTCTGCACGGGCAAATTTAACGCTCATTTCCCACCAGGAAGAGGAATTAACCAAAGGCTCAGCATGCCGTGCCAGAACCAGATTAGGGCCTGAGGCAATCCTGTAGGTTTGCGGCCAGCTCACAAGATAGCGAGTTGAAGAAATGAGCTCAGGGGCACTGTAACTCACAAACCTGCAGAGTTATAAATGACAGCTATCGTCCAAAAATATATTGAAGGAAGGCTGCGAAGACGACTTGTAAGTGGGGCAGAATTGCAGGAAAACGATTTCAGGGGGTAGACGGGAATTGCATTTAAAGCATAGGAAAAGAGGCAGAACGTCGACAATGATGCTCTTGGCCAAAAAGGGCGTATGCGTTTTTTCCTGAATATATTCAGGAAAAAACGCATACGCCCTTTTTGGCCAACCAAGCAAGCATGTTCAAGAAATCTGCACTACAATGAAGTCTCACTGCCCCCAGGTCAAAAGGGCCATCTGAAAAAAGTGTAAAGTCCAGAAAGGCAGCACAGGCCATGGAGAACAGGGAGCATTGTTATGCTGATGGGCGGGATGTAAATTGCCAACAGCCACTCTGGAGAAGTGTATGGTGTTTCCCGGAACACCGAAAAAACAAAGCTACGGAGCCTAAGGCACTTCCACTTATGGTCCTATAGCTTAGGGAAATTAAAATCAAAAACACACAGCCACCCCAAAGTGTCGGACGGCTCTGTTTACAAGAACCTCGTCTACGGTACAAGTTAAATATCCCAGAATGTGAAAAATGGATAAAGAAGTTGTGGTACGTACGTACAATGGCATATCACTCAGCAATGAAATCTATGTCATCAGGCCCGTCGCGGCAAAATGAGTAGATTAAGGTACGATATTCAAAGTGAAATAAGTCACACAGAAAATGAAACATCATAAGATATCACTACTACACAGAATGTAAACTTGGCTACACATGAACTGAATTACAAAACAGAACAGGGTCTCAAATTTAGAAAACCAACTTATGCTTGCTTAAGGGGAAAAGTGAGTTGGGGTGCTGCATAAAACCAGAGATAGAAATTAGCACAGATACCTTTCCATAAGCCAAATATGTAATAGTCAAGACCTACCCCTTGCTCAACGAAATGGACTAAACACCCCATATTCAACGCCTAGGAATATACCTGACTAGTAAGAATCTTCAAACCCATGGATTTATATGTCTCCATAAGAGAATGAAGCGTGTGTACAGCGGCATGAATGCAACAGAGAAAATCCGATAAATCCCATTATCAAAATGAATTACACAAACAAAACCCAAGGACAGTGAAATAGAGAGCAATTCTTAAATAATTCATTCAGGGCTTGTGATGCAACCTGGATTTACCACATGTACACCCAGAGCTGAGTGAGACATAAGGTTGGGCACTTCGGGCTGATAGCATTGGTGAGGTTCGATGAGCAAATGCAGACCCTTTGAAGTCATACAGCATGGTACCCATTCCATGGGTCCCAACTCTCCAAGTTTAAGGGATTCTTCCTTCAGCTAAAACATGCATGGGAAACCCACAGTATGGTGCACCGTGTGACTGGCAATCGTTTTCAAATGCATCTCAGTTTTCGTCCCCTTTTACTCGGGTTCACCATTCCAGACCCTTTACGAACACTCTCCCCACTTGGAGAGTCAGTGCCTTTAACCTCCTGTCGGGCACAGTTTGCAATTTCTGCGCAAGATGAAAAGGAATAGGGAGAACGAATGAGAGACTAGCTCTAGGTGTCTGCACGGGCAAATTTAACGCTCATTTCCCACCAGGAAGAGGAATTCACCAAAGGCTCAGCATGCCGTGCCGGAACCAGATTAGGGCCTGAAGCAATCCTGTGGGTTTGCGGCCAACTCACAAGATAGCGAGTTGAAGAAAGGAGCTCAGGGGCACTGTAACTCACAAACCTGCAGAGTTATAAATGACAGCTATCATTCAAAAATGTATTAGAGGAAGGCTGCGAAGACGACTTGTAAGCGGGACAGATTTGCAGGAAAACGATTTCAGGGGGTAGACGGGAATTGCATTTAAAGCATAGGAAAAGAGGCAGAACGTCGACAATGATGCACTTGGCCAAAAAGGGCGTATGCGTTTTTTCCTGAATATATTCAGGAAAAAACGCATACGCACTTTTTGGCCAACCAAGCAAGCATGTTAAAGAAACCTGCACTACAAGGAAGTCTCACTGCCCCCCGGTCAAAAGGGCCATCTGAAAAAAGTGTAAAATCCAGAAATGCAGCACAGGCCATGGAGAACAGGGAGCCTTGTTATGCTGATGTGTGGGATGTAAATTGCCAACAGCCAATCTGGAGAGGTGTATGGTGTTTCCTGAAACACCTAAAAAACAAAGCAACAGAGCCTACGGCACTTCCACTTATGGTCCTATAGCATATGGAAATTAAAATCAGAAACACACAGCCACCCCAAAGTTTCAGACGGCTCTGTTTCCAAGAACCTCGTCTACGGTCAAGTTAAATATCGCAGAAAGCAAAAAATGGATAAAGACGTTGTGCTATGTATGTGCAATGGAATATCACTCTCCAATGAAATCTATGTCATCAGGCCCGTCGTGGCATAATGAGTGGATTCAGGTTCGATGATTCTAAGTGAAATAAGTCACACAGAAAATGAAATATCATAAGATATCACTAATACACGGAATGTAAGCTTGGCTACACATGAATTGAATTACAAAACAGAACAGGGTCTCAAATTTAGGAAAGCAACTTATGTTTGCTTAAGGGGAAAGGTGAGTTGGGGTGCTGCATAAAACCAGAGATAGAAATTAGCACAGACACCATTCCATAAGTCAAATATGTAATAGTCAAGACCTACCCTTTCTCAAATAAATGGGCTAAACACCCTATATTCAACGCCTAGGAATACACCTGACTAGTAAGAATCTTCAAACCCATGGATTTATATGTCTCCATAAGAGAAGCAAGCGTGTGTACAGCTGCATGAAGGCAGCAGAGAAAATCCGATAAATCCCATTATCAAAATGAATTAAAAAAACAAAACACAATGACAGTGAAATAGAAAGCAATTCTTAAACAATTCATTCAGGGCTTGTGATGCAACCTGGATTTACCACATCTACACCCAGAGCTGAGTGAGACATAAGGTTGGGCACTTCGGGCTGATAGCATTGGTGAGGTTCGATGAGCAAATGCAGACCCTTTGAAGTCATACAGCATGGTACCCATTCAATGGGTCCCAACTCTCCAAGTTTAAGGGATTCTTCCTTCAGCTAAAACATGCATGGGAAACCCACAGTATGGTGCACCGTGTGACTGGCAAACGTTTTCAAATGCATCTCAGTTTTCGTCCCCTTTTACTCGGGTTCACCATTCCAGACCCTTTACGAACACTCTCCCCACTTGGAGAGTCAGTGCCTTTAACCTCCTGTTGGGCACAGTTTGCAATTTCTGCGCAAGATGAAAAGGAATAGGGAGAACGAATGAGAGACTAGCTCTATGTGTCTGCACGGGCAAATTTAACGCTCATTTCCCACCAGGGATAGGAATTAACCAAAGGCTCAGCATGCCGTGCCGGAACCAGATTAGGGCCTGAGGCAATCCTGTGGGTTTGCGGCCAGCTCACAAGATAGCGAGTTGAAGAAAGGAGCTCAGGGGCACTGTAACTCACAAACCTGCAGAGTTATAAATGACACCTATCGTCCAAAAATATATTGAAGGAAGGCTGCGAAGATGACTTGTAAGCGGGACAGATTTGCAGGAAAACGATTTCAGGGGTTAGACGGGAATTGCATTTAAAGCATAGGAAAAGAGGCAGAACATCGACAATGATGCTCTTGGCCAAAAAGGGCGTATGCGTTTTTTCCTGAATATATTCAGGAAAAAACGCATACGCCCTTTTTGGCCAACCAAGCAAGCATGTTAAAGAAATCTGCACTACAATGAAGTCTCACTGCCCCCCGGTCAAAAGGGCCATCTGAAAAAGTGTAAAATCCAGAAAGGCAGCACAGGCCATGGAGAACAGGGAGCCTTGTTATGCTGATGGGCGGGATGTAAATTGCCAACAGCCACTCTGGAGAAGTGTATGGTGTTTCCCGGAACACCGAAAAAACAAAGCTACGGAGCCTACGGCACTTCCACTTATGGTCCTATAGCTTAGGGAAATTAAAATCAAAAACACACAGCCACCCCAAAGTGTCGGACGGCTCTGTTTACAAGAACCTCGTCTACGGTACAAGTTAAATATCCCAGAATGTGAAAAATGGATAAAGAAGTTGTGGTACGTACGTACACTGGAATATCACTCAGCAATGAAATCTATGTCATCAGGCCCGTCGCGGCATAATGAGTGGATTCAGGTACGATGATTCTAAGGGAAATAAGTCACACAGAAAATGAAACATCATAAGATATCACTACTACACGGAATGTAAACTTGGCTACACATGAACTGAATTACAAAACAGAACAGGGTCTCAAATTTAGAAAACCAACTTATGCTTCCTTAAGCGGAAAGGTGAGTTGGGGTGCTGCATAAAACCAGAGATAGAAATTAGCACAGATACCTTTCCATAAGCCAAATATGTAATAGTCAAGACCTACCCCTTGCTCAACGAAATGGACTAAACACCCCATATTCAACGCCTAGGAATACACCTGACTAGTAAGAATCTTCAAACCCATGGATTTATATGTCTCCGTAAGAGAATGAAGCGTGTGTACAGCGGCATGAATGCAGCAGAGAAAATCCGATAAATCCCATTATCAAAATGAATTACACAAACAAAACCCAAGGACAGTGAAATAGAGAGCAATTCTTAAATAATTCATTCAGGGCTTGTGATGCAACCTGGATTTACCACATCTACACCCAGAGCTGAGTGAGACATAAGGTTGGGCACTTCGGGCTGATAGCATTGGTGAGGTTCGATGAGCAAATGCAGACCCTTTGAAGTCATACAGCATGGTACCCATTCCATGGGTCCCAACTCTCCAAGTTTAAGGGATTCTTCCTTCAGCTAAAACATGCATGGGAAACCCACAGTATGGTGCACCGTGTGACTGGCAAACGTTTTCAAATGCATCTCAGTTTTCATCCCCTTTTACTCGGGTTCACCATTCCAGACCCTTTACGAACACTCTCCCCACTTGGAGAGTCAGTGCCTTTAACCTCCTGTTGGGCACAGTTTGCAATTTCTGCGCAAGATGAAAAGGAATAGGGAGAACCAATGAGAGACTAGCTCTAGGTGTCTGCACGGGCAAATTTAACGCTCATTTCTCACCAGGAAGAGGAATTAACCAAAGGCTCAGCATGCCGTGCCGGAACCAGATTAGGGCCTGAGGCAATCCTGTGGGTTTGCGGCCAGCTCACAAGATAGCGAGTTGAAGAAAGGAGCTCAGGGGCACTGTAACTCACAAACCTGCAGAGTTATAAATGACAGCTATCGTCCAAAAATATATTGAAGGAAGGCTGCGAAGACGACTTGTAAGCGGGACAGATTTGCAGGAAAACGATTTCAGGGGGTAGACGGGAATTGCATTTAAAGCATAGGAAAAGAGGCAGAACATCGACAATGATGCTCTTGGCCAAAAAGGGCGTATGCTTTTTTTCCTGAATATATTCAGGAAAAAACGCATACGCCCTTTTTGGCCAACCAAGCAAGCACGTTAAAGAAATCTGCACTACAATGAAGTCTCACTGCCCCCCGGTCAAAAGGGCCATCTGAAAAAAGTGTAAAATCCAGAAAGGCAGCACAGGCCATGGAGAACAGGGAGCCTTGTTATGCTGATGGGCGGGATGTAAATTGCCAACAGCCACTCTATAGAAGTGTATGGTGTTTCCCGGAACACCGAAAAAACAAAGCTACGGAGCATACGGCACTTCCACTTATGGTCCTATAGCTTAGGGAAATTAAAATCAAAAACACACAGCCACCCCAAAGTGTCGGACGGCTCTGTTTACAAGAACCTCGTCTACGGTACAAGTTAAATATCCCAGAATGTGAAAAATGGATAAAGAAGTTGTGGTACGTACGTACACTGGAATATCACTCAGCAATGAAATCTATGTCATCAGGCCCGTCGCGGCATAATGAGTGGATTCAGGTACGGTGATTCTAAGGGAAATAAGTCACACAGAAAATGAAACATCATAAGATATCACTACTACACGGAATGTAAACTTGGCTACACATGAACTGAATTACAAAACAGAACAGGGTCTCAAATTTAGAAAACCAACTTATGCTTGCTTAAGGGGAAAGGTGAGTTGGGGTGCTGCATAAAACCAGAGATAGAAATTAGCACAGATACCTTTCCATAAGCCAAATATGTAATAGTCAAGACCTACCCCTTGCTCAACGAAATGGACTAAACACCCCATATTCAACGCCTAGGAATACACCTGACTAGTAAGAATCTTCAAACCCATGGATTTATATGTCTCCATAAGAGAATGAAGCGTGTGTACAGGGGCATGAATGCAGCAGAGAAAATCCGATAAATCCCATTATCAAAATGAATTATACAAAAAAAACCCAAGGACAGTGAGATAGAGAGCAATTCTTAAATAATTCATTCAGGGCTTGTGATGCAACCTGGATTTACCACATCTACACCCAGAGCTGTGTGAGACATAAGGTTGGGCACTTCGGGCTGATAGCATTGGTGAGGTTCGATGAGCAAATGCAGACCCTTTGAAGTCATACAGCATGGTACCCATTCCATGGGTCCCAACTCTCCAAGTTTAAGGGATTCTTCCTTCAGCTAAAACATGCATGGGAAACCCACAGTATGGTGCACCGTGTGACTGGCAAACGTTTTCAAATGCATCTCAGTTTTCGTCCCCTTTTACTCGGGTTCACCATTCCAGACCTTTTACGAACACTCTCCCCACTTGGAGAGTCAGTGCCTTTAACCTCCTGTTGGGCACAGTTTGCAATTTCTGCGCAAGATGAAAAGGAATAGGGAGAACGAATGAGAGAGTAGCTCTAGGTGTCTGCAAAGGCAAATTTAACGCTCATTTCCCACCAGGAAGAGGAATTAACCAAAGGCTCAGCATGCCGTGCCGGAACCAGATTAGGGCCTGAAGCAATCCTGTGGGTTTGCGGCCAGCTCACAAGATAGCGAGTTGAAGAAAGGAGCTCAGGGGCACTGTAACTCACAAACCTGCAGAGTTATAAATGACAGCTATCGTCCAAAAATATATTGAAGGAAGGCTGCGAAGGCGACTTGTAAGCGGGACAGATTTGCAGGAAAACGATTTCAGAGGGTAGACGGGAATTGCATTTAAAGCATAGGAAAAGAGGCAGAACGTCGACAATGATGCTCTTGGCCAAAAAGGGCGTATGCGTTTTTTCCTGAATATATTCAGGAAAAAACGCATACGCCCTTTTTGGCCAACCAAGCAAGCATGTTAAAGAAATCTGCAATACACTGAAGTCTCACTGCCCCCCGGTCAAAAGGGCCATCTGAAAAAAGTGTAAAATCCAGAAAGGCAGCACAGGCCATGGAGAACAGCGAGCCTTGTTATGCTGATGGGCGGAATGTAAGTTGCCAACAGCCAGTCTGGAAAAATGTATGGTGTTTCCCGGAACATCTAAAAAACAAAGCAACGGAGCCTACGGCAATTCCCCTTATTGCCCTATAGCTTAGGAAAATTAAAATCAAAAACACACAGCCACCCAAAAGCCTCGGGCGGCTCTGTTTACAAGAACCTCGTCTACGGTACAAGTTAAATATCCCAGAATGTGAAAAATGGATAAAGAAGTTGTGGTACGTACGTACAATGGAATATCACACAGCAATGAAATCTATGTCATCAGGCCCGTCGCGGCATAATGAGTGGATTCAGGTACGATGATTCTAAGTGAAATAAGTCACACAGAAAATGAAACATCATAAGATATCACTAATACACGGAATGTAAACTTGGCTACACATGAACTGAATTACAAAACAGAACAGGGTCTCAAATTTAGAAAACCAACTTATGCTTGCTTAAGGGGAAAGGTGAGTTGGGGTGCTGCATAAAACCAGAGATAGAAATTAGCACAGATACCTTTCCATAAGCCAAATATGTAATAGTCAAGACCTACCCCTTGCTCAACGAAATGGACTAAACACCCCATATTCAACGCCTAGGAATACACCTGACTAGTAAGAATCTTCAAACCCATGGATTTATATGTCTCCGTAAGAGAATGAAGCGTGTGTACAGCGGCATGAATGCAGCAGAGAAAATCCGATAAATCCCATTATCAAAATGAATTACACAAACAAAACCCAAGGACAGTGAAATAGAGAGCAATTCTTAAATAATTCATTCAGGGCTTGTGATGCAGCCTGGATTTACCTCTTCTACACCCACAGCTGAGTGAGACATAAGGTTGGACACTTCGGGCTGATAGCATTGGTGAGGTTCGATGAGCAAATGAAGACCATTTGAAGTCATACTGCATGGTACCCATTCCATGGGTCCCAACTCTCCAGGTTTAAGCGATACTTCCTTCAGCTAAAACATGCATGGGAATCCCACAGTATGGTGCACCGTGTGACCGGGAAACGTTTTCAAATGCATCTCAGTTTTCGTCCCCTTTTATTTGGGTTCACTATTCCAGACCATTTACTAACACGCTCGCCACTTGGAGAGTCAGTGCCTTTAACCTCCTGTTTGGCACAGTTTGCAATTTCTGTGCAAGATGAACAGGAATAGGGAGAACCAATGAGAGACTAGCTGTAGGTGTCTACACGGGCAAATTTAACGCTCATTTCCCACCAGGAAGAGGAATTATCCAAAAGCTCAGCATGCCGTGCCAGAACCAGATTAGGGCCTGAAGCAATCCTGTGGGTTTGCGGCCAGCTCACAAGATAGCGAGTTGAAGAAAGGAGCTCAGGGGCACTGTAACTCACAAACCTGCAGAGTTATAAATGACAGCTATCGTCCAAAAATATATTGAAGGAAGGCTGCGAAGACGACTTGTAAGCGGGACAGATTTGCAGGAAAACGATTTCAGGGGGTAGACGGGAATTGCATTTAAAGCATAGGAAAAGAGGCAGAACGTCGACAATGATGCTCTTGGGCAAAAAGGGCGTATGCGTTTTTTCCTGAATATATTCAGGAAAAAACGCATACGCCCTTTTTGGCCAACCAAGCAAGCATGTTAAAGAAATCTGCACTACAATGAAGTCTCACTGCCCCCCAGTCAAAAGGGCCATCTGAAAAAAGTGTAAAATCCAGAAAGGCAGCACAGGCCATGGAGAACAGGGAGCCTTGTTATGCTGATGGGCGGGATGTAAATTGCCAACAGCCACTCTGGAGAAGTGTATGGTGTTTCCCGGAACACCGAAAAAACAAAGCTACGGAGCCTACGGCACTTCCACTTATGGTCCTATAGCTTAGGGAAATTAAAATCAAAAACACACAGCCACCCCAAAGTGTCAGACGGCTCTGTTTACAAGAACCTCGTCTACGGCACAAGTTAAATATCCCAGAATGTGAAAAATGGATAAAGAAGTTGTGGTACGTACGTACAATGGAATATCACTCAGCAATGAAATCTATGTCATCAGGCCCGTCGCGGCATAATGAGTGGATTCAGGTACGATATTCTAAGTGAAATAAGTCACACAGAAAATGAAACATCATAAGATATCACTACTACACGGAATGTAAACTTGGCTACACATGAACTGAATTACAAAACAGAACAGGGTCTCAAATTTAGAAAACCAACTTATGCTTGCTTAAGGGGAAAGGTGAGTTGGGGTGCTGCATAAAACCAGAGATAGAAATTAGCACAGATACCTTTCCATAAGCCAAATATGTAATAGTCAAGACCTACCCCTTGCTCAACGAAATGGACTAAACACCCCATATTCAATGCCTAGGAATACACCTGACTAGTAAGAATCTTCAAACCCATGGATTTATATGTCTCCGTAAGAGAATGAAGCGTGTGTACAGCGGCATGAATGCAGCAGAGAAAATCCGATAAATCCCATTATCAAAATGAATTACACAAACAAAACCCAAGGACAGTGAAATAGAGAGCAATTCTTAAATAATTCATTCAGGGCTTGTGATGCAACCTGGATTTACCACATCTACACCCAGAGCTGAGTGAGACATAAGGTTGGGCACTTCGGGCTGATAGCATTGGTGAGGTTCGATGAGCAAATGCAGACCCTTTGAAGTCATACAGCATGGTACCCATTCCAAAGGTCCCAACTCTCCAAGTTTAAGGGATTCTTCCTTCAGCTAAAACATGCATGGGAAACCCACAGTATGGTGCACCGTGTGACTGGCAAACGTTTTCAAATGCATCTCAGTTTTCGTCCCCTTTTACTCGGGTTCACCATTCCAGACCCTTTACGAACACTCTCCCCACTTGGAGAGTCGGTGCCTTTAACCTCCTGTTGGGCACAGTTTGCAATTTCTGCGCAAGATGAAAAGGAATAGGGAGAACGAATGAGAGACTAGCTCTAGGTGTCTGCACGGGCAAATTTAACGCTCATTTCCCACCAGGAAGAGGAATTAACCAAAGGCTCAGCATGCCGTGCCGGAACCAGATTAGGGCCTGAAGCAATCCTGTGGGTTTGCGGCCAGCTCACAAGATAGCGAGTTGAAGAAAGGAGCTCAGGGGCACTGTAACTCACAAACCTGCAGAGTTATAAATGACAGCTATCGTCCAAAAATATATTGAAGGAAGGCTGCGAAGACGACTTGTAAGTGGGGCAGAATTGCAGGAAAACGATTTCAGAGGGGAGAAGGGAATTGCATTTAAAGCATAGGAAAAGAGGCAGAACGTCGACAATGATGCTCTTGGCCAAAAAGGGCGTATGCGTTTTTTCCTGAATATATTCAGGAAAAAACGCATACGCCCTTTTTGGCCAACCAAGCAAGCATGTTAAAGAAATCTGCACTACAATGAAGTCTCACTGCCCCCCGGTCAAAAGGGCCATCTGAAAAAAGTGTAAAATCCAGAAAGGCAGCACAGGCCATGGAGAACAGGGAGCCTTGTTATGCTGATGGGCGGGATGTAAATTGCCAACAGCCACTCTGGAGAAGTGTATGGTGTTTCCCGGAACACCGAAAAAACAAAGCTACGGAGCCTACGGCACTTCCACTTATGGTCCTATAGCTTAGGGAAATTAAAATCAAAAACACACAGCCACCCCAAAGTGTCGGACGGCTCTGTTTACAAGAACCTCGTCTACGGTACAAGTTAAATATCCCAGAATGTGAAAAATGGATAAAGAAGTTGTGGTACGTACGTACAATGGCATATCACTCAGCAATGAAATCTATGTCATCAGGCCCGTCACGGCATAATGAGTGGATTCAGGTACGATATTCTAAGTGAAATAAGTCACACAGAAAATGAAACATCATAAGATATCACTACTACACGGAATGTAAACTTGGCTACACATGAACTGAATTACAAAACAGAACAGGGTCTCAAATTTAGAAAACCAACTTATGCTTGCTTAAGGGGAAAGGTGAGTTGGGGTGCTGCATAAAACCAGAGATAGAAATTAGCACAGATACCTTTCCATAAGCCAAATATGTAATAGTCAAGACCTACCCCTTGCTCAACGAAATGGACTAAACACCCCATATTCAACGCCTAGGAATACACCTGACTAGTAAGAATCTTCAAACCCATGGATTTATATGTCTCCATAAGAGAATGAAGCGTGTGTACAGCGGCATGAATGCAGCAGAGAAAATCCGATAAATCCCATTATCAAAATGAATTACACAAACAAAACCCAAGGACAGTGAAATAGAGAGCAATTCTTAAATAATTCATTCAGGGCTTGTGATGCAACCTGGATTTACCACATCTACACCCAGAGCTGAGTGAGACATAAGGTTGGGCACTTCGGGCTGATAGCATTGGTGAGGTTCGATGAGCAATTGCAGACCCTTTGAAGTCATACAGCATGGTACCCCTTCCATGGGTCCCAACTCTCCAAGTTTAAGGGATTCTTCCTTCAGCTAAAACATGCATGGGAAACCCACAGTATGGTGCACCGTGTGACTGGCAAACGTTTTCAAATGCATCTCAGTTTTCGTCCCCTTTTACTCGGGTTCACCATTCCAGACCCTTTACGAACACTCTCCCCACTTGGAGAGTCAGTGCCTTTAACCTCCTGTCGGGCACAGTTTGCAATTTCTGCGCAAGATGAAAAGGAATAGGGAGAACGAATGAGAGACTAGCTCTAGGTGTCTGCACGGGCAAATTTAACGCTCATTTCCCACCAGGAAGAGGAATTAACCAAAGGCTCAGCATGCCGTGCCGGAACCAGATTAGGGCCTGAAGCAATCCTGTGGGTTTGCGGCCAGCTCACAAGATAGCGAGTTGAAGAAAGGAGCTCAGGGGCACTGTAACTCACAAACCTGCAGAGTTATAAATGACAGCTATCGTTCAAAAATATATTAAAGGAAGGCTGCGAAGACGACTTGTAAGCGGGACAGATTTGCATGAAAACGATTTCAGGGGGTAGACGGGAATTGCATTTAAAGCATAGGAAAAGAGGCAGAACGTCGACAATGATGCTCTTGGCCAAAAAGGGCGTATGCGTTTTTTCCTGAATATATTCAGGAAAAAACGCATACGCCCTTTTTGGCCAACCAAGCAAGCATGTTAAAGAAATCTGCACTACAATGAAGTCTCACTGCCCCCCGGTCAAAAGGGCCATCTGAAAAAAGTGTAAAATCCAGAAAGGCAGCACAGGCCATGGAGAACAGCGAGCCTTGTTATGCTGATGGGCGGGATGTAAATTGCCAACAGCCACTCTGGAGAAGTGTATGGTGTTTCCCGGAACATCTAAAAAACAAAGCAACGGAGCCTACGGCACTTCCCCTTATGGTCCTATAGCTTAGGAAAATTAAAATCAAAAACACACAGCCACCCAAAAGTCTCGGGCGGCTCTGTTCACAAGAACCTCGTCTACGGTACAAGTTAAATATCCCAGAATGTGAAAAATGGATAAAGAAGTTGTGGTACGTACGTACAGTGGAATATCACACAGCAATGAAATCTATGTCATCAGGCCCGTCGCGGCATAATGAGTGGATTCAGGTACGATGATTCTAAGTGAAATAAGTCACACAGAAAATGAAACATCATAAGATATCACTAATACACGGAATGTAAACTTGGCTACACATGAACTGAATTACAAAACAGAACAGGGTCTCAAATTTAGAAAACCAACTTATGCTTGCTTAAGGGGAAAGGTGAGTTGGGGTGCTGCATAAAACCAGAGATAGAAATTAGCACAGATACCTTTCCATAAGCCAAATATGTAATAGTCAAGACCTACCCCTTGCTCAACGAAATGGACTAAACACCCCATATTCAACGCCTAGGAATACACCTGACTAGTAAGAATCTTCAAACCCATGGATTTATATGTCTCCGTAAGAGAATGAAGCGTGTGTACAGCGGCATGAATGCAGCAGAGAAAATCCGATAAATCCCATTATAAAAATGAATTACACAAACAAAACGCAAGGACAGTGAAATAGAGAGCAATTCTGAAATAATTCATTCAGGGCTTGTGATGCAACCTGGATTTACCACATCTACACCCAGAGCTGAGTGAGACATAAGGTTGGGCACTTCGGGCTGATAGCATTGGTGAGGTTCGATGAGCAAATGCAGACCCTTTGAAGTCATACAGCATGGTACCCATTCCATGGGTCCCAACTCTCCAAGTTTAAGGGATTCTTCCTTCAGCTAAAACATGCATGGGAAACCCACAGTATGGTGCACCGTGTGACTGGCAAACGTTTTCAAATGCATCTCAGTTTTCGTCCCCTTTTATTTGGGTTCACTATTCCAGACCCTTTACTAACACGCTCCCCACTTGGAGAGTCAGTGCCTTTAACCTCCTGTCGGGCACAGTTTGCAATTTCTGCGCAAGATGAAAAGGAATAGGGAGAACGAATGAGAGACTAGCTCTAGGTGTCTGCACGGGCAAATTTAACGCTCATTTCCCACCAGGAAGAGGAATTAACCAAAGGCTCAGCATGCCGTGCCGGAACCAGATTAGGGCCTGAAGCAATCCTGTGGGTTTGCGGCCAGCTCACAAGATAGCGAGTTGAAGAAAGGAGCTCAGGGGCACTGTAACTCACAAACTTGCAGAGTTATAAATGACAGCTATCGTCCAAAAATATATTGAAGGAAGGCTGCGAAGACGACTTGTAAGTGGGGCAGAATTGCAGGAAAACGATTTCAGAGGGGAGAAGGGAATTGCATTTAAAGCATAGGAAAAGAGGCAGAACGTCGACAATGATGCTCTTGGCCAAAAAGGGCGTATGCGTTTTTTCCTGAATATATTCAGGAAAAAACGCATACGCCCTTTTTGGCCAACCAAGCAAGCATGTTAAAGAAATCTGCACTACAATGAAGTCTCACTGCCCCCCGGTCAAAAGGGCCATCTGAAAAAAGTGTAAAATCCAGAAAGGCAGCACAGGCCATGGAGAACAGGGAGCCTTGTTATGCTGATGGGCGGGATGTAAATTGCCAACAGCCACTCTGGAGAAGTGTATGGTGTTTCCCGGAACACCGAAAAAACAAAGCTACGGAGCCTACGGCACTTCCACTTATGGTCCTATAGCTTAGGGAAATTAAAATCAAAAACATACAGCCACCCCAAAGTGTCGGACGGCTCTGTTTACAAGAACCTCGTCTACGGTACAAGTTAAATATCCCAGAATGTGAAAAATGGATAAAGAAGTTGTGGTACGTACGTACAATGGCATATCACTCAGCAATGAAATCTATGTCATCAGGCCCGTCACGGCATAATGAGTGGATTCAGGTACGATATTCTAAGTGAAATAAGTCACACAGAAAATGAAACATCATAAGATATCACTACTACACGGAATGTAAACTTGGCTACACATGAACTGAATTACAAAACAGAACAGGGTCTCAAATTTAGAAAACCAACTTATGCTTGCTTAAGGGGAAAGGTGAGTTGGGGTGCTGCATAAAACCAGAGATAGAAATTAGCACAGATACCTTTCCATAAGCCAAATATGTAATAGTCAAGACCTACCCCTTGCTCAACGAAATGGACTAAACACCCCATATTCAACGCCTAGGAATACACCTGACTAGTAAGAATCTTCAAACCCATGGATTTATATGTCTCCATAAGAGAATGAAGCGTGTGTACAGCGGCATGAATGCAGCAGAGAAAATCCGATAAATCCCATTATCAAAATGAATTACACAAACAAAACCCAAGGACAGTGAAATAGAGAGCAATTCTTAAATAATTCATTCAGGGCTTGTGATGCAACCTGGATTTACCACATCTACACCCAGAGCTGAGTGAGACATAAGGTTGGGCACTTCGGGCTGATAGCATTGGTGAGGTTCGATGAGCAATTGCAGACCCTTTGAAGTCATACAGCATGGTACCCATTCCATGGGTCCCAACTCTCCAAGTTTAAGGGATTCTTCCTTCAGCTAAAACATGCATGGGAAACCCACAGTATGGTGCACCGTGTGACTGGCAAACGTTTTCAAATGCATCTCAGTTTTCGTCCCCTTTTACTCGGGTTCACCATTCCAGACCCTTTACGAACACTCTCCCCACTTGGAGAGTCAGTGCCTTTAACCTCCTGTCGGGCACAGTTTGCAATTTCTGCGCAAGATGAAAAGGAATAGGGAGAACGAATGAGAGACTAGCTCTAGGTGTCTGCACGGGCAAATTTAACGCTCATTTCCCACCAGGAAGAGGAATTAACCAAAGGCTCAGCATGCCGTGCCGGAACCAGATTAGGGCCTGAAGCAATCCTGTGGGTTTGCGGCCAGCTCACAAGATAGCGAGTTGAAGAAAGGAGCTCAGGGGCACTGTAACTCACAAACCTGCAGAGTTATAAATGACAGCTATCGTTCAAAAATATATTAAAGGAAGGCTGCGAAGACGACTTGTAAGCGGGACAGATTTGCATGAAAACGATTTCAGGGGGTAGACGGGAATTGCATTTAAAGCATAGGAAAAGAGGCAGAACGTCGACAATGATGCTCTTGGCCAAAAAGGGCGTATGCGTTTTTTCCTGAATATATTCAGGAAAAAACGCATACGCCCTTTTTGGCCAACCAAGCAAGCATGTTAAAGAAATCTGCACTACAATGAAGTCTCACTGCCCCCCGGTCAAAAGGGCCATCTGAAAAAAGTGTAAAATCCAGAAAGGCAGCACAGGCCATGGAGAACAGCGAGCCTTGTTATGCTGATGGGCGGGATGTAAATTGCCAACAGCCACTCTGGAGAAGTGTATGGTGTTTCCCGGAACATCTAAAAAACAAAGCAACGGAGCCTACGGCACTTCCCCTTATGGTCCTATAGCTTAGGAAAATTAAAATCAAAAACACACAGCCACCCAAAAGTCTCGGGCGGCTCTGTTCACAAGAACCTCGTCTACGGTACAAGTTAAATATCCCAGAATGTGAAAAATGGATAAAGAAGTTGTGGTACGTACGTACAGTGGAATATCACACAGCAATGAAATCTATGTCATCAGGCCCGTCGCGGCATAATGAGTGGATTCAGGTACGATGATTCTAAGTGAAATAAGTCACACAGAAAATGAAACATCATAAGATATCACTAATACACGGAATGTAAACTTGGCTACACATGAACTGAATTACAAAACAGAACAGGGTCTCAAATTTAGAAAACCAACTTATGCTTGCTTAAGGGGAAAGTTGAGTTGGGGTGCTGCATAAAACCAGAGATAGAAATTAGCACAGATACCTTTCCATAAGCCAAATATGTAATAGTCAAGACCTACCCCTTGCTCAACGAAATGGACTAAACACCCCATATTCAACGCCTAGGAATACACCTGACTAGTAAGAATCTTCAAACCCATGGATTTATATGTCTCCGTAAGAGAATGAAGCGTGTGTACAGCGGCATGAATGCAGCAGAGAAAATCCGATAAATCCCATTATAAAAATGAATTACACAAACAAAACGCAAGGACAGTGAAATAGAGAGCAATTCTGAAATAATTCATTCAGGGCTTGTGATGCAACCTGGATTTACCACATCTACACCCAGAGCTGAGTGAGACATAAGGTTGGGCACTTCGGGCTGATAGCATTGGTGAGGTTCGATGAGCAAATGCAGACCCTTTGAAGTCATACAGCATGGTACCCATTCCATGGGTCCCAACTCTCCAAGTTTAAGGGATTCTTCCTTCAGCTAAAACATGCATGGGAAACCCACAGTATGGTGCACCGTGTGACTGGCAAACGTTTTCAAATGCATCTCAGTTTTCGTCCCCTTTTATTTGGGTTCACTATTCCAGACCCTTTACTAACACGCTCCCCACTTGGAGAGTCAGTGCCTTTAACCTCCTGTTTGGCACAGTTTGCAATTTCTGCGCAAGATGAACAGGAATAGGGAGAACCAATGAGAGACTAGCTGTAGGTGTCTGCACGGGCAAATTTAACGCTCATTTCCCACCAGGAAGAGGAATTATCCAAAGGCTCAGCATGCCGTGCCAGAACCAGATTAGGGCCTGAAGCAATCCTGTGGGTTTGCGGCCAGCTCACAAGATAGCGAGTTGAAGAAAGGAGCTCAGGGGCACTGTAACTCACAAACCTGCAGAGTTATAAATGACAGCTATCGTCCAAAAATATATTGAAGGAAGGCTGCGAAGACGACTTGTAAGTGGGGCAGAATTGCAGGAAAACGATTTCAGGGGGTAGACGGGAATTGCATTTAAAGCATAGGAAAAGAGGCAGAACGTCGACAATGATGCTCTTGGCCAAAAAGGGCGTATGCGTTTTTTCCTGAATATATTCAGGAAAAAACGCATACGCCCTTTTTGGCCAACCAAGCAAGCATGTTCAAGAAATCTGCACTACAATGAAGTCTCACTGCCCCCAGGTCAAAAGGGCCATCTGAAAAAAGTGTAAAATCCAGAAAGGCAGCACAGGCCATGGAGAACAGGGAGCATTGTTATGCTGATGGGCGGGATGTAAATTGCCAACAGCCACTCTGGAGAAGTGTATGGTGTTTCCCGGAACACCGAAAAAACAAAGCTACGGAGCCTAAGGCACTTCCACTTATGGTCCTATAGCTTAGGGAAATTAAAATCAAAAACACACAGCCACCCCAAAGTGTCGGACGGCTCTGTTTACAAGAACCTCGTCTACGGTACAAGTTAAATATCCCAGAATGTGAAAAATGGATAAAGAAGTTGTGGTACGTACGGACAATGGCATATCACTCAGCAATGAAATCTATGTCATCAGGCCCGTCGCGGCAAAATGAGTAGATTAAGGTACGATATTCAAAGTGAAATAAGTCACACAGAAAATGAAACATCATAAGATATCACTACTACACGGAATGTAAACTTGGCTACACATGAACTGAATTACAAAACAGAACAGGGTCTCAAATTTAGAAAACCAACTTATGCTTGCTTAAGGGGAAAAGTGAGTTGGGGTGCTGCATAAAACCAGAGATAGAAATTAGCACAGATACCTTTCCATAAGCCAAATATGTAATAGTCAAGACCTACCCCTTGCTCAACGAAATGGACTAAACACCCCATATTCAACGCCTAGGAATACACCTGACTAGTAAGAATCTTCAAACCCATGGATTTATATGTCTCCATAAGAGAATGAAGCGTGTGTACAGCGGCATGAATGCAACAGAGAAAATCCGATAAATCCCATTATCAAAATGAATTACACAAACAAAACCCAAGGACAGTGAAATAGAGAGCAATTCTTAAATAATTCATTCAGGGCTTGTGATGCAACCTGGATTTACCACATCTACACCCAGAGCTGAGTGAGACATAAGGTTGGGCACTTCGGGCTGATAGCATTGGTGAGGTTCGATGAGCAAATGCAGACCCTTTGAAGTCATACAGCATGGTACCCATTCCATGGGTCCCAACTCTCCAAGTTTAAGGGATTCTTCCTTCAGCTAAAACATGCATGGGAAACCCACAGTATGGTGCACCGTGTGACTGGCAAACGTTTTCAAATGCATCTCAGTTTTCGTCCCCTTTTACTCGGGTTCACCATTCCAGACCCTTTACGAACACTCTCCCCACTTGGAGAGTCAGTGCCTTTAACCTCCTGTCGGGCACAGTTTGCAATTTCTGCGCAAGATGAAAAGGAATAGGGAGAACGAATGAGAGACTAGCTCTAGGTGTCTGCACGGGCAAATTTAACGCTCATTTCCCACCAGGAAGAGGAATTCACCAAAGGCTCAGCATGCCGTGCCGGAACCAGATTAGGGCCTGAAGCAATCCTGTGGGTTTGCGGCCAACTCACAAGATAGCGAGTTGAAGAAAGGAGCTCAGGGGCACTGTAACTCACAAACCTGCAGAGTTATAAATGACAGCTATCATTCAAAAATGTATTAGAGGAAGGCTGCGAAGACGACTTGTAAGCGGGACAGATTTGCAGGAAAACGATTTCAGGGGGTAGACGGGAATTGCATTTAAAGCATAGGAAAAGAGGCAGAACGTCGACAATGATGCTCTTGGCCAAAAAGGGCGTATGCGTTTTTTCCTGAATATATTCAGGAAAAAACGCATACGCACTTTTTGGCCAACCAAGCAAGCATGTTAAAGAAATCTGCACTACAATGAAGTCTCACTGCCCCCCGGTCAAAAGGGCCATCTGAAAAAAGTGTAAAATCCAGAAAGGCAGCACAGGCCATGGAGAACAGCGAGCCTTGTTATGCTGATGGGCGGGATGTAAATTGCCAACAGCCACTCTGGAGAAGTGTATGGTGTTTCCCGGAACATCTAAAAAACAAAGCAACGGAGCCTACGGCACTTCCCCTTATGGTCCTATAGCTTAGGAAAATTAAAATCAAAAACACACAGCCACCCAAAAGTCTCGGGCGGCTCTGTTCACAAGAACCTCGTCTACGGTACAAGTTAAATATCCCAGAATGTGAAAAATGGATAAAGAAGTTGTGGTACGTACGTACAGTGGAATATCACACAGCAATGAAATCTATGTCATCAGGCCCGTCGCGGCATAATGAGTGGATTCAGGTACGATGATTCTAAGTGAAATAAGTCACACAGAAAATGAAACATCATAAGATATCACTACTACACGGAATGTAAACTTGGCTACACATGAACTGAATTACAAAACAGAACAGGGTCTCAAATTTAGAAAACCAACTTATGTTTGCTTAAGGGGAAAGGTGAGTTGGGATGCTGCATAAAACCACAGATAGAAATTAGCACAGATACCATTCCATACGTCATATATGTAATAGTCAAGGGGGCTTCCCTGGTGGCGCACTGGTTGAGAGTTCGCCTGCCGATGCAGGGGACGCGGGTTCGTCCCCCGGTCCGAGAGGATCCCACATGCCGCCGAGCTACTGGCCCCGTGAGTCATGGCCGTTGAGCCTGCGCGTCCGGAGCCTGTGCTCCGCAACGGGAGAGGCCACAACACTGAGAGGCCCGCGTACAGCAAAAAAAAAAAAAAAATATGTAATAGTCAAGACCTACCCCTTGCTCAACGAAATGGGCTAAACACCCTATATTCAACGCCTAGGAATACACCTGATTAGTAAGAATCTTCAAACCCATGGATTTATATGTCTCCATAAGAGAATCAAGCATGTGTACAGCTGCATGAAGGCAGCAGAGAAAATCCGATAAATCCTATTATCAAAATGAATTACAAAAACAAAACACAATGACAGTGAAATAGAGAGCAATTCTTAAATAATTCATTCAGGGCTTGTGATGCAACCTGGATTTACCTCATCTACACCCAGAGCTGAGTGAGACATAAGGTTGGACACTTCGGGGTGATACCACTGGTGAGGTTCGATGAGCAAATGCAGACCATTTGAAGTCATAAAGCATGGTACCCATTCCATGGGTCCCAACTCTCCAGGTTTAAGCGATTCTTCCTTCAGCTAAAGCATGCATGGGAAGCCCACAGTATGGTGCACCGTGTGACCAGGAAACGTTTTCAAAGGCATCTCAATTTTCGTCCCCTTTTACTCGGGTTCACAATTCCAGACCCTTTTCTAACACTCTCCAGACTTGGAGAGTCAGGGCCTTTAACCTCCTGTTTGGCACAGTTTGCAATTTCTGCGCAAGATGAACAGGAATAGGGAGAACCAATGAGAGACTAGCTGTAGGTGTCTGCACGGGCAAATTTAACGCATATTTCCCACCAGAAAGACGAATTAACCAAAGGCTCAGCATGCCATGCCGGAAAAAGATTAGGGCCTGAAGCAATCCTGCGGGTTTGCGGCCAGCTCACAAGAAAGCGATTTGAAGAAAGGAGCTCAGGGGCACTGTAATTCACAAACCTGCAGAGTTATAAATGACAGCTATCGTCCAAAAATATATTGAAGGAAGGCTGCGAAGAGGACTTGAAAGCGGGGCAGAATTGCAGGAAAACGATTTCAGGGGGTAGACTGGAATTGCATTTAAAGCATAGGAAAAGAGGCAGGACGTCGACAATGATGCACTTGGCCAAAAAGGGCGTATGCGTTTTTTCCTGAATATATTCAGGAAAAAACGCATACGCACTTTTTGGCCAACCAAGCAAGCATGTTAAAGAAATCTGCACTACAATGAAGTCTCACTGCCCCCCGGTCAAAAGGGCCATCTGAAAAAAGTGTAAAATCCAGAAATGCAGCACAGGCCATGGAGAACAGGGAGCCTTGTTATGCTGATGGGTGGGATGTAAATTGCCAACAGCCACTCTGGAGAAGTGTATGGTGTTTCCTGAAACACCTAAAAAACAAAGCAACGGAGCCTACGGCACTTCCACTTATGGTCCTATAGCTTACGGAAATTAAAATCAAAAACACACAGCCACCCCAAAGTTTCAGACGGCTCTGTTTACAAGAACCTCGTCTACGGTACAAGTTAAATATCCCAGAAAGCGAAAAATGGATAAAGAAGTTGTGGTACGTACGTACAATGGAATATCAGTCACCAAGGAAATCTATGTCATCTGGCCCGTCGTGGCATAATGAGTGGATTCAGGTACGATGATTCTAAGTGAAATAAGTCATACAGAAAATGAAACATCATAAGTTATCTCTAATACACTGAATGTAATCTTGGCTACACATGAACTGAATTACAAAACAGAACAGGGTCTCAAATTTAGAAAACCAACTTATGTTTGCTTAAGGGGAAAGGTGAGTTGGGGTGCTGCATAAAACCAGAGATAGAAATTAGCACAGATACCATTCCATACGTCAAATATGTAATAGTCAAGACCTACCCCTTGCTCAACGAAATGGGCTAAACACCCTATATTCAACGCCTAGGAATACACCTGACTAGTAAGAATCTTCAAACCCATGGATTTATATGTCTCCATAAGAGAATCAAGCGTGTGTACAGCTGCATGAAGGCAGCAGAGAAAATCCGATAAATCCTATTATCAAAATGAATTACAAAAACAAAACACAATGACAGTGAAATAGAGAGCAATTCTTAAATAATTCATTCAGGGCTTGTGATGCAACCTGGATTTACCACATCTACACCCAGAGCTGAGTGAGACATAAGGTTGGGCACTTCGGGCTGATAGCATTGGTGAGGTTCGTTGAGCAAATGCAGACCCTTTGAAGTCATACAGCATGGTACCCATTCCATGGGTCCCAACTCTCCAAGTTTAAGGGATTCTTCCTTCAGCTAAAACATGCATGGGAAACCCACAGTATGGTGCACCATGTGACTGGCAAACGTTTTCAAATGCATCTCAGTTTTCGTCCCCTTTTACTCGGGTTCACCATTCCAGACCCTTTACGAACACTCTCCCCACCTGGAGAGTCAGTGCCTTTAACCCTCTGTTGGGCACAGTTTGCAATTTCTGCGCAAAATGAAAAGGAATAGGGAGAACCAATGAGAGACTAGCTCTAGGTGTCTGCACGGGCAAATTTAACGCTCATTTCCCACCAGGAAAAGGAATTAACCAAAGGCTCAGCATGCCGTGCCGGAACCAGATTAGGGCCTGAAGCAATCCTGTGGGTTTGCGGCCAGCTCACAAGATAGTGAGTTGAAGAAATGAGCTCAGGGGCACTGTAACTCACAAACCTGCAGAGTTATAAATGACAGCTATCGTCCAAAAATATATTGAAGGAAGGCTGCGAAGACGACTTGTAAGTGGGGCAGAATTGCAGGAAAACTATTTCAGGGGGTAGACGGGAATTGCATTTAAAGCATAGGAAAAGAGGCAGAACGTCGACAATGATGCTCTTGGCCAAAAAGGGCGTATGCGTTTTTTCCTGAATATATTCAGGAAAAAACGCATACGCCCTTTTTGGCCAACCAAGCAAGCATGTTAAAGAAATCTGCACTACAATGAAGTCTCACTGCCCCCCGGTCAAAAGGGCCATCTGAAAAAAGTGTAAAATCCAGAAAGGCAGCACAGGCCATGGAGAACAGGGAGCCTTGTTATGCTGATGGGCGGGATGTAAATTGCCAACAGCCACTCTGGAGAAGTGTATGGTGTTTCCCGGAACACCGAAAAAACAAAGCTACGGAGCCTACGGCACTTCCACTTATGGTCCTATAGCTTAGGGAAATTAAAATCAAAAACACACAGCCACCCCACAGTGTCGGACGGCTCTGTTTACAAGAACCTCGTCTACGGTACAAGTTAAATATCCCAGAATGTGAAAAATGGAGAAAGAAGCTGTGGTACGTACGTACAATGGAATATCACTCAGCAATGAAATCTATGTCATCAGGCCCGTCGCGGCATAATGAGTGGATTCAGGTACGATGATTCTAAGTGAAATAAGTCACAGAGAAAATGAAACATCATAAGATATCACTAATACACGGAATGTAAACTTGGCTACACATGAACTGAATTACAAAACAGAACAGGGTCTCAAATTTAGAAAACCAACTTATGCTTGCTTAAGGGGAAAGGTGAGTTGGGGTGCTGCATAAAATCAGAGATAGAAATTAGCACAGATACCTTTCCATAAGCCAAATATGTAATAGTCAAGACCTACCCCTTGCTCAACGAAATGGACTAAACACCCCATATTCAACGCCTAGGAATACACCTGAGTAGTAAGAATCTTCAAACCCATGGATTTATATGTCTCCGTAAGAGAATGAAGCGTGTGTACAGCGGCATGAATGCAGCAGAGAAAATCCGCTAAATCCCATTATCAAAATGAATTACACAAACAAAACCCAAGGACAGTGAAATAGAGAGCAATTCTTAAATAATTCATTCAGGGCTTGTGATGCAACCTGGATTTACCACATCTACACCCAGAGCTGAGTGAGACATAAGGTTTGGCACTTCGGGCTGATAGCATTGGTGAGGTTCGATGAGCAAATGCAGACCCTTTGAAGTCATACAGCATGGTACCCATTCCATGGGTCCCAACTCTCCAAGTTTAAGGGATTCTTCCTTCAGCTAAAACATGCATGGGAAACCCACAGTATGGTGCACCGTGTGACTGGCAAACGTTTTCAAATGCATCTCAGTTTTCGTCCCCTTTTACTCGGGTTCACCATTCCAGACCATTTACGAACACTCTCCCCACCTGGAGAGTCAGTGCCTTTAACCTCCTGTTGGGCACAGTTTGCAATTTCTGCGCAAAATGAAAAGGAATAGGGTGAACCAATGAGAGACTAGCTCTAGGTGTCTGCACGGGCAAATTTAACGCTCATTTCCCACCAGGAAGAGGAATTAACCAAAGGCTCAGCATGCCGTGCCGGAACCAGATTAGGGCCTGAGGCAATCCTGTGGGTTTGCGGCCAGCTCACAAGATAGCAAGTTGAAGAAATGAGCTCAGGGGCACTGTAACTCACAAACTTGCAGAGTTATAAATGACAGCTATCGTCCAAAAATATATTGAAGGAAGGCTGCGAAGACGACTTGTAAGCGGGACAGATTTGCAGGAAAACGATTTCAGGGGGTAGACGGGAATTGCATTTAAGGCATAGGAAAAGAGGCAGAACGTCGACAATGATGCTCTTGGCCAAAAAGGGCGTATGCGTTTTTTCCTGAATATATTCATGAAAAAACGCATACGCACTTTTTGGCCAACCAAGCAAGCATGTTAAAGAAATCTGCACTACAATGAAGTCTCACTGCCCCCCGGTCAAAAGGGCCATCTGAAAAAAGTGTAAAATCCTGAAAGGCAGCACAGGCCATGGAGAACAGGGAGCCTTGTTATGCTGATGGGCGGGATGTAAATTGCCAAAAGCCAGTCTGGAAAAATGTATGGTGTTTCCCGGAACATCTAAAAAACAAAGCAACGGAGCCTACGGCAATTCCCCTTATGGTCCTATAGCTTAGGAAAATTAAAATCAAAAACACACAGCCACCCAAAAGTCTCGGGCGGCTCTGTTTACAAGAACCTCGTCTACGGTACCAGTTAAATATCCCAGAATGTGAAAAATGGATAAAGTAGTTGTGGTACGTACGTACAATGGAATATCACACAGCAATGAAATCTATGTCATCAGGCCCGTCGCGGCATAATGAGTGGATTCAGGTACGATGATTCTAAGTGAAATAAGTCACACAGAAAATGAAACATCATAAGATATCACTAATACACGGAATGTAAACTTGGCTACACATGAACAGAATTACAAAACAGAACAGGGTCTCAAATTTAGAAAACCAACTTATGCTTGCTTAAGGGGAAAGGTGAGTTGGGGTGCTGCATAAAACCAGAGATTGAAATTAGCACAGATAACTTTCCATAAGCCAAATATATAATAGTCAAGCCCTTCCCCTTGCTCAACGAAATGGACTAAACACCCCATATTCAACGCCTAGGAATACACCTGACTAGTAAGATTCTTCAAACCCATGGATTTATATGTCTCCGTAAGAGAATGAAGCGTGTGTACAGCGGCATGAATGCAGCAGAGAAAATCCGATAAATCCCATTATCAAAATGAATTACACAAACAAAACCCAAGGACAGTGAAATAGAGAGCAATTCTTAAATAATTCATTCAGGGCTTGTGATGCAACCTGGATTTACCACATCTACACCCAGAGCTGAGTGAGACATAAGGTTGGGCACTTTGGGCTGATAGCATTGGTGAGGTTCGATGAGCAAATGCAGACCCTTTGAAGTCATACAGCATGGTACCCATTCCATGGGTCCCAACTCTCCAAGTTTAAGGGATTCTTCCTTCAGCTAAAACATGCATGGGAAACCCACAGTATGGTGCACTGTGTGACCGGGAAACGTTTTCAAATGCATCTCAGGTTTTGTCCTCTTTTACTCGGGTTCACCATTCCAGAATCTTTACGAACACTCTCCCCACTTGGAGAGTCAGTGCCTTTAACCTCCTGTTTGGCACAGTGTGCAATTTCTACGCAAGATGAACAGGAAGAGGGAGAACCAATGAGAGACTAGCTCTAGGTGTCTGCACAGGCAAATTTAACGCTCATTTCCCACCAGGAAGAGGAATTAACCAAAGGCTCAGCATGCCGTGCCGGAACCAGATTAGGGCCTGAGGCAATCCTGTGGGTTTGCGGCCAGCTCACAAGATAGCGAGTTGAAGAAATGAGCTCAGGGGCACTGTAACTCACAAACCTGCAGAGTTATAAATGACAGCTATCGTCCAAAAATATATTGAAGGAAGGCTGCGAAGACGACTTGTAAGTGGGGCAGAATTGCAGGAAAACTATTTCAGGGGGTACACGGGAATTGCATTTAAAGCATAGGAAAAGAGGCAGAACGTCGACAATGATGCTCTTGGCCAAAAAGGGCGTATGCGTTTTTTCCTGAATATATTCAGGAAAAAAGGCATACGCCCTTTTTGGCCAACCAAGCAAGCATGTTAAAGAAATCTGCACTACAATGAAGTCTCACTGCCCCCCGGTCAAAAGGGCCATCTGAAAAAAGTGTAAAATCCAGAAAGGCAGCACAGGCCATGGAGAACAGGGAGCCTTGTTATGCTGATGGGCGGGATGTAAATTGCCAACAGCCACCCTGGAGAAGTGTATGGTGTTTCCCGGAACACTGAAAAAACAAAGCTACGGAGCCTACGGCACTTCCACTTATGGTCCTATAGCTTAGGGAAATTAAAATCAAAAACACACAGCCACCCCAAAGTGTCGGACGGCTCTGTTTACAAGAACCTCGTCTACGGTACAAGTTAAATATCCCAGAATGTGAAAAATGGATAAAGAAGTTGTGGTACGTACGGACAATGGAATATCACTCAGCAATGAAATCTATGTCATCAGGCCCGTCGCGGCATAATGAGTGGATTCAGGTACGATGATTCTATGTGAATTAAGTCACACAGAAAATGAAACATCATAAGATATCACTACTACACGGAATGTAAAATTGGCTACACATGAACTGAATTACAAAACAGAACAGGGTCTCAAATTTAGAAAACCAACTTATGCTTGCTTAAGGGGAAAGGTGAGTTGGGGTGCTGCATAAAATCAGAGATAGAAATTAGCACAGATACCTTTCCATAAGCCAAATATGTAATAGTCAAGACCTACCCCTTGCTCAACGAAATGGACTAAACACCCCATATTCAACGCCTAGGAATACACCTGACTAGTAAGAATCTTCAAACCCATGGATTTATATGTCTCCGTAAGAGAATGAAGCGTGTGTACAGCGGCATGAATGCAGCAGAGAAAATCCGATAAATCCCATTATCAAAATGAATTACACAAACAAAACCCAAGGACAGTGAAATAGAGAGAAATTCTGAAATAATTCATTCAGGGCTTGTGATGCAACCTGGATTTACCACATCTACACCCAGAGCTGAGTGAGACATAAGGTTGGGCACTTCGGGCTGATAGCATTGGTGAGGTTCGATGAGCAAATGCAGACCCTTTGAAGTCATACAGCATGGTACCCATTCCATGGGTCCCAACTCTCCAAGTTTAAGGGATTCTTCCTTCAGCTAAAACATGCATGGGAAACCCACAGTACGGTGCACCGTGTGACTGGCAAACGTTTTCAAATGATTCTCAGTTTTCGTCCCCTTTTACTCGGGTTCACCATTCCAGACCCTTTACGAACACTCTCCCCACTTGGAGAGTCAGTGCCTTTAACCTCCTGTTGGGCACAGTTCGCAATTTCTGCGCAAGATGAAAAGGAATAGGGAGAACCAATGAGAGACTAGCTCTAGGTGTCTGCACGGGCAAATTTAACGCTCATTTCCCACCAGGAAGAGGAATTAACCAAAGGCTCAGCATGCCATGCCGGAACAAGATTAGGGCCTGAAGCAATCCTGCGGCTTTTCGGCCAGATCAAATGAAAGTAATTTGAAGAAAGGAGCTCAGGGTCACTGTAATTCAGAAACCTGCAGAGTTATAAATGACAGCTATCGTCCAAAAATATATTGAAGGAAGGCTGCGAAGAGGACTTGAAAGTGGGGCAGAATTGCAGGAAAACGATTTCAGGGGGTAGACTGGAATTGCATTTAAAGCATAGGAAAAGAGGCAGAACGTCGACAATGATGCACTTGGCCAAAAAGGGCGTATGCGTTTTTTCCTGAACATATTAAGGAAAAAACGCATACGCCCTTTTTGGCCAACCAAGCAAGCATGTTAAAGAAATCTGCACTACAATGAAGTCTCACTGCCCCCCGGACAAAAGGGCCATCTGAAAAAAGTGTAAAATCCAGAAAGGCAGCACAGGCCATGGAGAGCAGCGAGCCTTGTTATGCTGATGGGCGGGATGTAAATTGCCAACAGCCACTCTGGAGAAGTGTATGGTGTTTCCCGGAACATCTAAAAAACAAAGCAACGGAGCCTACGGCACTTCCCCTTATGGTCCTATAGCTTAGGAAAATTAAAATCAAAAACACACAGCCACCCAAAAGTCTCGGGCGGCTCTGTTTACAAGAACCTCGTCTACGGTACAAGTTAAATATCCCAGAATGTGAAAAATGGATAAAGAAGTTGTGGTACGTACGTACAATGGAATATCACACAGCAATGAAATCTATGTCATCAGGCCCGTCGCGGCATAATGAGTGGATTCAGGTACGATGATTCTAAGTGAAATAAGTCACACAGAAAATGAAACATCATAAGATATCACTAATACACGGAATGTAAACTTGGCTACACATGAACAGTATTACAAAACAGAACAGGGTCTCAAATTTAGAAAACCAACTTATGCTTGCTTAAGGGGAAAGGTGAGTTGGGGTGCTGCATAAAACCAGAGATAGAAATTAGCACAGATACCTTTCCATAAGCCAAATATATAATAGTCAAGCCCTTCCCCTTGCTCAACGAAATGGACTAAACACCCCATATTCAACGCCTAGGAATACACCTGACTAGTAAGAATCTTCAAACCCATGGATTTATATGTCTCCGTAAGAGAATGAAGCGTGTGTACAGCGGCATGAATGCAGCAGAGAAAATCCGATAAATCCCATTATCAAAATGAATTACACAAACAACACCCAAGGACAGTGAAATAGAGAGAAATTCTGAAATAATTCATTCAGGGCTTGTGATGCAACCTGGATTTACCACATCTACACCCAGAGCTGAGTGAGACATAAGGTTGGGCACTTTGGGCTGATAGCATTGGTGAGGTTCGATGAGCAAATGCAGACCCTTTGAAGTCATACAGCATGGTACCCATTCCATGGGTCCCAACTCTCCAAGTTTAAGGGATTCTTCCTTCAGCTAAAACATGCATGGGAAACCCACAGTATGGTGCACTGTGTGACCGGGAAACGTTTTCAAATGCATCTCAGGTTTTGTCCTCTTTTACTCGGGTTCACCATTCCAGAATCTTTACTAACACGCTCCCCACTTGGAGAGTCAGTGCCTTTAACCTCCTGTTTGGCACAGTGTGCAATTTCTACGCAAGATGAACAGGAATAGGGAGAACGAATGAGAGACTAGCTCTAGGTGTCTGCACGGGCAAATTTAACGCTCATTTCCCACCAGGAAGAGGAATTAACCAAAGGCTCAGCATGCCGTGCCGGAACCAGATTAGGGCCTGAGGCAATCCTGTGGGTTTGCGGCCAGCTCACAAGATAGCGAGTTGAAGAAATGAGCTCAGGGGCACTGTAACTCACAAACCTGCAGAGTTATAAATGACAGCTATCGTCCAAAAATATATTGAAGGAAGGCTGCAAAGATGACTTGTAAGTGGGGCAGAATTGCAGGAAAACTATTTCAGGGGGTACACGGGAATTGCATTTAAAGCATAGGAAAAGAGGCAGAACGTCGACAATGATGCTCTTGGCCAAAAAGGGCGTATGCGTTTTTTCCTGAATATATTCAGGAAAAAAGGCATACGCCCTTTTTGGCCAACCAAGCAAGCATGTTAAAGAAATCTGCACTACAATGAAGTCTCACTGCCCCCCGGTCAAAAGGGCCATCTGAAAAAAGTGTAAAATCCAGAAAGGCAGCACAGGCCATGGAGAACAGGGAGCCTTGTTATGCTGATGGGCGGGATGTAAATTGCCAACAGCCACCCTGGAGAAGTGTATGGTGTTTCCCGGAACACTGAAAAAACAAAGCTACGGAGCCTACGGCACTTCCACTTATGGTCCTATAGCTTAGGGAAATTAAAATCAAAAACACACAGCCACCCCAAAGTGTCGGACGGCTCTGTTTACAAGAACCTCGTCTACGGTACAAGTTAAATATCCCAGAATGTGAAAAATGGATAAAGAAGTTGTGGTACGTACGGACAATGGAATATCACTCAGCAATGAAATCTATGTCATCAGGCCCGTCGCGGCATAATGAGTGGATTCAGGTACGATGATTCTATGTGAATTAAGTCACACAGAAAATGAAACATCATAAGATATCACTACTACACGGAATGTAAAATTGGCTACACATGAACTGAATTACAAAACAGAACAGGGTCTCAAATTTAGAAAACCAACTTATGCTTGCTTAAGGGGAAAGGTGAGTTGGGGTGCTGCATAAAATCAGAGATAGAAATTAGCACAGATACCTTTCCATAAGCCAAATATGTAATAGTCAAGACCTACCCCTTGCTCAACGAAATGGACTAAACACCCCATATTCAACGCCTAGGAATACACCTGACTAGTAAGAATCTTCAAACCCATGGATTTATATGTCTCCGTAAGAGAATGAAGCGTGTGTACAGCGGCATGAATGCAGCAGAGAAAATCCGATAAATCCCATTATCAAAATGAATTACACAAACAAAACCCAAGGACAGTGAAATAGAGAGAAATTCTGAAATAATTCATTCAGGGCTTGTGATGCAACCTGGATTTACCACATCTACACCCAGAGCTGAGTGAGACATAAGGTTGGGCACTTCGGGCTGATAGCATTGGTGAGGTTCGATGAGCAAATGCAGACCCTTTGAAGTCATACAGCATGGTACCCATTCCAAAGGTCCCAACTCTCCAAGTTTAAGGGATTCTTCCTTCAGCTAAAACATGCATGGGAAACCCACAGTACGGTGCACCGTGTGACTGGCAAACGTTTTCAAATGATTCTCAGTTTTCGTCCCCTTTTACTCGGGTTCACCATTCCAGACCCTTTACGAACACTCTCCCCACTTGGAGAGTCAGTGCCTTTAACCTCCTGTTGGGCACAGTTTGCAATTTCTGCGCAAGATGAAAAGGAATAGGGAGAACCAATGAGAGACTAGCTCTAGGTGTCTGCACGGGCAAATTTAACGCTCATTTCCCACCAGGAAGAGGAATTAACCAAAGGCTCAGCATGCCGTGCCGGAACCAGATTAGGGCCTGAGGCAATCTTGTGGGTTTGCGGCCAGCTCACAAGATAGCGAGTTGAAGAAATGAGCTCAGGGGCACTGTAACTCACAAACCTGCAGAGTTATAAATGACAGCTATCGTCCAAAAATATATTGAAGGAAGGCTGCGAAGACGACTTGTAAGTGGGGCAGAATTGCAGGAAAACTATTTCAGGGGGTACACGGGAATTGCATTTAAAGCATAGGAAAAGAGGCAGAACGTCGACAATGATGCTCTTGGCCAAAAAGGGCGTATGCGTTTTTTCCTGAATATATTCAGGAAAAAACGCATACGCCCTTTTTGACCAACCAAGCAAGCATGTTAAAGAAATCTGCACTACAATGAAGTCTCACTGCCCCCCGGTCAAAAGGGCCATCTGAAAAAAGTGTAAAATCCAGAAAGGCAGCACAGGCCATGGAGAACAGGGAGCCTTGTTATGCTGATGGGCGGGATGTAAATTGCCAACAGCCACCCTGGAGAAGTGTATGGTGTTTCCCGGAACACTGAAAAAACAAAGCTACGGAGCCTACGGCACTTCCACTTATGGTCCTATAGCTTAGGGAAATTAAAATCAAAAACACACAGCCACCCCAAAGTGTCGGACGGCTCTGTTTACAAGAACCTCGTCTACGGTACAAGTTAAATATCCCAGAATGTGAAAAATGGATAAAGAAGTTGTGGTACGTACGTACAATGGAATATCACTCAGCAATGAAATCTATGTCATCAGGCCCGTCGCGGCATAATGAGTGGATTCAGGTATGATGATTCTATGTGAATTAAGTCACACAGAAAATGAAACATCATAAGATATCACTACTACACGGAATGTAAAATTGGCTACACATGAACTGAATTACAAAACAGAACAGGGTCTCAAATTTAGAAAACCAACTTATGCTTGCTTAAGGGGAAAGGTGAGTTGGGGTGCTGCATAAAACCAGAGATAGAAATTAGCACAGATACCTTTCCATAAGCCAAATATGTAATAGTCAAGACCTACCCCTTGCTCAACGAAATGGACTAAACACCCCATATTCAACGCCTAGGAATACACCTGACTAGTAAGAATCTTCAAACCCATGGATTTATATGTCTCCGTAAGAGAATGAAGCGTGTGTACAGCGGCATGAATGCAGCAGAGAAAATCCGATAAATCCCATTATCAAAATGAATTACACAAACAAAACCCAAGGACAGTGAAATAGAGAGCAATTCTTAAATAATTCATTCAGGGCTTGTGATGCAACCTGGATTTACCACATCTACACCCAGAGCTGAGTGAGACATAAGGTTGGGCACTTCGGGCTGATAGCATTGGTGAGGTTCGATGAGCAAATGCAGACCCTTTGAAGTCATACAGCATGGTACCCATTCCATGGGTCCCAACTCTCCAAGTTTAAGGGATTCTTCCTTCAGCTAAAACATGCATGGGAAACCCACAGTACTGTGCACCGTGTGACTGGCAAACGTTTTCAAATGATTCTCAGTTTTCGTCCCCTTTTACTCGGGTTCACCATTCCAGACCCTTTACGAACACTCTCCCCACTTGGAGAGTCAGTGCCTTTAACCTCCTGTTGGGCACAGTTTGCAATTTCTGCGCAAGATGTAAAGGAATAGGGAGAACGAATGAGAGACTAGCTCTAGGTGTCTGCACGGGCAAATTTAACGCTCATTTCCCACCAGGAAGAGGAATTAACCAAAGGCTCAGCATGCCGTGCCGGAACCAGATTAGGGCCTGAGGCAATCCTGTGGGTTTGCGGCCAGCTCACAAGATAGCGAGTTGAAGAAATGAGCTCAGGGGCACTGTAACTCATAAACCTGCAGAGTTATAAATGACAGCTATCGTCCAAAAATATATTGAAGGAAGGCTGCGAAGACGACTTGTAAGTGGGGCAGAATTGCAGGAAAACGATTTCAGGGGGTAGACGGGAATTGCATTTAAAGCATAGGAAAAGAGGCAGAACGTCGACAATGATGCTCTTGGCCAAAAAGGGCGTATGCGTTTTTTCCTGAATATATTCAGGAAAAAACGCATACGCCCTTTTTGGCCAACCAAGCAAGCATGTTAAAGAAATCTGCACTACAATGAAGTCTCACTGCCCCCCGGTCAAAAGGGCCATCTGAAAAAAGTGTAAAATCCAGAAAGGCAGCACAGGCCATGGAGAACAGGGAGCCTTGTTATGCTGATGGGCGGGATGTAAATTGCCAACAGCCACTCTGGAGAAGTGTATGGTGTTTCCCGGAACACCGAAAAAACAAAGCTACGGAGCCTACGGCACTTCCACTTATGGTCCTATAGCTTAGGGAAATTAAAATCAAAAACACACAGCCAACCCAAAGTGTCGGACGGCTCTGTTTACAAGAACCTCGTCTACGGTACAAGTTAAATATCCCAGAATGTGAAAAATGGATAAAGAAGTTGTGGTACGTACGTACAATGGAATATCACTCAGCAATGAAATCTATGTCATCAGGCCCGTCGCGGCATAATGAGTGGATTCAGGTACGATGATTCTAAGTGAAATAAGTCACACAGAAAATGAAACATCATAAGATATCACTAATACACGTAATGTAAACTTGGCTACACATGAACTGAATTACAAAACAGAACAGGGTCTCAAATTTAGAAAACCAACTTATGCTTGCTTAAGGGGAAAGGTGAGTTGGGGTGCTGCATAAAACCAGAGATAGAAATTAGCACAGATACCTTTCCATAAGCCAAATATGTAATAGTCAAGACCTACCCCTTGCTCAACGAAATGGACTAAACACCCCATATTCAACGCCTAGGAATACACCTGACTAGTAAGAATCTTCAAACCCATGGATTTATATGTCTCCGTAAGAGAATGAAGCGTGTGTACAGCGGCATGAATGCAGCAGAGAAAATCCGATAAATCCCATTATCAAAATGAATTACACAAACAAAACCCAAGGACAGTGAAATAGAGAGCAATTCTGAAATAATTCATTCAGGGCTTGTGATGCAACCTGGATTTACCACATCTACACCCAGAGCTGAGTGAGACATAAGGTTGGGCACTTCGGGCTGATAGCATTGGTGAGGTTCGATGAGCAAATGCAGACCCTTTGAAGTCATACAGCATGGTACCCATTCCATGGGTCCCAACTCTCCAAGTTTAAGGGATTCTTCCTTCAGCTAAAACATGCATGGGAAACCCACAGTACTGTGCACCGTGTGACTGGCAAACGTTTTCAAATGATTCTCAGTTTTCGTCCCCTTTTACTCGGGTTCACCATTCCAGACCCTTTACGAACACTCTCCCCACTTGGAGAGTCAGTGCCTTTAACCTCCTGTTGGGCACAGTTTGCAATTTCTGCGCAAGATGTAAAGGAATAGGGAGAACGAATGAGAGACTAGCTCTAGGTGTCTGCACGGGCAAATTTAACGCTCATTTCCCACCAGGAAGAGGAATTAACCAAAGGCTCAGCATGCCGTGCCGGAACCAGATTAGGGCCTGAGGCAATCCTGTGGGTTTGCGGCCAGCTCACAAGATAGCGAGTTGAAGAAATGAGCTCAGGGGCACTGTAACTCATAAACCTGCAGAGTTATAAATGACAGCTATCGTCCAAAAATATATTGAAGGAAGGCTGCGAAGACGACTTGTAAGTGGGGCAGAATTGCAGGAAAACGATTTCAGGGGGTAGACGGGAATTGCATTTAAAGCATAGGAAAAGAGGCAGAACGTCGACAATGATGCTCTTGGCCAAAAAGGGCGTATGCGTTTTTTCCTGAATATATTCAGGAAAAAACGCATACGCCCTTTTTGGCCAACCAAGCAAGCATGTTAAAGAAATCTGCACTACAATGAAGTCTCACTGCCCCCCGGTCAAAAGGGCCATCTGAAAAAAGTGTAAAATCCAGAAAGGCAGCACAGGCCACGGAGAACAGGGAGCCTTGTTATGCTGATGGGCGGGATGTAAATTGCCAACAGCCACTCTGGAGAAGTGTATGGTGTTTCCCGGAACACCGAAAAAACAAAGCTACGGAGCCTACGGCACTTCCACTTATGGTCCTATAGCTTAGGGAAATTAAAATCAAAAACACACAGCCAACCCAAAGTGTCGGATGGCTCTGTTTACAAGAACCTCGTCTACGGTACAAGTTAAATATCCCAGAATGTGAAAAATGGATAAAGAAGTTGTGGTACGTACGTACAATGGAATATCACTCAGCAATGAAATCTATGTCATCAGGCCCGTCGCGGCATAATGAGTGGATTCAGGTACGATGATTCTAAGTGAAATAAGTCACACAGAAAATGAAACATCATAAGATATCACTAATACACGTAATGTAAACTTGGCTACACATGAACTGAATTACAAAACAGAACAGGGTCTCAAATTTAGAAAACCAACTTATGCTTGCTTAAGGGGAAAGGTGAGTTGGGGTGCTGCATAAAACCAGAGATAGAAATTAGCACAGATACCTTTCCATAAGCCAAATATGTAATAGTCAAGACCTACCCCTTGCTCAACGAAATGGACTAAACACCCCATATTCAACGCCTAGGAATACACCTGACTAGTAAGAATCTTCAAACCCATGGATTTCTATGTCTCCGTAAGAGAATGAAGCGTGTGTACAGCGGCATGAATGCAGCAGAGAAAATCCGATAAATCCCATTATCAAAATGAATTACACAAACAAAACCCAAGGACAGTGAAATAGAGAGCAATTCTTATATAATTCATTCAGGGCTTGTGATGCAACCTGGACTTACCACATGTACACCCAGAGCTGAGTGAGACATAAGGTTGGGCACTTCGGGCTGATAGCATTGGTGAGGTTCGATGAGCAAATGCAGACCGTTTGAAGTCATACAGCATGGTACCCATTCCATGGGTCCCAACTCTCCAAGTTTAAGGGATTCTTCCTTCACCTAAAACATGCATGGGAAACCCACAGTATGGTGCACCGTGTGACTGGCAAACGTTTTCAAATGCATCTCAGTTTTCGTCCCCTTTTACTCGGGTTCACCATTCCAGACCCTTTACGAACACTCTCCCCACTTGGAGAGTCAGTGCCTTTAACCTCCTGTTGGGCACAGTTTGCAATTTCTGCGCAAGATGAAAAGGAATAGGGAGAACGAATGAGAGACTAGCTCTAGGTGTCTGCACGGGCAAATTTAACGCTCATTTCCCACCAGGAAGAGGAATTAACCAAAGGCTCAGCATGCCGTGCCGGAACCAGATTAGGGCCTGAGGCAATCCTGTGGGTTTGCGGCCAGCTCACAAGATAGCGAGTTGAAGAAATGAGCTCAGGGGCACTGTAACTCACAAACCTGCAGAGTTATAAATGACAGCTATCGTCCAAAAATATATTGAAGGAAGGCTGCGAAGACGACTTGTAAGTGGGGCAGAATTGCAGGAGAACGATTTCAGGGGGTAGACGGGAATTGCATTTAAAGCATAGGAAAACAGGCAGAACGTCGACAATGATGCTCTTGGCCAAAAAGGGCGTATGCGTTTTTTCCTGAATATATTCAGGAAAAAACGCATACGCCCTTTTTGGCCAACCAAGCAAGCATGTTAAAGAAATCTGCACTACAATGAAGTCTCACTGCCCCCCGGTCAAAAGGGCCATCTGAAAAAAGTGTAAAATCCAGAAAGGCAGCACAGGCCATGGAGAACAGGGAGCCTTGTTATGCTGATGGGCGGGATGTAAATTGCCAACAGCCACTCTGGAGAAGTGTATGGTGTTTCCCGGAACACCGAAAAAACAAAGCTACGGAGCCTACGGCACTTCCACTTATGGTCCTATAGCTTAGGGAAATTAAAATCAAATACACACAGCCACCCCAAAGTGTCGGACGGCTCTGTTTACAAGAACCTCGTCTACGGTACAAGTTAAATATCCCAGAATGTGAAAAATGGATAAAGAAGTTTTGGTACGTACGTATAATGGAATATCACTCAGCAATGAAATGTATGTCATCAGGCCCGTCGCGGCATAATGAGTGGATTCAGGTACGATGATTCTAAGTGAAATAAGTCACACAGAAAATGAAACATCATAAGATATCACTACTACACGGAATGTAAACTTGGCTACACATGAACTGAATTACAAAACAGAACAGGGTCTCAAATTTAGAAAACCAACTTATGCTTGCTTAAGGGGAAAGGTGAGTTGGGGTGCTGCATAAAACCAGAGATAGAAATTAACACAGATACCTTTCCATAAGCCAAATATGTAATAGTCAAGACCTACCCCTTGCTCAACGAAATGGACTAAACACCCCATATTCAACGCCTAGGAATACACCTGACTAGTAAGAATCTTCAAACCCATGGATTTCTATGTCTCCGTAAGAGAATGAAGCGTGTGTACAGCGGCATGAATGCAGCAGAGAAAATCCGATAAATCCCATTATCAAAATGAATTACACAAACAAAACCCAAGGACAGTGAAATAGAGAGCAATTCTTATATAATTCATTCAGGGCTTGTGATGCAACCTGGACTTACCACATGTACACCCAGAGCTGAGTGAGACATAAGGTTGGGCACTTCGGGCTGATAGCATTGGTGAGGTTCGATGAGCAAATGCAGACCGTTTGAAGTCATACAGCATGGTACACATTCCATGGGTCCCAACTCTCCAAGTTTAAGGGATTCTTCCTTCAGCTAAAACATGCATGGGAAACCCACAGTATGGTGCACCGTGTGACTGGCAAACGTTTTCAAATGCATCTCAGTTTTCGTCCCCTTTTACTCGGGTTCACCATTCCAGACCCTTTACGAACACTCTCCCCACTTGGAGAGTCAGTGCCTTTAACCTCCTGTTGGGCACAGTTTGCAATTTCTGCGCAAGATGAAAAGGAATAGGGAGAACGAATGAGAGACTAGCTCTAGGTGTCTGCACGGGCAAATTTAACGCTCATTTCCCACCAGGAAGAGGAATTAACCAAAGGCTCAGCATGCCGTGCCGGAACCAGATTAGGGCCTGAGGCAATCCTGTGGGTTTGCGGCCAGCTCACAAGATAGCGAGTTGAAGAAAGGAGCTCAGGGGCACTGTAACTCACAAACCTGCAGAGTTATAAATGACAGCTATCGTCCAAAAATATATTGAAGGAAGGCTGCGAAGACGACTTGTAAGTGGGGCAGAATTGCAGGAGAACGATTTCAGGGGGTAGACGGGAATTGCATTTAAAGCATAGGAAAAGAGGCAGAACGTCGACAATGATGCTCTTGGCCAAAAAGGGCGTATGCGTTTTTTCCCGAATATATTCAGGAAAAAACGCATACACCCTTTTTGGGCAACCAAGCAAGCATGTTAAAGAAATCTGCACTACAATGAAGTCTCACTGCCCCCCGGTCAAAAGGGCCATCTGAAAAAAGTGTAAAATCCAGAAAGGCAGCACAGGCCATGGAGAACAGGGAGCCTTGTTATGCTGATGGGCGGGATGTAAATTGCCAACAGCCACTCTGGAGAAGTGTATGGTGTTTCCCGGAACACCGAAAAAACAAAGCTACGGAGCCTATGGCACTTCCACTTATGGTCCTATAGCTTAGGGAAATTAAAATCAAAAACACACAGCCACCCCAAAGTGTCGGACGGCTCTGTTTACAAGAACCTCGTCTACGGTACAAGTTAAATATCCCAGAATGTGAAAAATGGATAAAGAAGTTGTGGTACGTACGTTCAATGGAATATCACTCAGCAATGAAATCTATGTCATCAGGCCCGTCGCGGCATAATGAGTGGATTCAGGTACGATGATTCTAAGTGAAATAAGTCACACAGAAAATGAAACATCATAAGATATCACTACTACACGGAATGTAAACTTGGCTACACATGAACTGAATTACAAAACAGAACAGGGTCTCAAATTTAGAAAATCAACTTATGCTTGCTTAAGGAGAAAGGTGAGTTGGGGTGCTGCATAAAACAAGAGATAGAAATTAGCACAGATACCTTTCCATAAGCCAAATATGTAATAGTCAAGACCTACCCCTTGCTCAACGAAATGGACTAAACACACCATATTCAACCCCTAGGAATACACCTGTGTAGTAAGAATCTTCAAACACTTGGATTTATATGTCTCTGTAAGAGAATGAAGCGTGTGTGCAGCGGCATGAATGCAGCAGAGAAAATCCGATAAATCCCATTATCAAAATGAATTACACAAACAAAACCCAAGGACAGTGAAATAGAGAGCAATTCTTAAATAATTCATTCAGGGCTTGTGATGCAACCTGGATTTACCACATCTACACCCAGAGCTGAGTGAGACATAAGGTTGGGCACTTCGGGCTGATATCATTGGTGAAGTTCGATGAGCAAATGCAGACCCTTTGAAGTCATACTGCATGGTACCCATTCCATGGGTCCCAACTCTCCAGGTTTAAGGGATTCTTCCTTCAGCTAAAACATGCATGGGAAACCCACAGTATGGTGCACCGTGTGACTGGCAAACGTTTTCAAATGCATCTCAGTTTTCGTCCCCTTTTACTCGGGTTCACCATTCCAGACCCTTTACTAACACTCTCCCCACTTGGAGAGTCAGTGCTTTTAACTTCCTGTTTGGCACAGTTTGCAATTTCTGCGCAAGATGAACAGGAATAGGGAGAACCAATGAGAGACTAGCTGTAGGTGTCTGCACGGGCAAATTTAGTGCTCATTTCCTACCAGGAGGAGGAATTAACCAAAGGCTCAGCATGCCGTGCCTGAACCAGATTAGGGCCTGACAATCGTGCTGGTTTGCAGCCAGCTCACAAGATAGCGAGTTGAAGAAAGGAGCTCAGGGGCACTGTAACTCACAAACCTGCAGAGTAATAAATGACAGCTATCGTCCAAAAATATATTGAAGGAGGTCTGCAAAGACGACTTGTAAGCGGGACAGATTTGCAGGAAAACGATTTCAGGGGGTAGACGGGAATTGCATTTAAAGCATAGGAAAAGAGGCAGAAAGTCAACAATGATGCTCTTGGCCAAAAAGGGCGTATGCGTTTTTTCCTGAATATATTCAGGAAAAAAGGCATACGCCCTTTTTGGCCAACCAAGCAAGCATGTTAAAGAAATCTGCACTACAATGAAGTCTCACTGCCCCCCGGTCAAAAGGGCCATCTGAAAAAAGTGTAAAATCCAGAAAGGCAGCACAGGCCATGGAGAACAGGGAGCCTTGTTATGTTGATGGGCGGGATGTAAATTGCCAACAGCCACTCTGGACAAGTGTATGGTGTTTCCGGGAACAACTAAAAAACAAAGCAACGAAGCCTACGGCACTTCCACTTATGGTCCTATAGCTTAGGGAAATTAAAATCAAAAACACACAAACACCCCAAAGTTTCGGACGGCTCTGTTTACAAGAACCTCGTCTACGGTTCAAGTTAAATATCCCAGAATGTGAAAAATGGATAAAGTAGTAGTGGTACCTACATACAATGGAATATCACACAGCAATGAAATCTATGTCATCAGGCCCATCGCGGCATAATGAGTGGATTCATGTACAAAGATTCTAAGGGAAATAAGTCACACAGAAAATGAAACATCATAAGATATCACCAATACACGGAATGTAAACTTGGCTGCACATGAACTGAATTACAAAACAGAACAGGGTCTCAAATTTAGAAAACCAACTTATGCTTGCTTAAGGGGAAAGGTGAGTTGGGGTGCTGCATAAAACCAGAGATAGAAATTAGCACAGATACCTTTCCATAAGCCAAATATGTAATAGTCAAGTCCTACCCCTTGCTCAACGAAATGGACTAAACACCCCATATTCAATGCCTAGGAATACACCTGACTAGTAAGAATCTTCAAACCCATGGATTTATATGTCTCCGTAAGAGAATGAAGCGTGTGTACAGCGGCATGAATGCAGCAGAGAAAATCCGATAAATCCCATTATCAAAATGAATTACACAAACAAAACCCAAGGACAGTGAAAAAGAGAGCAATTCTTAAATAATTCATTCAGGGCTTGTGATGCAACCTGGATTTACCACATCTACACCCAGAGCTGAGTGAGACATAAGGTTGGGCACTTCGGGCTGATAGCATTGGTGAGGTTCGATGAGCAAATGCAGACCCTTTGAAGTCATACAGCATGGTACCCATTCCATGGGTCCCAACTCTCCAAGTTTAAGGGATTCTTCCTTCAGCTAAAACATGCATGGGAAACCCACAGTATGGTGCACCGTGTGACTGGCAAACGTTTTCAAATGCATCTCAGTTTTCGTCCCCTTTTACTCGGGTTCACCATTCCAGACCCTTTACGAACACTCTCCCCACTTGGAGAGTCAGTGCCTTTAACCTCCTGTTGGGCACAGTTTGCAATTTCTGCGCAAGATGAAAAGGAATAGGGAGAACCAATGAGAGACTAGCTCTAGGTGTCTGCACGGGCAAATTTAACGCTCATTTCCCACCAGGAAGAGGAATGAACCAAAGGCTCAGCATGCCGTGCCGGAACCAGATTAGGGCCTGAGGCAATCCAGTGGGTTTGCGGCCAGCTCACAAGATAGCGAGTTGAAGAAAAGAGCTCAGGGGCACTGTAACTCACAAACCTGCAGAGTTATAAATGACAGCTATCGTCCAAAAATATATTGAAGGAAGGCTGCGAAGACGACTTGTAAGCGGGACAGATTTGCAGGAAAACGATTTCAGGGGGTAGACGGGAATTGCATTTAAAGCATAGGAAAAGAGGCAGAACGTCGACAATGATGCTCTTGGCCAAAAAGGGCGTATGCGTTTTTTCCCGAATATATTCAGGAAAAAACGCATACGCCCTTTTTGGCCAACCAAGCAACCAAGCAACCAAGCAAGCATGTTAAAGAAATCTGCACTACAATGAAGTCTCACTGCCCCCCGGTCAAAAGGGCCATCTGAAAAAAGTGTAAAATCCAGAAAGGCAGCACAGGCCATGGAGAACAGGGAGCCTTGTTATGCTGATGGGCGGGATGTAAATTGCCAACAGCCACTCTGGAGAAGTGTATGGTGTTTCCCGGAACACCGAAAAAACAAAGCTACGGAGCCTACGGCACTTCCACTTATGGTCCTATAGCTTAGGGAAATTAAAATCAAAAACACACAGCCACCCCAAAGTGTCGGACAGCTCTGTTTACAAGAACCTCGTCTACGGTACAAGTTAAATATCCCAGAATGTGAAAAATGGATAAAGAATTTGTGGTACGTACCTACAATGGGATATCACTCAGCAATGAAATCTATGTCATCAGGCCCGTCGCGGCATAATGAGTGGATTCAGGTACGATGATTCTAAGTGAAATAAGTCACACAGAAAATGAAACATCATAAGATATCACTACTACACGGAATGTAAACTTGGCTACACATGAACTGAATTACAAAACAGAACAGGGTCTGAAATTTAGAAAACCAACTTATGCTTGCTTAAGGGGAAAGGTGAGTTGGGGTGCTGCATAAAACCAGAGATAGAAATTAGCACAGATACCTTTCCATAAGCCAAATATGTAATAGTCAAGACCTACCCCTTGCTCAACGAAATGGACTAAACACCCCATATTCAACGCCTAGGAATACACCTGACTAGTAAGAATCTTCAAACCCATGGATTTATATGTCTCCGTAAGAGAATGAAGCGTGTGTACAGCGGCATGAATGCAGCAGAGAAAATCCGATAAATCCCATTATCAAAATGAATTACACAAACAAAACCCAAGGACAGTGAAATAGAGAGCAATTCTTAAATAATTCATTCAGGGCTTGTGATGCAACCTGGATTTACCACATCTACACCCAGAGCTGAGTGAGACATAAGGTTGGGCACTTCGGGCTGATAGCATTGGTGAGGTTCGATGAGCAAATGCAGACCCTTTGAAGTCATACAGCATGCTACCCTTTCCATGGGTCCCAACTCTCCAAGTTTAAGGGATTCTTCCTTCAGCTAAAACATGCATGGGAAACCCACAGTATGGTGCACCGTGTGACTGGCAAACGTTTTCAAATGCATCTCAGTTTTCGTCCCCTTTTACTCGGGTTCACCATTCCAGACCCTTTAAAAACACTCTCCCCACTTGGAGAGTCAGTGCCTTTAACCTCCTGTTGCGCACAGTTTGCAATTTCTGCGCAAGATGAAAAGGAATAGGGAGAACGAATGAGAGACTAGCTCTATGTGTCTGCACGGGCAAATTTAACGCTCATTTCCCACCAGGAAGAGGAATTAACCAAAGGCTCAGCATGCCGTGCAGGATACAGATTAGGGCCCGAGGCAATCCTGTGGGTTTGCGGCCAGCTCATAAGATAGCGAGTTGAAGAAATGAGCTCAGGGGCACTGTAACTCACAAACCTGCAGAGTTATAAATGACAGCTATCGTCCAAAAATATATTGAAGGAAGGCTGCGAAGACGACTTGTAAGCGGGGCAGAATTGCAGGAAAACGATTTCAGGGGGTAGACGGGAATTGCATTTAAAGCATAGGAAAAGAGGCAGAACGTCGACAATGATGCTCTTGGCCAAAAAGGGCGTATGCGTTTTTTCCTGAATATATTCAGGAAAAAACGCATACGCCCTTTTTGGCCAACCAAGCAAGCATGTTAAAGAAATCTGCACTACAATGAAGTCTCACTGCCCCCCGGTCAAAAGGGCCATCTGAAAAAAGTGTAAAATCCAGAAATGCAGCACAGGCCATGGAGAACAGGGAGCCTTGTTATGCTGATGGGTGGGATGTAACTTGCCAACAGCCACTCTGGAGAAGTGTATGGTGTTTCCTGAAACACCTAAAAAACAAAGCAACGGAGCCTACGGCACTTCCACTTATGGTCCTATAGCTTAGGGAAATTAAAATCAAAAACACACAGCCACCCCAAAGTTTCAGACGGCTCTGTTTACAAGAACCTCTTCTACGGTACATGTTAATTATCCCAGAAAGCGAAAAATGGATAAAGAAGTTGTGGTACGTACGTACAATGGAATATCACTCACCAATGAAATCTATGTCATCTGGCCCGTCGTGGCATAATGAGTGGATTCAGGTACGATGATTCTAAGAGAAATAAGTCACACAGAGAATGAAACATCATAAGATATCACTAATACCCCGAATGTAATATTGGCTACACATGAACTGAATTACAAAACAGAACAGGGTCTCATATTTAGAAAACCAACTTATGTTTGCTAAAGGGGAAAGGTGAGTTGGGGTGCTGCATAAAACCAGAGATAGAAATTAGCACAGATACTATTCCATACGTCATATATGTAATAGTCAAGGGGGCTTCCCTGGTGGCGCACTGCTTGAGAGTCCGTCTGCCGATGCAGGGGACGCGGGTTCGTGCCCGGTCCGCGAGGATCCCACATGCCGTGGAGCTACTGGCCCCGTCAGTCATGGCTGTTGAGCCTGCGCGTCCGGAGCCTGTGCTCCACAACGGGAGAGGCTACAACACTGAGAGGCCCGCGTACAGCAAAAAAAAAAAAAAAATATGTAATAGTCAAGACCTACCCCTTGCTCAACGAAATGGGCTAAACACCCTATATTCAACGCCTAGGAATACACCTGACTAGTAAGAATCTTCAAACCCATGGATTTATATGTCTCCATAAGAGAATCAAGCGTGTGTACAGCTGCATGAAGGCAGCAGAGAAAATCCGATAAATCCTATTATCAAAATGAATTACAAAAACAAAACACAATGACAGTGAAATAGAGAGCAATTCTTAAATAATTCATTCAGGGCTTGTGATGCAACCTGGATTTACCTCATCTACACCCAGAGCTGAGTGAGACATAAAGTTGGACACTTCGGGCTGATAGCATTGGTGAGGTTCGATGAGCAAATGCAGACCATTTGAAGTCATACTGCATGGTACCCATTCCATGGGTCCCAACTCTCCAGGTTTAAGCGATTCTTCCTTCAGCTAAAACATGCATGGGAAACCCACTGTATGGTGCATCGTGTGACCGGGAAACGTTTTCAAATGCATCTCAGTTTTTGTTCCCTTTTACTCGGGTTCACAATTCCAGACCCTTTACTAACACTCTACCCACTTGGAGAGTCAGTGCCTTTAACCTGCTGTTTGGCACAGTTTGCAATTTCTGCGCAAGATGAAAAGGAATAGGGAGAACCAATGAGAGACTAGCTGTAGGTGTCTGCACGGGCAAATTTAATGCTCATTTCCCACCAGGAAGAGGAATTAACCGAAGGCTCAGCATGCCGTGCCGGAACAAGATTAGGGCCTGAAGCAATCCTGAGGGTTTGCGGCCAGCTCACAAGAAAGCGATTTGAAGAAAGGAGCTCCGGGGCACTGTAATTCAAAACCTGCAATGTTGTAAATGACAGCTATCGTCCAAAAATATATTGAAGGAAGGCTGCGAAGAGGACTTGAAAGCGGGGCAGAATTGCAGGAAAACGATTTCAGGGGGTAGACTGGAATTGCATTTAAAGCATAGGAAAAGAGGCAGAACGTCGACAATGATGCACTTGGCCAAAAAGAGCGTATGCGTTTTTTCCTGAATATATTCAGGAAAAAACGCATACGCACTTTTTGGCCAACCAAGCAACCATGTTACAGAAATCTGCACTAAAATGAAGTCTCACTGCCCCCCGGTCAAAAGGGCCATCTGAAAAAAGTGTAAAATCCAGAAATGCACCACAGGCCATGGAGAACAGGGAGCCTTGTTATGCTGATGGGTTGGATGTAAATTGCCAACAGCCACTCTGGAGAAGTGTATGGTGTTTCCTGAAACACCTAAAAAACAAAGCAACGGAGCCTACGGCACTTCCACTTATGGTCCTATAGCTTAGGGAAATTAAAATAAAAAACACACAGCCACCCCAAAGTTTCAGACGGCTCTGTTTACAAGAACCTCGTCTACGGTACAAGTTAAATATCCCAGAATGTGAAAAATGGATAAAGAAGTTGTGGTATGTACGTACAATGGAATATCACTCAGCAATGTAATCTATGTGATCAGGCCCGTCGCGGCATAATGAGTGGATTCAGGTACGATGATTCTAAGTGAAATAAGTCACACAGAAAATGAAACATCATAAGATATCACTACTACACGGAATGTAAACTTGGCTACACATGAACTGAATTACAAAACAGAACAGGGTCTCAAATTTAGAAAACCAACTTATGCTTGCTTAAGGGGAAAGGTGAGTTGGGGTGCTGCATAAAACCAGAGATAGAAATTAGCACAGATACCTTTCCATAAGCCAAATATGTAATAGTCAAGACCTACCCCTTGCTCAACAAAATGGACTAAACACCCCATATTCAACGCCTAGGAATACACCTGACTAGTAAGAATCTTCAAACCCATGGATTTATATGTCTCCGTAAGAGAATGAAGCATGTGTACAGCGGCATGAATGCAGCAGAGAAAATCCGATAAATCCCATTATCAAAATGAATTACACAAACAAAACCCAAGGACAGTGAAATAGAGAGCAATTCTTAAATAATTCATTCAGGGCTTGTGATGCAACCTGGATTTACCACATCTACACCCAGAGCTGAGTGAGACATAAGGTTGGGCACTTCAGGCTGATAGCATTGGTGAGGTTCGATGAGCAAATGCAGACCCTTTGAAGTCATACAGCATGGTACCCATTCCATGGGTCCCAACTCTCCAAGTTTAAGGGATTCTTCCTTCAGCTAAAACATGCATGGGAAACCCACAGTATGGTGCACCGTGTGACTGGCAAACGTTTTCAAATGCATCTCAGTTTTCGTCCCCTTTCACTCGGGTTCACCATTCCAGACCCTTTACGAACACTCTTCCCACCTGGAGAGTCAGTGCCTTTAACCTCCTGTTGGGCACAGTTTGCAATTTCTGCGCAAAATGAAAAGGAATAGGGAGAACCAATGAGAGACTAGCTCTAGGTGTCTGCACGGGCAAATTTAATGCTCATTTCCCACCAGGAAGAGGAATTAACCAAAGGCTCAGCATGCCGTGCAGGAACCAGATTAGGGCCTGAGGCAATCCTGTGGGTTTGCGGCCAGCTCACAAGATAGCGAGTTGAAGAAATGAGCTCAGGGGCACTGTAACTCACAAACCTGCAGAGTTATAAATGACAGCTATCGTCCAAAAATATATTGAAGGAAGGCTGCGAAGACGACTTGTAAGTGGGGCAGAATTGCAGGAAAACGATTTCAGGGGGTAGACGGGAATTGCATTTAAAGCATAGGAAAAGAGGCAGAACGTCGACAATGATGCTCTTGGCCAAAAAGGGCGTATGCGTTTTTTCCTGAATATATTCAGGAAAAAACGCATACGCCCTTTTTGGCCAACCAAGCAAGCATGTTAAAGAAATCTGCACTACAATGAAGTCTCACTGCCCCCCGGTCAAAAGGGCCATCTGAAAAAAGTGTAAAATCCAGAAAGGCAGCACAGGCCATGGAGAACAGGGAGCCTTGTTATGCTGATGGGCGGGATGTAAATTGCCAACAGCCACTCTGGAGAAGTGTATGGTGTTTCCCGGAACACCGAAAAAACAAAGCTACGGAGCCTACGGCACTTCCACTTATGGTCCTATAGCTTAGGGAAATTAAAATCAAAAACACACAGCCACCCCAAATTGTCGGACGGCTCTGTTTACAAGAACCTCGTCTACGGTACAAGTTAAATATCCCAGAATGTGAAAAATGGATAAAGAAGTTGTGGTATGTACGTACAATGGAATATCACTCAGCAATGTAATCTATGTGATCAGGCCCGTCGCGGCATAATGAGTGGATTCAGGTACGATGATTCTAAGTGAAATAAGTCACACAGAAAATGAAACATCATAAGATATCACTACTACACGGAATGTAAACTTGGCTACACATGAACTGAATTACAAAACAGAACAGGGTCTCAAATTTAGAAGACCAACTTATGCTTGCTTAAGGGGAAAGGTGAGTTGGGGTGCTGCATAAAACCAGAGATAGAAATTAGCACAGATACCTCTCCATAAGCCAAATATGTAATAGTCAAGACCTACGCCTTGCTCAACAAAATGGACTAAACACCCCATATTCAATGCCTAGGAATACACCTGACTAGTAAGAATCTTCAAACCCATGGATTTATATGTCTCCGTAAGAGAATGAAGCGTGTGTACAGCGGCATGAATGCAGCAGAGAAAATCCGATAAATCCCATTATCAAAATGAATTACACAAACAAAACCCAAGGACAGTGAAATAGAGAGCAATTCTTAAATAATTCATTCAGGGCTTGTGATGCAACCTGGATTTACCACATCTACACCCAGAGCTGAGTGAGACATAAGGTTGGGCACTTCGGGCTGATAGCATTGGTGAGGTTCGATGAGCAAATGCAGACCTTTTGAAGTCATACAGCATGGTACCCATTCCATGGGTCCCAAATCTCCAAGTTTAAGGGATTCTTCCTTCAGCTAAAACATGCATGGGAAACCCACAGTATGGTGCACCGTGTGACTGGCAAACGTTTTCAAATGCATCTCAGTTTTCGTCCCCTTTTACTCGGGTTCACCGTTCCAGACCCTTTACGAACACTCTCCCCACTTGGAGAGTCAGTGCCTTTAACCTCCTGTTGGGCACAGTTTGCAATTTCTGCGCAAGATGAACAGGAATAGGGAGAACCAATGAGTGACTAGCTGTAGGTGTCTGCAGGGGCTAATTTAACGCTCATTTCCAACCAGGAAGAGGATTTAACCAAACGCTCAGCATGCCGTGCCGGAACCAGATTAGGGCCTGAAGCAATCCTGCGGGTTTGCGGCCAGCTCACAAGAAAGCGATTTGAAGAAAGGAGCTCAGGGGCACTGTAATTCACAAACCTGCAGAGTTATAAATGACAGCTATCGTCCAAAAATATATTGAAGGAAGGCTGCGAAGAGGACTTGAAAGCGGGGCAGAATTTCAGGAAAACGATTTCATGGGGTAGACTGGAAATGCATTTAAAGCATAGGAAAAGAGGCAGAACGTCGACAATGATGCTCTTGGCCAAAAAGGGCGTATGCGTTTTTTCCTGAATATATTCAGGAAAAAACGCATACGCCCTTTTTGGCCAACCAAACAAGCATGTTAAAGAAATCTGCACTACAATGAAGTCTCACTGCGCCCCGGTAAAAAGGGCCATCTGAAAAAAGTGTAAAATCCAGAAATGCAGCACAGGCCATGGAGAACAGGGAGCCTTGTTATGCTGATGGGTGGGATGTAAATTGCCAACAGCCACTCTGGAGAAGTGTATGGTGTTTCCTGAAACACCTAAAAAACAAAGCAACAGAGCCTACGGCACTTCCACTTATGGTCCTATAGCTTAGGGAAATTAAAATAAAAAACACACAGCCACCCCAAAGTTTCAGACGGCTCTGTTTACAAGAACCTCGTCTACGGTACAAGTTAAATATCCCAGAAAGCGAAAAATGGATAAAGAAGTTGTGGTACGTACGTACAATGGAATATCACTCACCAATGAAATCTATGTCCTCTGGCCCGTCGTGGCATAATGAGTGGATTCAGGTACGATGATTCTAAGAGAAATAAGTCACACAGAAAATGAAACATCATAAGATATCACTAATACACCGAATGTAATCTTGGCTACACATGAACTGAATTACAAAACAGAACAGGGTCTCAAATTTAGAAAACCAACTTATGTTTCCTTAAGGGGAAAGGTGAGTTGGGGTGCTGCATAAAACCAGAGATAGAAATTAGCACAGATACCATTCCATACGTCATATATGTAATAGTCAAGGGGGCTTCCCTGGTGGCGCACTGGTTGAGAGTTCGCCTGCCGATGCAGGGGACGCAGGTTCGTGCGCCGGTCCGAGAGGATCCCACATGCCGCGGAGCTACTGGCCCCGTGAGTCATGGCCGTTGAGCCTGCGCGTCCGGAGCCTGTGCTCCACAACGGGAGAGGCCACAACACTGAGAGGCCCGCGTACAGCAAAAAAAAAAAAAAATATGTAATAGTCAAGACCTACCCCTTGCTCAACGAAATGGGCTAAACACCCTATATTCAACGCCTAGGAATACACCTGACTAGTAAAAATCTTCAAACCCATGGATTTATATGTCTCCATAAGAGAATCAAGCATGTGTACAGCTGCATGAAGGCAGCAGAGAAAATCCGATAAATCCTATTATCAAAATGAATTACAAAAACAAAACACAATGACAGTGAAATAGACAGCAATTCTTAAATAATTCATTCAGGGCTTGTGATGCAACCTGGATTTACCTCATCTACACCCAGAGCTGAGTGAGACATAAGGTTGGACACTTCGGGGTGATACCACTGGTGAGGTTCGATGAGCAAATGTAGACCATTTGAAGTCATACTGCATGGTACCCATTCCATGGGTCCCAACTCTCCAGGTTTAAGCGATTCTTCCTTCAGCTAAAGCATGCATGGGAAGCCCACAGTATGGTGCACCGTGTGACCAGGAAACGTTTTCAAAGGCATCTCAATTTTCGTCCCCTTTTACTCGGGTTCACAATTCCAGACCCTTTTCTAACACTCTCCAGACTTGGAGAGTCAGGGCCTTTAACCTCCTGTTTGGCACAGTTTGCAATTTCTGCGCAAGATGAACAGGAATAGGGAGAACCAATGACAGACTAGCTGTAGGTGTCTGCACGGGCAAATTTAACGCACATTTCCCACCAGAAAGACGAATTAACCAAAGGCTCAGCATGCCGTGCCGGAACCAGATTAGGGCCTGAAGCAATCCTGCGGGTTTGCGGCCAGCTCACAAGAAAGCGATTTGAAGAAAGGAGCTCAGGGGCACTGTAATTCACAAACCTGCAGAGTTATAAATGACAGCTATCGTCCAAAAATATATTGAAGGAAGGCTGCGAAGAGGACTTGAAAGCGGGGCAGAATTGCAGGAAAACGATTTCAGGGGGGAGACTGGAATTGCATTTAAAGCATAGGAAAAGAGGCAGAACGTCGACAATGATGCACTTGGCCAAAAAGGGCGTATGCGTTTTTTCCTGAATATATTGAGGAAAAAACGCATACGCACTTTTTGGCCCACCAAGCAAGCATGTTAAAGAAATCTGCACTACAATGAAGTCTCACTGCCCCCCGGTCAAAAGGGCCATCTGAAAAAAGTGTAAAATCCAGAAATGCAGCACAGGCCATGGAGAACAGGGAGCCTTGTTATGCTGATGGGTGGGATGTAAATTGCCAACAACCACTCTGGAGATGTGTATTGTGTATCCTGAAACACCTAAAAAACAAAGCAACGGAGCCTACGGCACTTCCACTTATGGTCCTATAGCTTAGGGAAATTAAAATAAAAAACACACAGCCACCCCAATGTTTCAGACGGCTCTGTTCACAAGAACCTCGTCTACGGTACAAGTTAAATATCCCAGAAAGCGAAAAATGGATAAAGAAGTTGTGGTACGTACGTACAATGGAATATCACTCACCAATGAAATCTATGTCATCTGGCCCATCGTGGCATAATGAGTGGATTCAGGTACGATGATTCTAAGAGAAATAAGTCACACAGAAAATGAAACATCATAAGTTATCTCTAATACACCGAATATAATCTTGGCTACACATGAACTGAATTACAAAACAGAACAGGGTCTCAAATTTAGAAAACCAACTTATGTTTGCTTAAGGGGAAAGGTGAGTTGAGGTGCTGCATAAAACCAGAGATAGAAATTAGCACAGATACCATTCCATACGTCAAATATGTAATAGTCAAGACCTACCCCTTGCTCAACGAAATGTGCTAAACACCCTATATTCAACGCCTAGGAATACACCTGACTAGTAAGAATCTTCAAACCCATGGATTTATATGTCTCCATAAGAGAATCAAGGGTGTGTACAGCTGCATGGAGGTAGCAGAGAAAATCCGATAAATCCTATTATCAAAATGAATTAAAAAAACAAAACACAATGACAGTGAAATAGAGAGCAATTCTTAAATAATTCATTCAGGGCTTGTGATGCAACCTGGATTTACCTCATCTACACCTAGAGCTGAGTGAGACATAAAGTTGGACACTTCGGGCTGATAGCATTGGTGAGGTTCGAAGAGCAAATGCAGACCATTTGAAGTCATACTGCATGGTACCCATTCCATGGGTCCCAACTCTCCAGGTTTAAGCGATTCTTCCTTCAGCTAAAACATGCATGAGAAACCCACAGTATGGTGCACCGTGTGACCGGGAAACGTTTTCAAATGCATCTCAGTTTTCGTCCCCTTTTACTCGGGTTCACAATTCCACACCCTTTACTAACACTCTACCCACTTGGAGAGTCAGTGCCTTTAACCTGCTGTTTGGCACAGTTTGCAATTTCTGCGCAAGATGAACAGGAATATGGAGAACCAATGAGAGACTAGCTGTAGGTGTCTGCACGGGCAAATTTAACACTAATTTCCAACCAGGAAGAGGTATTAACCAAACGCTCAGCATGCCGTGCCGGAACCAGATTAGGGCCTGAAGCAACCCTGCGAGTTTGCGGCCAGCTCACAAGAAAGCGATTTGAAGAAACGAGCTCCGGGGCACTCTAATTCACAAACCTTCAGAGTTATAAATGACAGCTATCGTCCAAAAATATATTGAAGGAAGCCTGCGAAGGGGACTTGAAAGCGGGGCAGAATTGCAGGAAAACGATTTCAGGGGGGAGACTGGAATTGCATTTAAAGCATAGGAAAAGAGGCAGAACGTCGAAAATGATGCACTTGGCCAAAAAGGGCATATGCGTTTTTTCCTGAATATATTCAGGAAAAAACGCATACGCACTTTTTGGCCCACCAAGCAAGCATGTTAAAGAAATCTGCACTACAATGAAGTCTCACTGCCCCCCGGTCAAAAGGGCCATCTGAAAAAAGTGTAAAATCCATAAATGCAGCACAGGCCATGGAGAACAGGGAGCCTTGTTATGCTGATGGGCGGGATGTAAATTGCGAACTGCCACTCTGGAGAAGTGTATGGTGTATCCCGGAACATCTAAAAAACAAAGCAACGGAGCCTACGGCACTTCCACTTATGGTCCTATAGCTTAGGGAAATTAAAATCAAAAACACACAGCCACCCCAAAGTGTCGGACGGCTCTGTTTACAAGAACCTCGTCTACGGTACAAGTTAAATATCCCAGAATGTGAAAAATGGATAAAGAAGTTGTGGTACGTACGTACAATGGAATATCACTCAGCAATGAAATCTATGTCATCAGGCCCATCGCGGCATAATGAGTGGATTCAGGTACGATGATTCTAAGTGAAATAAGTCACACAGAAAATGAAACATCATAAGATATCACTAATACACGGAATGTAAACTTGGCTACACATGAACTGAATTGCAAAACAGAACAGGGTCTCAAATTTAGAAAACCAACTTATGCTTGCTTAAGGGGAAAGGTGAGTTGGGGTGCTGTATAAAACCAGAGATAGAAATTAGCACAGATACCTTTCCATAAGCCAAATATGTAATAGTCAAGACCTACCCCTTGCTCAACGAAATGGACTAAACACCCCATATTCAACGCCTAGGAATACACCTGACTAGTAAGAATCTTCAAACCCATGGATTTATATGTCTCCGTAAGAGAATGAAGCGTGTGTACAGTGGCATGAATGCAGCAGAGAAAATCCGATAAATCCCATTATCAAAATGAATTACACAAACAAAACCCAAGGACAGTGAAATAGAGAGCAATTCTTAAATAATTCATTCAGGGCTTGTGATGCAACCTGGATTTACCACATATACACCCAGAGCTGAGTGAGACATAAGGTTGGACACTTTGGGCTGATAGCATTGGTGAGGTTCGATAAGCAAATGCAGACCCTTTGAAGTCATACTGCATGGTAGCCATTCCATGGGTCCCAACTGCCAGGTTTAAGGGATTCTTCCTTCAACTAAAATATGCATGGGAAACCCACATTATGGTGCACCATGTGACGGGGAAACGTTTTCAAATGCATCTCAGTTTTCGTCTCGTTTTACTTGGGTACACCATTCCAGACCCTTTAATAACACTCTCCCTCTTGGAGAGTCTGTACTTTTAACCTCGTGTTTGGCACAGTTGCAATTTCTGCGCAAGATGAACAGGAATAGGGAGAACCAATGAGACACTAGTTGTAGGTGTCTGCACGGGCAAATTTAATGCTAATTTCGCACCAGGAAGAGGAATTAACCAAAGGCTCAGCATGCCGTGCCGGAACCAGATTAGGGCCTGAGGCAATCCTGTGGGTTTGCGGCCAGCTCACAAGATAGCGAGTTGAAGAAATAAGCTCAGGGGCACTGTAAGTCACAAACCTGCAGAGTTATAAATGACAGCTATCGTCCAAAAATATATTGAAGGAAGACTGCGAAGACGACTTGAAAGTGGGGCAGAATTGCAGGAAATTGATTTCAAGGGGTAGACGGGAATTGCATTTAAAGCATAGGAAAAGAGGCAGAACGTCGACAATGATGCTCTTGGCCAAAAAGGGCGTATGCGTTTTTTCCTGAATATATTCAGGAAAAAACGCATACGCCCTTTTTGGCCAACCAAGCAAGCATGTTAAAGAAATCTGCACTACAATGAAGTCTCACTGTCCCTCGGTCAAAAGGGCCATCTGAAAAAAGTGTAAAATCCAGAAAGGCAGCACAGGCCATTGAGAACAGCGAGCCTTCTTATGCTGATGGGCAGGATGTAAATTGCGAACTGCCACTCTGGAGAAGTGTATGGTGTTTCCCGGAACATCTAAAAAACAAAGCAACGGAGCCTACAGCACTTCCCCTTATGGTCCTATAGCTTAGGAAAATTATAAATCAAAAACACACAGCCACCCAAAAGTCTCGGGCGGCTCTGTTTACAAGAACCTCGTCTACGGTACAAGTTAAATATCCCAGAATGTGAAAAATGGATAAAGAAGTTGTGGAACGTATGTACAGTGGAATATCACACAGCAATGAAATCTATGTCATCAGGCCCGTCGCGGCATAATGAGTGGATTCAGGTTCGATGATTCTAAGTGAAATAAGTCACACAGGAAATGAAACATCATAAGATATCACTAATACACGGAATGAAAACTTGGCTACACATGAACTGAATTACAAAACAGAACAGGGTCTCAAATTAAGAAAACCAACTTATGCTTGCTTAAGGGGAAAGGTGAGTTGGGGTACTGCATAAAACCAGATATAGAAATTAGCACAGATACCTTTCCATAAGCCAAATATGTAATAGTGAAGACCTACCCCTTGCTCAACGAAATGGACTAAACACCCCATATTCAACGCCTAGGAATACACCTGACTAGTAAGAATCTTCAAACCCATGGATTTATATGTCTCCGTAAGAGAATGAAGCGTGTGTACAGCGGCATGAATGCAGCAGAGAAAATCCGATAAATCCCATTATCAAAATGAATTACACAAACAAAACGCAAGGACAGTGAAATAGAGAGCAATTCTGAAATAATTCATTCAGGGCTTGTGATGCAACCTGGATTTACCACATCTACACCCAGAGCTGAGTGAGACATAAGGTTGGGCACTTCGGGCTGATAGCATTGGTGAGGTTCGATGAGCAAATGCAGACCCTTTGAAGTCATACAGCATGGTACCCATTCCATGGGTCCCAACTCTCCAAGTTTAAGGGATTCTTCCTTCAGCTAAAACATGCATGGGAAACCCACAGTATGGTGCACCGTGTGACTGGCAATCGTTTTCAAATGCATCTCAGTTTTCATCCCCTTTTACTCGGGTTCACCATTCCAGACCCTTTACGAACACTCTCCCCACTTGAAGAGTCAGTGCCCTTAACCTCCTGTTGGGCACAGTTTGCAATTTCTGCGCAAGATGAAAAGGAATAGGGAGAACGAATGACAGACTAGCTCTAGGTGTCTGCACGGGCAAATTTAACGCTCATTTCCCACCAGGAAGAGGAATTAACCAAAGGCTCAGCATGCCGTGCCGGAACCAGATTAGGGCCTGAGGCAATCCTGTGGGTTTGCGGCCAGCTCACAAGATAGCGAGTTGAAGAAATGAGCTCAGGGGCACTGTAACTCACAAACCTGCAGAGTTATAAATGACAGCTATCGTCCAAAAATATATTGAAGGAAGGCTGCGAAGACGACTTGTAAGCGGGACAGATTTGCAGGAAAACGATTTCAGGGGTAGACTGGAATTGCATTTAAAGCATAGGAAAAGAGGCAGAACGTCGACAATGATGCTCTTGGCCAAAAAGGGCGTATGCGTTTTTTCCTGAATATATTCAGGAAAAAACGCATACGCCCTTTTTGGCCAACCAAGCAAGCATGTTCAAGAAATCTTCACTACAATGAAGTCTCACTGCCCCCCGGTCAAAAGGGCAATCTGAAAAAAGTGTAAAATCCAGAAAGGCAGCACAGGCCATGGAGAACAGGGAGCCTTGTTATGCTGATGGGCGGGATGTAAATTGCCAACAGCCACTCTGGAGAAGTGTATGGTGTTTCCCGGAACACCGAGAAAACAAAGCTACGGAGCCTACGGCACTTCCACTTATGGTCCTATAGCTTAGGGAAATTAAAATCAAAAACACACAGCCACCCCAAAGTGTCGGACGGCTCTGTTTACAAGAACCTCGTCTACGGTACAAGTTAAATATCCCAGAATGTGAAAAATGGATAAAGAAGTTGTGGTACGTACGTACAATGGAATATCACTCAGCAATGAAATCTATGTCATCAGGCCCATCGCGGCATAATGAGTGGATTCAGGTACGATGATTCTAAGTGAAATAAGTCACACAGAAAATGAAACATCATAAGATATCACTACTACACGGAATGTAAACTTGGCTACACATGAACTGAATTACAAAACAGAACAGGGTCTCAAATTTAGAAAACCAACTTATGCTTGCTTAAGGGGAAAGGTGAGTTGGGGTGCTGCATAAAACCAGAGATAGAAATTAGCACAGATACCTTTCCATAAGCCAAATATGTAATAGTCAAGACCTACCCCTTGCTCAACGAAATGGACTAAACACCCCATATTCAACGCCTAGGAATACACCTGACTAGTAAGAATCTTCAAACCCATGGATTTATATGTCTCCATAAGAGAATGAAGTGTGTGTACAGCGGCATGAATGCAGCAGAGGAAATCCGATAAATCCCATTATCAAAATGAATTACACAAACAAAACCCAAGGACAGTGAAATAGAGAGCAATTCTTAAATAATTCACTCAGGGCTTGTGATGCAACCTGGATTTACCACATCTACACCCAGAGCTGAGTGAGACATAAGGTTGGGCACTTCGGGCTGATAGCATTGGTGAGGTTCGATGAGCAAATGCAGACCCTTTGAAGTCATACAGCATGGTACCCATTCCATGGGTCCCAACTCTCCAAGTTTAAGGGATTCTTCCTTCAGCTAAAACATGCATGGGAAACCCACAGTATGGTGCACCGTGTGACCGACAAACGTTTTCAAATGCATCTCAGTTTTCATCCCCTTTTACTTGGGTTCACCATTCCAGACCCTTTACTAACACTCTCACCACTTGGAGAGTAGGTGCCTTTAACCTCCTGTTGGGCACAGTTTGCAATTTCTGCGCAAGATGAACAGGAATAGGGAGAACCAATGAGAGACTAGCTGTAGGTGTCTGCACGGGCAAATTTAATGCTCATTTCGCACCAGGAAGAGGAATTAACCAAAGGCTCAACATGCCGTGCCTGAAACAGATTAGGGCCTGACAATCGTGCGGGTTTGCAGCCAGCTCACAAGATAGCGAGTTGAAGAAAGGAACTCAGGGGCACTGTAACTCACAAACCTGCAGAGTTATAAATGACAGCTATCGTCCAAAAATATATTGAAGGAGGTCTGCAAAGACGACTTGTAAGCGGGACAGATTTGCAGGAAAACGATTTCAGGGGGTAGACGGGAATTGCATTTAAAGCATAGGAAAAGAGGCAGAACGTCAACAATGATGCTCTTGGCCAAAAAGGGCGTATGCGTTTTTTCCTGAATATATTCAGGAAAAAACGCATACGCACTTTTTGGCCAACCAAGCAAGCATGTTAAAGAAATCTGCACTACAATGAAGTCTCATTGCTCCCCGGGCAAAAGGGCCATATGAAAAAAGTGTAAAGTCCAGAAAGGCAGCACAGGCAATGGAGAACAGGGAGCCTTGTTATGCTGATGGGTGGGATGTAAATTGCCAACAGCCACTCTGGAGAAGTGTATGGTGTTTTCCGGAACACCTAAAAAACAAAGCAACGGAGCCTACGGCATTTCCACTTATGGTCCTACAGTTTAGGGACATTAAAATGAAAAACACACAGCCACCCCAAAGTGTCGGACGGCTCTATTTACAAGAACCTCGTCTACAGTACAAGGTAAATATCCCAGAATGTGAAAAATGGATAAAGAAGTTGTGGTATATACGTACAATGGAATATCACTCAGCAATGAAATCTATGTCATCAGGCCCGTCGCGGCATAATGAGTGGATTCAGGTACGATGATTCTAAGTGAAATAAGTCACACAGAAAATGAAACATCATAAGATATCACTAATACACGGAATGTAAACTTGGCTACACATGAACTGAATTACAAAACAGAACAGGGTCTCAAATTTAGAAAACCAACTTATGCTTGCTTAAGGGGAAAGGTGAGTTGGGGTGCTGCATAAAACCAGAGATAGAAATTAGCACAGATACCTTTCCATAAGCCAAATATGTAATAGTCAAGACCTACCCCTTGCTCAACGAAATGGACTAAACACCCCATATTCAACGCCTAGGAATACACCTGACTAGTAAGAATCTTCAAACCCATGGATTTATATGTCTCCATAAGAGAATGAAGCGTGTGTACAGCGGCATGAATGCAGCAGAGGAAATCCGATAAATCCCATTATCAAAATGAATTACACAAACAAAACCCAAGGACAGTGAAATAGAGAGCAATTCTTAAATAATTCACTCAGGGCTTGTGATGCAACCTGGATTTACCACATCTACACCCAGAGCTGAGTGAGACATAAGGTTGGGCACTTCGGGCTGATAGCATTGGTGAGGTTCGATGAGCAAATGCAGACCCTTTGAAGTCATACAGCATGGTACCCATTCCATGGGTCCCAACTCTCCAAGTTTAAGGGATTCTTCCTTCAGCTAAAACATGCATGGGAAACCCACAGTATGGTGCACCGTGTGACCGACAAACGTTTTCAAATGCATCTCAGTTTTCATCCCCTTTTACTTGGGTTCACCATTCCAGACCCTTTACTAACACTCTCACCACTTGGAGAGTAGGTGCCTTTAACCTCCTGTTGGGCACAGTTTGCAATTTCTGCGCAAGATGAACAGGAATAGGGAGAACCAATGAGAGACTAGCTGTAGGTGTCTGCACGGGCAAATTTAATGCTCATTTCGCACCAGGAAGAGGAATTAACCAAAGGCTCAACATGCCGTGCCTGAAACAGATTAGGGCCTGACAATCGTGCGGGTTTGCAGCCAGCTCACAAGATAGCGAGTTGAAGAAAGGAACTCAGGGGCACTGTAACTCACAAACCTGCAGAGTTATAAATGACAGCTATCGTCCAAAAATATATTGAAGGAGGTCTGCAAAGACGACTTGTAAGCGGGACAGATTTGCAGGAAAACGATTTCAGGGGGTAGACGGGAATTGCATTTAAAGCATAGGAAAAGAGGCAGAACGTCAACAATGATGCTCTTGGCCAAAAAGGGCGTATGCGTTTTTTCCTGAATATATTCAGGAAAAAACGCATACGCACTTTTTGGCCAACCAAGCAAGCATGTTAAAGAAATCTGCACTACAATGAAGTCTCATTGCTCCCCGGGCAAAAGGGCCATATGAAAAAAGTGTAAAGTCCAGAAAGGCAGCACAGGCAATGGAGAACAGGGAGCCTTGTTATGCTGATGGGTGGGATGTAAATTGCCAACAGCCACTCTGGAGAAGTGTATGGTGTTTTCCGGAACACCTAAAAAACAAAGCAACGGAGCCTACGGCATTTCCACTTATGGTCCTACAGTTTAGGGACATTAAAATGAAAAACACACAGCCACCCCAAAGTGTCGGACGGCTCTATTTACAAGAACCTCGTCTACAGTACAAGGTAAATATCCCAGAATGTGAAAAATGGATAAAGAAGTTGTGGTATATACGTACAATGGAATATCACTCAGCAATGAAATCTATGTCATCAGGCCCGTCGCGGCATAATGAGTGGATTCAGGTACGATGATTCTAAGTGAAATAAGTCACACAGAAAATGAAACATCATAAGATATCACTAATACACGGAATGTAAACTTGGCTACACATGAACTGAATTACAAAACAGAACAGGGTCTCAAATTTAGAAAACCAACTTATGCTTGCTTAAGGGGAAAGGTGAGTTGGCGTGCTGCATAAAACCAGAGATAGAAATTAGCACAGATAACTTTCCATAAGCCAAATATGTCATAGTCAAGACCCACCACTTGCTCAACGAAATGGACTAAACACCACATATTCAACACCTAGGAATACACCTGACTAGTAAGAATCTTCAAACCCATGGATTCATATGCCTCCGTAAGAGAATGAAGTGTGTGTACAGCGGCATGAATGCAGCAGAGAAAATCCGATAAATCCCATTGTCAAAATGAATTACAAAAACAAAACCCAAGGACAGTGAAATAGAGAGCAATTCTTAAATAATTCATTCAGGGCTTGTGATGCAACCTGGATTTACCACATATACACCCAGAGCTGAGTGAGACATAAGGTTGGACACTTTGGGCTGATAGCATTGGTGAGGTTCGATAAGCAAATGCAGACCCTTTGAAGTCATACTGCATGGTAGCCATTCCATGGGTCCCAACTGCCAGGTTTAAGGGATTCTTCCTTCAGCTAAAATATGCATGGGAAACCCACATTATGGTGCACCATGTGACGGGGAAACGTTTTCAAATGCATCTCAGTTTTCGTCTCGTTTTACTTGGGTACACCATTCCAGACCCTTTAATAACACTCTCCCTCTTGGAGAGTCAGTGCCTTTAACCTCCTGTCAGGCACAGTTTGCAATTTCTGCGCAAGATGAAAAGGAATAGGGAGAACCAATGAGAGACTAGCTCTAGGTGTCTGCACGGGCAAATTTAACGCTCATTTCCCACCAGGAAGAGGAATTAACCAAAGGCTCAGCATGCCATGCCGGAACCAGATTAGGGCCTGAAGCAATCCTGTGGGTTTGCCGCCAGCTCACAAGATAGCGAGTTGAAGAAAGGAGCTCAGGGGCACTGTAACTCACAAACCTGCAGAGTTATAAATGACAGCTATCGTCCAAAAATATATTGAAGGAAGGCTGCGAAGACGACTTGTAATCGGGACAGATTTGCAGGAAAACGATTTCAGGGGGTAGACGGGAATTGCATTTAAAGCATAGGAAAAGAGGCAGAACGTCGACAATGATGCTCTTGGCCAAAAAGGGCGTATGCGTTTTTTCCTGAATATATTCAGGAAAAAACGCATACGCCCTTTTTGGCCAACCAAGCAAGCATGTTAAAGAAATCTGCACTACAATGAAGTCTCACTGCCCCCCGGTCAAAAGGGCCATCTGAAAAAAGTGTAAAATCCAGAAAGGCAGCACAGGCCATGGAGAACAGGGAGCCTTTTTATGCTGATGGGCGGGATGTAAATTGCCAACAGCCACTCTGGAGAAGTGTATGGTGTTTCCCGGAACACCGAAAAAACAAAGCTACGGAGCCTACGGCACTTCCACTTATGGTCCTATAGCTTAGCGAAATTGAAATCAAAAACACACAGCCACCCAAAAGTTTCAGACGGCTCTGTTTACAAGAACCTCGTCTACTGTACAAGTTAAATATCCCAGAAAGTGAAAAATGGATAAAGAAGTTGTGGTACATACGTACAATGGAATATCACTCAGCAATGAAATCTATGTCATCAGGCCCGTCGCGGCATAATGAGTGGATTCAGGTACGATGATTCTAAGTGAAATAAGTCACACAGAAAATGAAACATCATAAGATATCACTACTACACGGAATGTAAACTTGGCTACACATGAACTGAATTACAAAACAGAACAGGGTCTCAAATTTAGAAAACCAACTTATGCTTGCTTAAGGGGAAAGGTGAGTTGGGGTGCTGCATAAAACCAGAGATAGAAATTAGCACAGATACCTTTCCATAAGCCAAATATGTAATAGTCAAGACCTACCCCTTGCTCAACGAAATGGACTAAACACCCCATATTCAACGCCTAGGAATACACCTGACTAGTAAGAATCTTCAAACCCATGGATTTATATGTCTCCGTAAGAGAATGAAGCGTGTGTACAGCGGCATGAATGCAGCAGAGGAAATCCGATAAATCCCATTATCAAAATGAATTACACAAACAAAACCCAAGGACAGTGAAATAGAGAGCAATTCTTAAATAATTCACTCAGGGCTTGTGATGCAACCTGGATTTACCACATCTACACCCAGAGCTGAGTGAGACATAAGGTTGGGCACTTCGGGCTGATAGCATTGGTGAGGTTCGATGAGCAAATGCAGACACTTTGAAGTCATACAGCATGGTACCCATTCCATGGGTCCCAACTCTCCAAGTTTAAGGGATTCTTCCTTCAGCTAAAACATGCATGGGAAACCCACAGTATGGTGCACCGTGTGACCGACAAACGTTTTCAAATGCATCTCAGTTTTCGTCCCCTTTTACTTGGGTTCACCATTCCAGACCCTTTACTAACACTCTCACCACTTGGAGAGTAGGTGCCTTTAACCTCCTGTTGGGCACAGTTTGCAATTTCTGCGCAAGATGAACAGGAATAGGGAGAACCAATGAGAGACTAGCTGTAGGTGTCTGCACGGGCAAATTTAATGCTCATTTCGCACCAGGAAGAGGAATTAACCAAAGGCTCAACATGCCGTGCCTGAAACAGATTAGGGCCTGACAATCGTGCGGGTTTGCAGCCAGCTCACAAGATAGCGAGTTGAAGAAAGGAACTCAGGGGCACTGTAACTCACAAACCTGCAGAGTTATAAATGACAGCTATCGTCCAAAAATATATTGAAGGAGGTCTGCAAAGACGACTTGTAAGCGGGACAGATTTGCAGGAAAACGATTTCAGGGGGTAGACGGGAATTGCATTTAAAGCATAGGAAAAGAGGCAGAACGTCAACAATGATGCTCTTGGCCAAAAAGGGCGTATGCGTTTTTTCCTGAATATATTCAGGAAAAAACGCATACGCACTTTTTGGCCAACCAAGCAAGCATGTTAAAGAAATCTGCACTACAATGAAGTCTCATTGCTCCCCGGGCAAAAGGGCCATATGAAAAAAGTGTAAAGTCCAGAAAGGCAGCACAGGCAATGGAGAACAGGGAGCCTTGTTATGCTGATGGGTGGGATGTAAATTGCCAACAGCCACTCTGGAGAAGTGTATGGTGTTTTCCGGAACACCTAAAAAACAAAGCAACGGAGCCTACGGCATTTCCACTTATGGTCCTACAGTTTAGGGACATTAAAATGAAAAACACACAGCCACCCCAAAGTGTCGGACGGCTCTATTTACAAGAACCTCGTCTACAGTACAAGGTAAATATCCCAGAATGTGAAAAATGGATAAAGAAGTTGTGGTATATACGTACAATGGAATATCACTCAGCAATGAAATCTATGTCATCAGGCCCGTCGCGGCATAATGAGTGGATTCAGGTACGATGATTCTAAGTGAAATAAGTCACACAGAAAATGAAACATCATAAGATATCACTAATACACGGAATGTAAACTTGGCTACACATGAACTGAATTACAAAACAGAACAGGGTCTCAAATTTAGAAAACCAACTTATGCTTGCTTAAGGGGAAAGGTGAGTTGGCGTGCTGCATAAAACCAGAGATAGAAATTAGCACAGATAACTTTCCATAAGCCAAATATGTCATAGTCAAGACCCACCACTTGCTCAACGAAATGGACTAAACACCACATATTCAACACCTAGGAATACACCTGACTAGTAAGAATCTTCAAACCCATGGATTCATATGCCTCCGTAAGAGAATGAAGCGTGTGTACAGCGGCATGAATGCAGCAGAGAAAATCCGATAAATCCCATTGTCAAAATGAATTACAAAAACAAAACCCAAGGACAGTGAAATAGAGAGCAATTCTTAAATAATTCATTCAGGGCTTGTGATGCAACCTGGATTTACCACATATACACCCAGAGCTGAGTGAGACATAAGGTTGGACACTTTGGGCTGATAGCATTGGTGAGGTTCGATAAGCAAATGCAGACCCTTTGAAGTCATACTGCATGGTAGCCATTCCATGGGTCCCAACTGCCAGGTTTAAGGGATTCTTCCTTCAGCTAAAATATGCATGGGAAACCCACATTATGGTGCACCATGTGACGGGGAAACGTTTTCAAATGCATCTCAGTTTTCGTCTCGTTTTACTTGGGTACACCATTCCAGACCCTTTAATAACACTCTCCCTCTTGGAGAGTCTGTACTTTTAACCTCGTGTTTGGCACAGTTGCAATTTCTGCGCAAGATGAACAGGAATAGGGAGAACCAATGAGACACTAGTTGTAGGTGTCTGCACGGGCAAATTTAATGCTAATTTCGCACCAGGAAGAGGAATTAACCAAAGGCTCAGCATGCCGTGCCGGAACCAGATTAGGGCCTGAGGCAATCCTGTGGGTTTGCAGCCAGCTCACAAGATAGCAAGTTGAAGAAATAAGCTCAGGGGCACTGTAAGTCACAAACCTGCAGAGTTATAAATGACAGCTATCGTCCAAAAATATATTGAAGGAAGACTGCGAAGACGACTTGAAAGTGGGTCAGAATTGCAGGAAAATGATTTCAGAGGGTAGACGGGAATTGCATTTAAAGCATAGGAAAAGAGGCAGAACGTCGACAATGATGCTCTTGGCCAAAAAGGGCGTATGCTTTTTTTCCTGAATATATTCAGGAAAAAACGCATACGCCCTTTTTGGCCAACCAAGCAAGCATGTTAAAGAAATCTGCACTACAATGAAGTCTCACTGTCCCCCGGTCAAAAGGGCCATCTGAAAAAAGTGTAAAATCCAAAAAGGCAGCACAGGCCATGGAGAACAGGGAGCCTTCTTATGCTGATGGGCAGGATGTAAATTGCGAACTGCCACTCTGGAGAAGTGTATGGTGTTTCCCGGAACATCTAAAAAACAAAGCAACGGAGCCTACAGCACTTCCCCTTATGGTCCTATAGCTTAGGAAAATTATAAATCAAAAACACACAGCCACCCAAAAGTCTCGGGCGGCTCTGTTTACAAGAACCTCGTCTACGGTACAAGTTAAATATCCCAGAATGTGAAAAATGGATAAAGAAGTTGTGGAACGTATGTACAGTGGAATATCGCACAGCAATGAAATCTATGTCATCAGGCCCGTCGCGGCATAATGAGTGGATTCAGGTTCGATGATTCTAAGTGAAATAAGTCACACAGGAAATGAAACATCATAAGATATCACTAATACACGGAATGAAAACTTGGCTACACATGAACTGAATTACAAAACAGAACAGGGTCTCAAATTAAGAAAACCAACTTATGCTTGCTTAAGGGGAAAGGTGAGTTGGGGTACTGCATAAAACCAGAGATAGAAATTAGCACAGATACCTTTCCATAAGCCAAATATGTAATAGTCAAGACCTACCCCTTGCTCAACGAAATGGACTAAACACCCCATATTCAACGCCTTGGAATACACCTGACTAGTAAGAATCTTCAAACCCATGGATTTATATGTCTCCGTAAGAGAATGAAGCGTGTGTACAGCGGCATGAATGCAGCAGAGAAAATCCGATAAATCCCATTATCAAAATGAATTACACAAACAAAACCCAAGGACAGTGAAATAGAGAGCAATTCTGAAATAATTCATTCAGGGCTTGTGATGCAACCTGGATTTACCACATCTACACCCAGAGCTGAGTGAGACATAAGGTTGGGCACTTCGGGCTGATAGCATTGGTGAGGTTCGATGAGCAAATGCAGACCCTTTGAAGTCATACAGCATGGTACCCATTCCATGGGTCCCAACTCTCCAAGTTTAAGGGATTCTTCCTTCAGCTAAAACATGCATGGGAAACCCACAGTATGGTGCACCGTGTGACTGGCAATCGTTTTCAAATGCATCTCAGTTTTCGTCCCCTTTTACTCGGGTTCACCATTCCAGACCCTTTACGAACACTCTCCCCACTTGAAGAGTCAGTGCCCTTAACCTCCTGTTGGGCACAGTTTGCAATTTCTGCGCAAGATGAAAAGGAATAGGGAGAACGAATGACAGACTAGCTCTAGGTATCTGCACGGGCAAATTTAACGCTCATTTCCCACCAGGAAGAGGAATTAACCAAAGGCTCAGCATGCCGTGCCGGAACCAGATTAGGGCCTGAGGCAATCCTGTGGGTTTGCGGCCAGCTCACAAGATAGCGAGTTGAAGAAATGAGCTCAGGGGCACTGTAACTCACAAACCTGCAGAGTTATAAATGACAGCTATCGTCCAAAAATATATTGAAGGAAGGCTGCGAAGACGACTTGTAAGCGGGACAGATTTGCAGGAAAACGATTTCAGGGGGTAGACTGGAATTGCATTTAAAGCATAGGAAAAGAGGCAGAACGTCGACAATGATGCTCTTGGCCAAAAAGGGCGTATGCGTTTTTTCCTGAATATATTCAGGAAAAAACGCATACGCCCTTTTCGGCAAACCAAGCAAGCATGTTCAAGAAATCTTCACTACAATGAAGTCTCACTGCCCCCCGGTCAAAAGGGCCATCTGAAAAAAGTGTAAAATCCAGAAAGGCAGCACAGGCCATGGAGAACAGGGAGCCTTGTTATGCTGATGGGTGGGATGTGAATTGCCATCAGCCACTCTGGAGAAGTGTATGGTGTTTCCCGGAACACCGAAAAAACAAAGCTACGGAGCCTACGGCACTTCCACTTATGGTCCTATAGCTTAGGGAAATTAAAATCAAAAACACACAGCCACCCCAAAGTGTCGGGCGGCTCTGTTTACAAGAACCTCGTCTACGGTACAAGTTAAATATCCCAGAATGTGAAAAATGGATAAAGAAGTTGTGGTACGTACGTACAATGGAATATCACTCAGCAATGAAATCTATGTCATCAGGCCCGTCGCGGCATAATGAGTGGATTCAGGTACGATGATTCTAAGTGAAATAAGTCACACAGAAAATGAAACATCATAAGATATCACTACTACACGGAATGTAAACTTGGCTACACATGAACTGAATTACAAAACAGAACAGGGTCTCAAATTTAGAAAACCAACTTATGCTTGCTTAAGGGGAAAGGTGAGTTGGGGTGCTGCATAAAACCAGAGATAGAAATTAGCACAGATACCTTTCCATAAGCCAAATATGTAATAGTCAAGACCTCCCCCTTGCTCAACGAAATGGACTAAACACCCCATATTCAACGCCTAGGAATACACCTGACTAGTAAGAATCTTCAAACCCATGGATTTATATGTCTCCGTAAGTGAATGAAGCGTGTGTACAGCGGTAAGAATGCAGCAGAGAAAATCCGATAAATCCCATTATCAAAATGAATTACACAAACAAAACCCAAGGACAGTGAAGTAGAGAGCAATTCTTAAATAATTCATTCAGGGCTTGTGATGCAACCTGGATTTACCACATCTACACCCAGAGCTGAGTGAGACATAAGGTTGGGCACTTCGGGCTGATAGCATTGGTGAGGTTCGATGAGCAAATGCAGACCCTTTGAAGTCATACAGCATGGTACCCATTCCATGGGTCCCAACTCTCCAAGTTTAAGGGATTCTTCCTTCAGCTAAAACATGCATGGGAAACCCACAGTATGGTGCACCGTGTGACTGGCAAACGTTTTCAAATGCATCTCAGTTTTCGTCCCCTTTTACTCGTGTTCACCATTCCAGACCCTTTACGAACACTCTCCCCACTTGGAGAGCCAGTGCCTTTAACCTCCTGTTGGGCACAGTTTGCAATTTCTGCGCAAGATGAAAAGGAATAGGGAGAACGAATGAGTTACTAGCTCTAGGTGTCTGCACGGGCAAATTTAACGCTCATTTCCCACCAGGAAGAGGAATTAACCAAAGGCTCAGCATGCCGTGCCGGAAGGAGATTAGGGCCTGAGGCAATCCTGTGGGTTTGCGGCCAGCTCACAAGATAGCGAGTTGAAGAAAGGAGCTCAGGGGCACTGTAACTCACAAACCTGCAGAGTTATAAATGACAGCTATCGTCCAAAAATATATTGAAGGAAGGCTGCGAAGACGACTTGTAAGTGGGGCAGAATTGCAGGAAAACGATTTCAGGGGGTACACGGGAATTGCATTTAAAGCATAGGAAAAGAGGCAGAACCTCGACAATGATGCTCTTGGCCAAAAAGGGCGTATGCGTTTTTTCCTGAATATATTCAGGAAAAAACGCATACGCCCTTTTTGGCCAACCAGCAAGCATGTTAAAGAAATCTGCACTACAATGAAGTCTCACTGCCCCCCGGTCAAAAGGGCCATCTGAAAGAAGTGTAAAATCTAGAAAGGCAGCACAGGCCATGGAGAACAGCGAGCCTTGTTATGCTGATGGGCGGGATGTAAATTGCCAACAGCCAGTCTGGAAAAATGTATGGTGTTTCCCGGAACATCTAAAAAACAAAGCAACAGAGCCTACGGCACTTCCCCTTATGGTCCTATAGCTTAGGAAAATTAAAATCAAAAACACACAGCCACCCAAAAGTCTCGGGCGGCTCTGTTTACAAGAACCTCGTCTACGGTACAAGTTAAATATCCCAGAATGTGAAAAATGGATAAAGAAATTGTGGTACGTACGTACAATGGAATATCAGTCACCAATGAAATCTATGTCATCTGGCCCATCGTGGCATAATCAGTGGATTCAGGTACGATGATTCTAAGTGAAATAAGTCACACAGAAAATGAAACATCATAAGATATCAGTAATACACCGAATGTAATCTTGGCTACACGTGAACTGAATTACAAAACAGAACAGGGTCTCAAATTTAGAAAACCAACTAATGTTTGCTTAAGGGGAAAGGTGAGTTGGGGTGCTGCATAAAACCAGAGATAGAAATTAGCACAGATACCATTCCATACGTCAAATATGTAATAGTCAAGACCTACCCCTTGCTCAACGAAATGGGCTAAACACCCTATATTCAAAGCCTAGGAATACACCTGACTACTAAGACTCTTCAAACCCATGGATTTACATGTCGCCATAAGAGAATCAAGCGTGTGTACAGCTGCATGAAGGCAGCAGAGAAAATCCGATAAATCCTATTATCAAAATGAATTACAAAAACAAAACACAATGACAGTGAAATAGAGAGCAATTCTTAAATTATTCATTCAGGGCTTGTGATGCAACCTGGATTTACCTCATCTACACCCAGAGCTGAGTGAGACATAAAGTTGGACCCTTCGGGCTGATAGCATTGGTGAGGTTCGATGAGCAAATGCAGACCATTTGAAGTCATACTACATGGTACCCATTCCATGGGTCCCAACTCTCCAGGTTTAAGTGATTCTTCCTTCAGCTAAAACATGCATGGGAAACCCACAGTGTGGTGCACCGTGTGACCGGGAAACATTTTCAAATGCATCTCAGTTTTCGTCCCCTTTTACTCGGGTTCACAATTCCAGACCCTTTACAAACACTCTCCCCACTTGGAGAGTCAGTGCCTTTAACCTGCTGTTTGGCACAGTTTGCAATTTCTGCGCAAGATGAACACGAATAGGGAGAAACAATGAGAGACTAGCTGTAGTTGTCTGCACGGGCAAATTTAACGCTCATTTCCAACCAGGAAGAGGAATTAACCAAACGCTTAGCATGCCGTGCCGGAAACAGATTAGGGCCTGAAGCAATCCTGCGGGTTTGCGGCCAGCTCACAAGAAAGCGATTTGAAGAAAGGAGCTCAGGGGCACTGTAATTCACAAACCTGCAGAGTTATAAATGACAGCTATCGTCCAAAAATATATTGAAGGAAGGCTGCGAAGAGGACTTGAAAGCGGGGCAGAATTTCAGGAAAACGATTTCAGGGGGTAGACTGGAATTGCATTTAAAGCATAGGAAAAGAGGCAGAACGTCGACAATGATGCACTTGGCCAAAAAGGGCGTATGCGTTTTTTCCTGAATATATTCAGGAAAAAACGCATACGCCCTTATTGGCCAACCAAGCAAGCATGTTAAAGAAATCTGCACTACAATGAAGTCTCACTGCCCCCCGGTCAAAAGGGCCATCTGAAAAAAGTGTAAAATCCAGAAATGCAGCACAGGCCATGGAGAACAGGGAGCCTTGTTATGCTGATGGGTGGGATGTAAATTGCCAACAGCCACTCTGCAGAAGTGTATGGTGTTTCCTGAAACACCTAAAAAACAAAGCAACGGAGCCTACGGCACTTCCACTTATGGTCCTATAGCTTAGGGAAATTAAAATCAAAAACACACAGCCACCCCAAAGTTTCAGACGGCTCTGTTTACAAGAACCTCTTCTACGGTACAAGTTAAATATCCCAGAAAGCGAAAAATGGATAAAGAAGTTGTGGTACGTACGTACAATGGAATATCACTCACCAATGAAATCTATGTCATCTGGCCCATCGTGGCATAATGAGTGGATTCAGGTACGATGATTCTAAGAGAAATAAGTCACACAGAAAATGAAACATCATAAGATATCACTAATACACCGAATGTAATCTTGGCTACACATGAACTGAATTACAAAACAGAACAGGGTCTCAAATTTAGAAAACCAACTTATGTTTGCTTAAGGGGAAAGGTGAGTTGGGGTGCTGCATAAAACCAGAGATAGAAATTAGCACAGATACTATTCCATACGTCATATATGTAATAGTCAAGGGGGCTTCCCTGGTGGCGCACTGGTTGAGAGTCCGCCGGCCGATGCAGGGGACGCGGGTTCGTGCCCCGGTCTGAGAGGATCCCACATGCCGTGGAGCTACTGGCCCCGTCAGTCATGGCTGTTGAGCCTGCGCGTCCGGAGCCTGTGCTCCGCAACGGGAGAGGCTACAACACTGAGAGGCCCGCGTACAGCAAAAAAAAAAAAAAAAATATGTAATAGTCAAGACTTACCCCTTGCTCAACGAAATGGGCTAAACTCCCTATATTCAACGCCTAGGAATACACCTGACTAGTAAGAATCTTCAAACCCATGGATTTATATGTCTCCATAAGAGAATCAAGCGTGTGTACAGCTGCATGAAGGCAGCAGAGAAAATCTGATAAATCCTATTATCAAAATGAATTACAAAAACAAAACACAATGACAGTGAAATAGAGAGCAATTCTTAAATAATTCATTCAGGGCTTGTGATGCAACCTGGATTTACCTCATCTACACCCAGAGCTGAGTGAGACATAAAGTTGGACACTTCGGGCTGATAGCATTGGTGAGGTTCGATAAGCAAATGCAGACCATTTGAAGGCATACTGCATGGTACCCATTCCATGGGTCCCAACTCTCAAGGTTTAAGCGATTCTTCCTTCAGATAAAAGATGCATGGGAAACCCACAGTATGGTGCACCGTGTGACCGGGAAACGTTTTCAAATGCATCTCAGTTTTTGTCCCCTTTTACTCGGGTTCACAATTCCAGACCCTTTACAAACACTCTCCCCACTTGGAGAGTCAGTGCCTTTAACCTGCTGTTTGGCACAGTTTGCAATTTCTGCGCAAGATGAACAGGAATAGGGAGAACCAATGAGAGACTAGCTGTAGGTGTCTGCACGGGCAAATTTAATGCTCATTTCCAACCAGGAAGAGGAATTAACCAAACGCTCAGCATGCCATGCCGGAACCAGATTAGGGCCTGAAGCAATTCTGCGGGTTTGCGGCCAGCTCACAAGAAAGCGATTTCAAGAAAGGAGCTCCGTGGCACTGTAATTCACAAACCTGCAGAGTTATAAATGACAGCTATCGTCCAAAAATATATTGAAGGAAGGCTGCGAAGAGGACTTGAAAGCGGGGCAGAATTGCAGGAAAACGATTTCAGGGAGGAGACTGGAATTGCATTTAAAGCATAGGAAAAGAGGCAGAACGTCGACAATGATGCACTTGGCCAAAAAGGGCGTATGCGTTTTTTCCTGAATATATTCAGGAAAAAACGCATACGCACTTTTTGGCTAACCAAGCAAGCATGTTAAAGAAATCTGCACTACAATGAAGTCTCACTGCCCCCCGGTCAAAAGGGCCATCTGAAAAAAGTGTAAAATCCAGAAATGCAGCACAGGCCATGGAGAACAGGGAGCCTTGTTATGCTGATGGGTGGGATGTAAATTGCCAACAACCACTCTCAAGATGTGTATTGTGTATCCTGAAACACCTAAAAAACAAAGCAACGGAGCCTACGGCACTTCCACTTATTTCCCTATAGCTAAGGGAAATTAAAATAAAAAACACACAGCCACCCCAAAGTTTCAGACGGCTCTGTTTACAAGAACCTCGTCTACGGTACAAGTTAAATATCCCAGAAAGCGAAAAATGGATAAAGAAGTTGTGGTACGTACGTACAATGGAATATCACTCACCAATGAAATCTATGTCATCTGGCCCATCGTGGCATAATGAGTGGATTCAGGTACGATGATTCTAAGAGAAATAAGTCACACAGAAAATGAAACATCATAAGTTATCTCTAATACCCCGAATGTAATCTTGGCTACACATGAACTGAATTACAAAACAGAACAGGGTCTCAAATTTAGAAAACCAACTTATGTTTGCTTAAGGGGAAAGGTGAGTTGAGGTGCTGCATAAAACCAGAGATAGAAATTAGCACAGATACCATTCCATACGTCAAATATGTAATAGTCAAGACCTACCCCTTGCTCAACGAAATGTGCTAAACACCCTATATTCAACGCCTAGGAATACACCTGACTAGTAAGAATCTTCAAACCCATGGATTTATATGTCTCCATAAGAGAATCAAGGGTGTGTACAGCTGCATGGAGGTAGCAGAGAAAATCCGATAAATCCTATTATCAAAATGAATTAAAAAAACAAAACACAATGACAGTGAAATAGAGAGCAATTCTTAAATAATTCATTCAGGGCTTGTGGTGCAACCTGGATTTACCTCATCTACACCCAGAGCTGAGTGAGACATAAAGTTGGACACTTCGGGCTGATAGCATTGGTGAGGTTCGAAGAGCAAATGCAGACCATTTGAAGTCATACTGCATGGTACCCATTCCATGGGTCCCAACTCTCCAGGTTTAAGCGATTCTTCCTTCAGCTAAAACATGCATGAGAAACCCACAGTATGGTGCACCGTGTGACCGGGAAACGTTTTCAAATGCATCTCAGTTTTCGTCCCCTTTTACTCGGGTTCACAATTCCACACCCTTTACTAACACTCTACCCACTTGGAGAGTCAGTGCCTTTAACCTGCTGTTTGGCACAGTTTGCAATTTCTGCGCAAGATGAACAGGAATATGGAGAACCAATGAGAGACTAGCTGTAGGTGTCTGCACGGGCAAATTTAACGCTAATTTCCAACCAGGAAGAGGAATTAACCAAACGCTCAGCATGCCGTGCCGGAACCAGATTAGGGCCTGAAGCAACCCTGCGAGTTTGCGGCCAGCTCACAAGAAAGCGATTTGAAGAAAGGAGCTCCGGGGCACTCTAATTCACAAACCTGCAGAGTTATAAATGACAGCTATCGTCCAAAAATATATTGAAGGAAGCCTGCGAAGGGGACTTGAAAGCGGGGCAGAATTGCAGGAAAACGATTTCAGGGGGGAGACTGGAATTGCATTTAAAGCATAGGAAAAGAGGCAGAACGTCGACAATGATGCACTTGGCCAAAAAGGGCGTATGCGTTTTTTCCTGAATATATTCAGGAAAAAACGCATACGCCCTTTTTGGCCAACCAAGCAAGCATGTTAAAGAAATCTGCACTACAATGAAGTCTCACTGCCCCCCGGTCAAAAGGGCCATCTGAAAAAAGTGTAAAATCCAGAAATGCAGCACAGGCCATGGAGAACAGGGAGCCTTGTTATGCTGATGGGTGGGATGTAAATTGCCAACAACCACTCTGGAGATGTGTATTGTGTATCCTGAAACACCTAAAAAACAAAGCAACGGAGCCTACGGCACTTCCACTTATGGTCCTATAGCTTAGGGAAATTAAAATAAAAAACACACAGCCACCCCAAAGTTTCAGACGGCTCTGTTTACAAGAACCTCGTCTACGGTACAAGTTAAATATCCCAGAAAGCGAAAAATGGATAAAGAAGTTGTGGTACGTACGTACAATGGAATATCACTCACCAATGAAATCTATGTCATCTGGCCCGTCGTGGCATAATGAGTGGATTCAGGTACGATGATTCTAAGAGAAATAAGTCACACAGAAAATGAAACATCATAAGTTATCTCTAATACCCCGAATATAATCTTGGCTACACATGAACTGAATTACAAAACAGAACAGGGTCTCAAATTTAGAAAACCAACTTATGTTTGCTTAAGGGGAAAGGTGAGTTGGGGTGCTGCATAAAACCAGAGATAGAAATTAGCACAGATACCATTCCATACGTCAAATATGTAATAGTCAAGACCTACCCCTTGCTCAACGAAATGGGCTAAACACCCTATATTCAACGCCTAGGAATACACCTGACTAGTAAGAATCTTCAAACCCATGGATTTATATGTCTCCATAAGAGAATCAAGCGTGTGTACAGCTGCATGAATGCAGCAGAGAAAATCCGATAAATCCTATTATCAAAATGAATTACAAAAACAAAACACAATGACAGTGAAATAGAGAGCAATTCTTAAATAATTCATTCAGGGCTTGTGATGCAACCTGGATTTACCTCATCTACACCCAGAGCTGAGTGAGACATAAAGTTGGACACTTCGGGCTGATAGCATTGGTGAGGTTCGATGAGCAAATGCAGACCATTTGAAGTCATACTGCATGGTACCCATTCCATGGGTCCCAACTCTCCAGGTTTAAGCGATTCTTCCTTCAGCTAAAACATGCATGGGAAACCCACAGTGTGGTGCACCGTGTGACCGGGAAACGTTTTCAAATGCATCTCAGTTTTCGTCCCCTTTTACTCGGGTTCACAATTCCAGACCCTTTACAAACACTCTCCCCACTTGGAGAGTCAGTGCCTTTAACCTGCTGTTTGGCACAGTTTGCAATTTCTGCGCAAGATGAACACGAATAGGGAGAAACAATGAGAGACTAGCTGTAGTTGTCTGCACGGGCAAATTTAACGCTCATTTCCAACCAGGAAGAGGAATTAACCAAACGCTCAGCATGCCGTGCCGGAAACAGATTAGGGCCTGAAGCAATCCTGCGGGTTTGCGGCCAGCTCACAAGAAAGCGATTTGAAGAAAGGAGCTCAGGGGCACTGTAATTCACAAACCTGCAGAGTTATAAATGACAGCTATCGTCCAAAAATATATTGAAGGAAGGCTGCGAAGAGGACTTGAAAGCGGGGCAGAATTGCAGGAAAACGATTTCAGGGGGTAGACTGGAATTGCATTTAAAGCATAGGAAAAGAAGCAGAACGTCGACAATGATGCACTTGGCCAAAAAGGGCGTATGCGTTTTTTCCTGAATATATTCAGGAAAAAACGCATACGCCCTTATTGGCCAACCAAGCAAGCATGTTAAAGAAATCTGCACTACAATGAAGTCTCACTGCCCCCCGGTCAAAAGGGCCATCTGAAAAAAGTGTAAAATCCAGAAATGCAGCACAGGCCATGGAGAACAGGGAGCCTTGTTATGCTGATGGGTGGGATGTAAATTGCCAACAGCCACTCTGCAGAAGTGTATGGTGTTTCCTGAAACACCTAAAAAACAAAGCAACGGAGCCTACGGCACTTCCACTTATGGTCCTATAGCTTAGGGAAATTAAAATAAAAAACACACAGCCACCCCAAAGTTTCAGACGGCTCTGTTTACAAGAACCTCTTCTACGGTACAAGTTAAATATCCCAGAAAGCGAAAAATGGATAAGGAAGTTGTGGTACGTACGTACAATGGAATATCACTCACCAATGAAATCTATGTCATCTGGCCCATCGTGGCATAATGAGTGGATTCAGGTACGATGATTCTAAGAGAAATAAGTCACACAGAAAATGAAACATCATAAGATATCACTAATACACCGAATGTAATCTTGGCTACACATGAACTGAATTACAAAACAGAACAGGGTCTCAAATTTAGAAAACCAACTTATGTTTGCTTAAGGGGAAAGGTGAGTTGGGGTGCTGCATAAAACCAGAGATAGAAATTAGCACAGATACTATTCCATACGTCATATATGTAATAGTCAAGGGGGCTTCCCTGGTGGCGCACTGGTTGAGAGTCCGCCTGCCGATGCAGGGGACGCGGGTTCGTGCCCCGGTCCGAGAGGATCCCACATGCCGTGGAGCTACTGGCCCCGTCAGTCATGGCTGTTGAGCCTGCGCGTCCGGAGCCTGTGCTCCGCAACGGGAGAGGCTACAACACTGAGAGGCCCGCGTACAGCAAAAAAAAAAAAAAAATATGTAATAGTCAAGACCTACCCCTTGCTCAACGAAATGGGCTAAACACCCTATATTCAACGCCTAGGAATACACCTGACTAGTAAAAATCTTCAAACCCATGGATTTATATGTCTCCATAAGAGAATCAAGCATGTGTACAGCTGCATGAAGGCAGCAGAGAAAATCCGATAAATCCTATTATCAAAATGAATTACAAAAACAAAACACAATGACAGTGAAATAGAGAGCAATTCTTAAATAATTCATTCAGGGCTTGTGATGCAACCTGGATTTACCTCATCTACACCCAGAGCTGAGTGAGACATAAGGTTGGACACTTCGGGGTGATACCACTGGTGAGGTTCGATGAGCAAATGCAGACCATTTGAAGTCATACTGCATGGTACCCATTCCATGGGTCCCAACTCTCCAGGTTTAAGCGATTCTTCCTTCAGCTAAAGCATGCATGGGAAGCCCACAGTATGGTGCACCGTGTGACCAGGAAACGTTTTCAAAGGCATCTCAATTTTCGTCCCCTTTTACTCGGGTTCACAATTCCAGACCCTTTTCTAACACTCTCCAGACTTGGAGAGTCAGGGCCTTTAACCTCCTGTTTCGCACACTTTGCAATTTCTGCGCAAGATGAACAGGAATAGGGAGAACCAATGACAGACTAGCTGTAGGTGTCTGCACGGGCAAATTTAACGCACATTTCCCACCAGAAAGACGAATTAACCAAACGCTCAGCATGCCGTGCCGGAACAAGATTAGGGCCTGAAGCAATCCTGCGGGTTTGCGGCCAGCTCACAAGAAAGCGATTTGAAGAAAGGAGCTCAGGGGCACTGTAATTCACAAACCTGCAGAGTTATAAATGACAGCTATCGTCCAAAAATATATTGAAGGAAGGCTGCGAAGAGGACTTGAAAGCGGGGCAGAATTGCAGGAAAACGATTTCAGGGGGTAGACTGGAATTGCATTTAAAGCATAGGAAAAGAGGCAGGACGTCGACAATGATGCACTTGGCCAAAAAGGGCGTATGCGTTTTTTCCTGAATATATTCAGGAAAAAACGCATACGCCCTTTTTGGCCAACCAAGCAAGCATGTTAAAGAAATCTGCACTACAATGAAGTCTCACTGCCCCCCGGTCAAAAGGGCCATCTGAAAAAAGTGTAAACTCCAGAAATGCAGCACAGGCCATGGAGAACAGGGAGCCTTGTTATGCTGATGGGTGGGATGTAAATTGCCAACAGCCACTCTGGAGAAGTGTATGGTGTTTCCTGAAACACCTAAAAAACAAAGCAACGGAGCCTACGGCACTTCCACTTATGGTCCTATAGCTTAGGGAAATTAAAATCAAAAACACACAGCCACCCCAAAGTTTCAGACGGCTCTGTTTACAAGAACCTCGTCTACGGTACAAGTTAAATATCCCAGAAAGCGAAAAATGGATAAAGAAGTTGTGGTACGTACGTACAATGGAATATCAGTCACCAAGGAAATCTATGTCATCTGGCCCGTCGTGGCATAATGAGTGGATTCAGGTACGATTATTCTAAGTGAAATAAGTCACACAGAAAATGAAACATCATAAGTTATCTCTAATACACCGAATGTAATCTTGGCTACACATGAACTGAATTACAAAACAGAACAGGGTCTCAAATTTAGAAAACCAACTTATGTTTGCTTAAGGGGAAAGGTGAGTTGGGGTGCTGCATAAAACCAGAGATAGAAATTAGCACAGATACCATTCCATACGTCAAATATGTAATAGTCAAGACCTACCCCTTGCTCAACGAAATGGGCTAAACACCCTATATTCAACGCCTAGGAATACACCTGACTAGTAAGAATCTTCAAACCCATGGATTTATATGTCTCCATAAGAGAATCAAGCGTGTGTACAGCTGCATGAATGCAGCAGAGAAAATCCGATAAATCCTATTATCAAAATGAATTACAAAAACAAAACACAATGACAGTGAAATAGAGAGCAATTCTTAAATAATTCATTCAGGGCTTGTGATGCAACCTGGATTTACCTCATCTACACCCAGAGCTGAGTGAGACATAAAGTTGGACACTTCGGGCTGATAGCATTGGTGAGGTTCGATGAGCAAATGCAGACCATTTGAAGTCATACTGCATGGTAACCATTCCATGGGTCCCAACTCTCCAGGTTTAAGCGATTCTTCCTTCAGCTAAAACATGCATGGGAAACCCACAGTGTGGTGCACCGTGTGACCGGGAAACGTTTTCAAATGCATCTCAGTTTTCGTCCCCTTTTACTCGGGTTCACAATTCCAGACCCTTTACAAACACTCTCCCCACTTGGAGAGTCAGTGCCTTTAACCTGCTGTTTGGCACAGTTTGCAATTTCTGCGCAAGATGAACACGAATAGGGAGAAACAATGAGAGACTAGCTGTAGTTGTCTGCACGGGCAAATTTAACGCTCATTTCCAACCAGGAAGAGGAATTAACCAAACGCTCAGCATGCCGTGCCGGAAACAGATTAGGGCCTGAAGCAATCCTGCGGGTTTGCGGCCAGCTCACAAGAAAGCGATTTGAAGAAAGGAGCTCCGGGGCACTGTAATTCACAAACCTGCAGAGTTATAAATGACAGCTATCGTCCAAAAATATATTGAAGGAAGGCTGCGAAGAGGACTTGAAAGCGGGGCAGAATTTCAGGAAAACGATTTCAGGGGGTAGACTGGAATTGCATTTAAAGCATAGGAAAAGAGGCAGAACGTCGACAATGATGCACTTGGCCAAAAAGGGCGTATGCGTTTTTTCCTGAATATATTCAGGAAAAAACGCATACGCCCTTATTGGCCAACCAAGCAAGCATGTTAAAGAAATCTGCACTACAATGAAGTCTCACTGCCCCCCGGTCAAAAGGGCCATCTGAAAAAAGTGTAAAATCCAGAAATGCAGCACAGGCCATGGAGAACAGGGAGCCTTGTTATGCTGATGGGTGGGATGTAAATTGCCAACAGCCACTCTGCAGAAGTGTATGGTGTTTCCTGAAACACCTAAAAAACAAAGCAACGGAGCCTACGGCACTTCCACTTATGGTCCTATAGCTTAGGGAAATTAAAATAAAAAACACACAGCCACCCCAAAGTTTCAGACGGCTCTGTTTACAAGAACCTCGTCTACGGTACAAGTTAAATATCCCAGAAAGCGAAAAATGGATAAAGAAGTTGTGGTACGTACGTACAATGGAATATCACTCACCAATGAAATCTATGTCATCTGGCCCATCGTGGCATAATGAGTGGATTCAGGTACGATGATTCTAAGAGAAATAAGTCACACAGAAAATGAAACATCATAAGATATCACTAATACACCGAATGTAATCTTGGCTACACATGAACTGAATTACAAAACAGAACAGGGTCTCAAATTTAGAAAACCAACTTATGTTTGCTTAAGGGGAAAGGTGAGTTGGGGTGCTGCATAAAACCAGAGATAGAAATTAGCACAGATACTATTCCATACGTCATATATGTAATAGTCAAGGGGGCTTCCCTGGTGGCGCACTGGTTGAGAGTCCGCCTGCCGATGCAGGGGACGCGGGTTCGTGCCCCGGTCCGAGAGGATCCCACATGCCGTGGAGCTACTGGCCCCGTCAGTCATGGCTGTTGAGCCTGCGCGTCCGGAGCCTGTGCTCCGCAACGGGAGAGGCTACAACACTGAGAGGCCCGCGTACAGCAAAAAAAAAAAAAAAAATATGTAATAGTCAAGAACTACCCCTTGCTCAACGAAATGGGCTAAACTCCCTATATTCAACGCCTAGGAATACACCTGACTAGTAAGAATCTTCAAACCCATGGATTTATATGTCTCCATAAGAGAATCAAGCGTGTGTACAGCTGCATGAAGGCAGCAGAGAAAATCCGATAAATCCTATTATCAAAATGAATTACAAAAACAAAACACAATGACAGTGAAATAGAGAGCAATTCTTAATTAATTCATTCAGGGCTTGTGATGCAACCTGGATTTACCTCATCTACACCCAGAGCTGAGTGAGACATAAAGTTGGACACTTCGGGCTGATAGCATTTGTGAGGTTCGATGAGCAAATGCAGACCATTTGAAGTCATACTGCATGGTACCCATTCCATGGGTCCCAACTCTCAAGGTTTAAGCGATTCTTCCTTCAGATAAAAGATGCATGGGAAACCCACAGTATGGTGCACCGTGTGACCGGGAAACGTTTTCAAATGCATCTCAGTTTTTGTCCCCTTTTACTCGGGTTCACAATTCCAGACCCTTTACAAACACTCTCCCCACTTGGAGAGTCAGTGCCTTTAACCTGCTGTTTGGCACAGTTTGCAATTTCTGCGCAAGATGAACAGGAATAGGGAGAACCAATGAGAGACTAGCTGTAGGTGTCTGCACGGGCAAATTTAACCCTCATTTCCAACCAGGAAGAGGAATTAACCAAACGCTCAGCATGCCATGCCGGAACCAGATTAGGGCCTGAAGCAATCCTGCGGGTTTGCGGCCAGCTCACAAGAAAGCGATTTCAAGAAAGGAGCTCCGGGGCACTCTAATTCACAAACCTGCAGAGTTATAAATGACAGCTATCGTCCAAAAATATATTGAAGGAAGCCTGCGAAGAGGACTTGAAAGCGGGGCAGAATTGCAGGAAAACGATTTCAGGGGGTAGACGGGAATTGCATTTAAAGCATAGGAAAAGAGGCAGAACGTCGACAATGATGCACTTGGCCAAAAAGGGCGTATGCGTTTTTTCCTGAATATATTCAGGAAAAAACGCATACGCCCTTTTTGGCCAACCAAGCAAGCATGTTAAAGAAATCTGCACTACAATGAAGTCTCACTGCCCCCCGGTCAAAAGGGCCATCTGAAAAAAGTGTAAAATCCAGAAATGCAGCACAGGCCATGGAGAACAGGGAGCCTTGTTATGCTGATGGGTGGGATGTAAATTGCCAACAACCACTCTGGAGATGTGTATTGTGTATCCTGAAACACCTAAAAATCAAAGCAACGGAGCCTACGGCACTTCCACTTATGGTCCTATAGCTTAGGGAAATTAAAATAAAAAACACACAGCCACCCCAAAGTTTCAGACGGCTCTGTTTACAAGAACCTCGTCTACGGTACAAGTTAAATATCCCAGAAAGCGAAAAATGGATAAAGAAGTTGTGGTACGTACGTACAATGGAATATCACTCACCAATGAAATCTATGTCATCTGGCCCGTCGTGGCATAATGAGTGGATTCAGGTACGATGATTCTAAGAGAAATAAGTCACACAGAAAATGAAACATCATAAGTTATCTCTAATACACCGAATGTAATCTTGGCTACACATGAACTGAATTACAAAACAGAACAGGGTCTCAAATTTAGAAAACCAACTTATGTTTGCTTAAGGGGAAAGGTGAGTTGGGGTGCTGCATAAAACCAGAGATAGAAATTAGCACAGATACCATTCCATACGTCAAATATGTAATAGTCAAGACCTACACCTTGCACAACGAAATGGGCTAAACACCCTATATTCAACGCCTAGGAATACACCTGACTAGTAAGAATCTTCAAACCCATGGATTTATATGTCTCCATAAGAGAATCAAGGGTGTGTACAGCTGCATGAAGGTAGCAGAGAAAATCCGATAAATCCTATTATCAAAATGAATTACAAAAACAAAACACAATGACAGTGAAATAGAGAGCAATTCTTAAATAATTCATTCAGGGCTTGTGATGCAACCTGGATTTACCTCATCTACACCCAGAGCTGAGTGAGACATAAAGTTGGACACTTCGGGCTGATAACATTGGTGATGTTCGAAGAGCAAATGCAGACCATTTGAAGTCATACTGCATGGTACCCTTTCCATGGGTCCCAACTCTCCAGGTTTAAGCGATTCTTCCTTCAGCTAAAACATGCATGGGAAACCCACAGTATGGTGCACCGTGTAACCGGGAAACGTTTTCAAATGCATCTCAGTTTTCGTCCCCTTTTACTCGGGTCCACAATTCCAGACCCTTTACTAACACTCTACCCACTTGGAGAGTCAGTGCCTTTAACCTGCTGTTTGGCACAGTTTGCAATTTCTGCGCAAGATGAACAGGAATAGGGAGAACCAATGAGAGACTAGCTGTAGGTGTTTGCACGGGCAAATTTAACGCTCATTTCCCACCAGGAAGAGGAATTAACCAAACGCTCAGCATGCCCTGCCGGAACAAGATTAGGGCCTGAAGCAACCCTGCGAGTTTGCGGCCAGCTCACAAGAAAGCGATTTGAAGAAAGGAGCTCCGGGGCACTCTAATTCACAAAACTGCAGAGTTATAAATGACAGCTATCGTCCAAAAATATATTGAAGGAAGCCTGCGAAGAGGACTTGAAAGCGGGGCAGAATTGCAGGAAAACGATTTCAGGGGGTAGACTGGAATTGCATTTAAAGCATAGGAAAAGAGGCAGAACGTCGACAATGATGCACTTGGCCAAAAAGGGCGTATGCGTTTTTTCCTGAATATATTCAGGAAAAAACGCATACGCCCTTTTTGGCCAACCAAGCAAGCATGTTAAAGAAATCTGCACTACAATGAAGTCTCACTGCCCCCCGGTCAAAAGGGCCATCTGAAAAAAGTGTAAAATCCAGAAAGGCAGCACAGGCCATGGAGAACAGGGAGCCTTGTTATGCTGATGGGTGGGATGTAAATTGCCAACAACCACTCTGGAGATGTGTATTGTGTATCCTGAAACACCTAAAAAACAAAGCAACGGAGCCTACGGCACTTCCACTTATGGTCCTATAGCTTAGGGAAATTAAAATAAAAAACACACAGCAACCCCAAAGTTTCAGACGGCTCTGTTTACAAGAACCTCGTCTACGGTACAAGTTAAATATCCCAGAAAGCGAAAAATGGATAAAGAAGTTGTGGTACGTACGTACAATGGAATATCACTCACCAATGAAATCTATGTCATCTGGCCCATCGTGGCATAATGAGTGGATTCAGGTACGATGATTCTAAGAAAAATAAGTCACACAGAAAATGAAACATCATAAGTTATCTCTAATACACCGAATGTAATCTTGGCTACACATGAACTGAATTACAAAACAGAACAGGGTCTCAAATTTAGAAAACCAACTTATGTTTGCTTAAGGGGAAAGGTGAGTTGGGGTGCTGCATAAAACCAGAGATAGAAATTAGCACAGATACCATTCCATACGTCAAATATGTAATAGTCAAGACCTACACCTTGCACAACGAAATGGGCTAAACACCCTATATTCAACGCCTAGGAATACACCTGACTAGTAAGAATCTTCAAACCCATGGATTTATATGTCTCCATAAGAGAATCAAGCGGGTGTACAGCTGCATGAATGCAGCAGAGAAAATCCGATAAATCCTATTATCAAAATGAATTACAAAAACAAAACACAATGACAGTGAAATAGAGAGCAATTCTTAAATAATTCTTTCAGGGCTTGTGATGCAACCTGGATTTACCTCATCTACACCCAGAGCTGAGTGAGACATAAAGTTGGACACTTCGGGCTGATAGCATTGGTGAGGTTCGATGAGCAAATGCAGACCATTTGAAGTCATACTGCATGGTAACCATTCCATGGGTCCCAACTCTCCAGGTTTAAGCGATTCTTCCTTCAGCTAAAACATGCATGGGAAACCCACAGTATGGTGCACCGTGTGACCGGGAAACGTTTTCAAATGCATCTCAGTTTTCGTCCCCTTTTACTCGGGTTCACAATTCCAGACCCTTTACTAACACTCTCCCCACTTGGAGAGTCAGTGCCTTTAACCTCCTGTTTGGCACAGTTTGCAATTTCTGCGCAAGATGAACAGGAATAGGGAGAACCAATGAGAGACTAGCTGTAGGTGTCTGCACGGGCAAATTTAACGCTCATTTCCCACCAGGAAGAGGAATTAACCGAAGGCTCAGCATGCTGTGCCGGAACCAGATTAGGGCCTGAAGCAATCCTGAGGGTTTGCGGCCAGCTCACAAGAAAGCGATTTCAAGAAAGGAGCTCCGGGGCACTGTAATTCAAAACCTGCAGTGTTGTAAATGACAGCTATCGTCCAAAAATATATTGAAGGAAGGCTGCGAAGAGGACTTGAAAGCGGGGCAGAATTGCAGGAAAACGATTTCAGGGGGGAGACTGGAATTGCATTTAAAGCATAGGAAAAGAGGCAGAACGTCGACAATGATGCACTTGGCCAAAAAGGGCGTATGCGTTTTTTCCTGAATATATTCAGGAAAAAACGCATACGCTCTTTTTGGCCAACCAAGCAACCATGTTAAAGAAACCTTCACTACAATGAAGTCTCACTGCCCACCGGTCAAAAGGGCCATCTGAAAAAAGTGTAAAATCCAGAAATGCAGCACAGGCCATGGAGAACAGGGAGCCTTGTTATGCTGATGGGTGGGATATAAATTGCCAACAGCCACTCTGGAGAAGTGTATGGTGTTTCCTGGAACACGTAGGAAACAAAGCAACACAGCCTATGGCACTTCCACTTATGGTCCTATAGCTTAGGGAAGTTAAAATCAAAAACACACAGCCACCCCAAAGTTTGGGTCGGCTCTGTTTACAAGAACCTCGTCTACGGTACAAGTTAAATATCCCAGAAAGCGAAAATGGATAAAGAAGTTGTGGTACATACGTACAATGGAAAATCACTCAGCAATGAAATCTATGTCATCTGGCCCTTAGCGGCATAATGAGTGGATTCAGGTACAATGATTCTACGTGAAATAAGTCACACAGAAAAAGGAACATCATAAGATATCACTAATACATGGAATGAAACTTGGCTACACATGAACTGAATTACAAAACAGAAGAGGGTCTCCAAGTTAGAAAACCAACTGATGGTTGCTTATGGGGAAAGGTGAATTGGGGTGCTGCATAAAACCAGAGATTGATATTAGCACAGAAACTGTTCCATAAACCAAATATGTAATAGAAAAGACCTACTCCTTGCTCAACGAAATGGAGTCAACACCCCATATTCAACGCCTAGGAATATACCTGACTAGTAAGGATCTTAAAACCCATGGATTTATATGTCTCCGTAAGACAATCAAGCGTGTGTACAGCGGCCTAAACGCATCAGTGAAAATCCGATAAATCCCATTATCAAAATAAATTTCAAAAACAAAACACAATGACACTGAAATAGAGGGCAATTCTTAAATAATTCATTCAGGGCTTGTGATACAACCTGGATTTAGCACATCTTCAACCAGAGCTGGGTGAGACATAAGGCTGGACACTTTGGGCTGATAGCATTGGTGAGGTTCGGTGAGCAAATGCAGAACATTTGAAGTCATACTGCATGGTACCCATTCCATGGGTCCCAACTCTCCAGGTTTAAGGGATTCTTCCTTCAGCTAAAACATGCATGGGAAACCCAGAGTATGGTCCACCTTGTGATTTGGATTCGTTTTCAAATGCATCTCAGTTTTTTTCCCCTGGTACTAGGGTTCAATATTCCAGACCCGTCAATAACACTCTCCCCATATATATATTCAGGAAAAAACGCATACGCCCTTTTTGGCCAACCAAGCAAGCGTGTAAAGGAAATCTGCACTACAATGAAGCCTCACTGCCCCCCGGTCAAAAGGGCCATCTGAAAAAAGTGTAAAATCCAGAAAGGCAGGACAGGCCATGGGGAACATGTAGCCTTGTTATGCTGATGGGCGGGATGTGAACCGCCAACAGCCACTCTGGAGAACTGTATGGTGTTTCCGGAAACACGTAGGAAACAAAGCAACACAGCCTATGGCACTTCCACTTATGGTCCTATAGCTTAGGGACATTAAAATGAAAAACACAGAGCCACCCCAAAGTTTGGGACGGCTCTGTTTACAAGAACCTCGTCTACGATACAAGTTAAATATCCCAGAAATCGAAATATGGATAAAGAAGATGTGGTACGTATGTACAATGGAATATCACTCAGCAATGATATCTATGTCATCAGGCCAGTAGTGGCATAATGAATGGATTCAGGTATGATGATTTTACGTGAAATAAGTCACACAGAAAAAGAAACATCATAAGTTATCACTAATACATGGAATGTAAACTTGGCTACACATGAACTGATCTACAAAACAGAACACGGTCTCAAATTTAGAAAACGAACTTACGCTTGCTTATGGGGAAAGGTGGGTTGGCGTGCTGCATAAAACCAGAGATTGAAATTAGCACAGATATCTTTCCATAAGCCAAATATATAATAGACAAGACCTACTCCTTGCTCAACGAAATGAACTCAACACCCCATATTCAATGCCTCGGAATATACCTGACTAGTAAGAATCTTAAAACCCATGGATTTATATGTCTCCGTAAGAGAATCAAGCGTGTGTACAGTGGCCTAAACGCAGCAGTGAAAATCGGATAACTTCCTTTATCAAAAAAAATTTCAAAAACAAAACACAATGACAGTGAAATAGAGAGCAATTCTTAAATAATTCATTCAGGGCTTGTGATGCAACCTGGATTTACCACATCTACACCCAGAGCTGGGTGAGACATAAGGCTGGACCCTTCGCGCTGATACCATTGGTGAGGCTCGGTGAGCAAATGCAGACCGTTTGAAGGCATACTGCATGGTACCCATTCCATGGGTCCCAACTCTCCAGGTTTAAGGGATTCTTCCTTCAGCTAAAACATGCATGAGAAACGCAGAGTATATTCCACCATGTGATTGCGAAACGTTTTCAAATGCATCTCAGTTTTTGTGCCCTGGTACTCGGGTTCACCATTCCAGACGCTTTACTAACACTCTCCCCACTTGGAGAGTCAATGCCTTTAACATCCTGTTCAGCACAGTTTGCAATTTCTGAGCAAGATGAACAGGAATAGGGAGAACCAATGAGAGACTAGCTGTAGGTGCCTGCACGGGCAAGTGTAACGACCATTTCCCACCAGGAAGAGGAATTAACCAAAGGGTCAGCGTGCCCTGCCAGAAACAGATTAGCGCCTGAAGCATTCCTGCGGTTTTCGGCCAGCTCACAAGAAAGCGAGTTGAAGAAAGGAGCTCAGGGGCACTCTAATTCACAAACCTGCAGAGTTATGAATGACAGCTATCGTCCAAAAATATATTGAAGTAAGTCTGCGAAGAGGACTGGAAAGGGGGGCAGCATTTGAGGAAAACTATTTCAGGGGGTAGACTGGAATTGCACTTAAAGCATAGGAAATGAGGCAGAATGTCGACAATGATGCACTTTGCCAAAAAGGGCGTATGCATTTTTTCCTGAATATATTCAGGAAAAAACGCATACACCCTTGATGGCCAACCAAGCAAGCCTGTAAAGGAAATCTGCACCAAGGGCAGAAAGCTGTTGGGGGGATGGTGGTGTGAAGAGTTGAGAGATTGGGATTGACATGTATACATTTATATGTATAAAATAGATAACCAATAAGAACCTGCTGTATAAAAAATAAGATTAAAAATTAAAAAAAATAAAATTAAAAAGTAAAACAGAAAAAATATTCTTCCCTCCACATACATGTATTTATATGAATAAATTATTTCTATGCTTATATTTGTAAATGCAAAAAAGAGGAATGAAATCTACCTTGAACCAAAAACGAAAAATAGAAAAAACAAACAGAATCCACAAGTTACACAGAGGAAAACCGTATCAGGACACTTGCTCCAGTTGTAAACAATTCTGAAGTTGGTCAGTGGTGGGGAATCATCTCCCATACAGCCAGCAGGCCCCACGCAACAAGCGTCCTCATTGCAAAGCTGGGGGACCGTGCTGAGGCATCTGTGAGTAAACGTGGTCCGAGCCCCAGGCCAGCTGCTGCTGAAATGTTCCCACCCTTCCCAGATAAAACACCTGAATATGTTCAAGGACTTGAAAGCCTAGAGGAAGGGCAATGGAGCCACACGAGTGATTGCATGCCAGCCAACTTGGTGCCTGCAGGCCAGCCAGGATGGTCCTGGCCCTGGGTGCTCTTCTGGAAGCTTTCCATTTCCCTGCCTGAGATACCCCTCCTGTCCCGGCCCCCACTGATTTCTTCCTTCCTCACGTCTGCCCAGGGAGAAATTCCAGCGCCAGGTATGGGTGACACATCCTCTTCTTTAGCAGGTGGCATCTTGACAACTGCTGCAGAAAGTCCAGCAGAGCCCCACTCACACTGGGCCACCCACAACGCCGTGACCTGTCACTCCCTCCCACCAGCCCAGCCCCGAGACTGCTGACAGGACAGAGAAAATGGCGTCAGGCACAGCTGCAGGGGTTCTTGCTGCCTGGAGCGGTGTTTATATTGATCTCAAAACAGGCACACCTGGGGAGGGCTGGCCGGCATGGTCAGGCTGCCCAGGTCAGCCAATCATCACCCCTCAGGGTCTCACAGTTGCAGAAAATGGAACTTGCTGAATCGGCCAGGTCCAAGGAACAGGTGTGGGCTCTTGAGAGTCAGGATAGACAATGGGCTGCAGCTCTGGCTTGTATTCTAATCATTTTATCTGGCCCATGAGTGGGAGACAGCTTCAAGAAAACCCTGGCCTAATAAGAGGACCCCAGGAGTCAGGGAGAGGAGGGGTGGGTGGTGGGTGGTGGGTGGTGGGTGGAGACAGAGGCCTGGTGCCCCGGGTGCAGTGGAAGTCTCTGGAAGACCAGGTGGTGGCAGGCCGTACAGAGTGATGCCCAGGGTCACAGACCTGTCGGAGTTGCTATTTGTTAGTTCAAGTCCTGCTCTGAGGTGCTCTGTGTCAGATCTGAGTGACAGGTGAGCTGAGAGTGCTCTGCAATGAGGGCAATGTGCACGGTTCCTGTGTGCCCTGCCCTGCCACAGTACCTGCAAGTGTAGCTCTGTATCCTGGGAGGGAGCTGACCACGAGAGCCCCATGGGCTGCAGGGGACCTGCCCAGGGAACCCCATATCCTGGGATGGGCCTGACCATGAGAGCCCCATGGGCTGGTGTGGAGGTGGGGTACCTGCCCAGGTGAGCTCCATATCCTGAGATTGGCCTGACCACGAGAGCCCCATGGGCTGCCAGGGGCCTGGTAAAGATGTCAGGATCATCAGTGAAGCCACCGAGTATATACCTCCAGTAGTTCCTAATTCCTACACCCTGCTGGTCATTCTACCAACCACCAGGAGACGGTATTCTGTATTAGTCTTCAATGATGCCTTCTTTTGTATGCCATTAGTCCCAGAGTCACAAGAAATTTTGGCTTGTAAGTGGCAGGACTCAACATACAACTAAAACAATACATCCAGGCCGTCTTGCCCCAAGTGTTCAAAAATTCCCACACCATCTTTGGGGAAAGCTTAGCTAAAGACGTAAAAGTTCTACCTCTGGAAAAGGAAACACTCCTTCAATATGCTGACGACATTCTGATCACCAGCCCTACTAAGGAGGCCTCTGAACTACCAAGCCAATAAAGGATACAAGTTGTCCAAGAAAAAGCTCAAATATCACAGACTACGGTGACCTGCCTGGGCTTCATTCTCACAGAAGGTCGGAGAAGCTCATCCCAGGAAAGGGAAGAAACAATTTACAGCCTTACCCCTTTCTAAAACTAGAAGACAGCTTAGGGGTTCCTGGGGAGGCCAGAGTTTGCTGCTTCTGGATCCCTAACTACAGTCTACTAGCTGGGCCTCTATATGAAACACTGAAAGGAAAAGATGATGATCCTTTTGAATAGAATCCAGAAGTGGCCTTTCAAGAATGGAAAGAGCAGTCAATTCAGACCCTTGCCCTGGAACTCCCTAATTTAGCTAAACCCTTTGACCTTTACATTCCTGGTGAAAGGTGAATTGCCATTGGAGTATTAGTGCAAAACCTGGGACCACTTGAAATGGAACAATGCAAGAATGCCATCCAGGTAGGATAAACTATAGTCACCAAGGGGCTTGGCCCACTGCAACATCTGGCCAACATACTGGCGGTATCTAAAAACCTGGAAATCAGCAGCTCAAAAGGCCACCTCCCTCCTAAGGGAAAAGGACCCCACGTGGTGTTCCTAACCCCCAACCATGCCCTGAAGTCGCAGGGTTTGCTCCGTGGGCACACTGACCTCCAGTGAGGAAGCCCTCCTACTCCAACATCCAGAGAGATATCCGGGGTCAACGGGGCACCATGACGACACATGTGACCATCACTTGACCTGGAGTTTCTCTCATAAAACAACAAGAGTGTGTCACAAAAGAGTAGACTACTGCTTGCAGGACTTACTGCACCCAGAGGGGAGGTAATAATCTTGGCAGGGGAACCGTATATCACGCTGTCACCATAGAAAAGCCTACAGACACCGTGATGATGGTGACCAGTAAGACCGGCTGGACTCCTGTTTACTTCAAAAGGCTGTTGACTCAGTGGCCATCATGGTCCTTCATCACAACTGACCCTGGACTGTCCGGGAGTTGAGCAGGCAGGGTCCTGACACCTGGTGCTGTTTTTACGTTAATTCAGAGGCCTAATTGAAGAAAGTGCAGACTACTAGTCAGAGCATCTAGGCTGGCAGAAACGGTCAGCCTAAAGTGTCTGAACAAATGTGTGGCGGGGTGAAAGTGGACCTCACAGCGTCACTGCACATTTCCTTCCCGGACCCTTAAAGGTCATTAGAATCTATAACACTTCCAATGCTCGTGCTCAGGCAGATGAACAGGGAGGCTGGAGGCCTGGGGACAATCAACGTCACCTAGAGGCTGCTGGGGAGAAGTTCTGACCCTCGCCCACGGGTATAAGGGCTCCTAACTCAGCACTCAGCAGTTACAGAAGAAGGGTCTGCACCCTCAGCACTCCAAGAATGAGGAAGAGGACAAAAGGCAGAAGAGGGGTTTGTCCCAGGCAAAGCCCATTAAAAATCCCTGGGAGATAAAAATAGAATCTGGGCAATAAAATAAAGTCTAACCTTTTTTATCCTTTGTGCTTTGTCTAATTTCATGTGCTCCTAGGGTCCCGCATACAGAGGTTCCACACCCGGCACTTCAGACCAGATTTCCTAGTACAGAATGGCTGGGTCGACACATCAGGTCCTGGGGCCCAGTGCAGACTCCGCGATATAGAGCCTGAGCTGCAGCCAACAGGGCCCTCGAGAGCTCTGCCCCCTCCCTCCCACTGAATCTGACAGGATCTCTACACAACAGCCCAGCCCACAGCCCACAGGGTAGCACATGCTCTCACCTCTCCATTCTCTGATCAAAATATAAAGTTTCCTTTGCTTCTGAACCAAACTCAGTCTCGATCTTTTGGCTCCAATGACACTGGGCATGGGGACACTTGTTGGGGTCCACTCTGGAGGATCAGTAACAGAAATTGAGAACGTTGTAACTTCAATGAACAGATGTGTGAGCCAAACTATAATTAACATAGAACAGTGTATAAGGCTCGGGTAAAATAAGATGTTTCTAACACTTCCATTTGATATTTCCATCACTTTATTACAAGCAAGTTCAGTGAAAAGGTTTGTCTTATTTGTCAGGTCAATATTAGAGAAGCGAAGTGATTTCTTTCTAAGGATGTACATCTAATAATCTTGGTTAAATCTTCAATCTTGTTTTAAATGCTTTTCCATTGAAAATGATACCTCTCATTCAGCTCCCCCATTTCTGAGAAGTATAAAATCTTATAATTTATTATTACCAAAGTGGAAAGGTGGGAGGAGGGATAAATTAACAGTTTGGGATTAACACATACACACTGCTATGTATAAAATAGATCGTCAACAAGGAACTACCCTATAGCACAGGGAACTACACTCAATATTTTGCAATAACCTATAAGGGGAAATAATCTGAAAAGAATAGATATTTTTATTGACATCATCTATCAATGACAGTTAAAATGGAACCTAAGGGAAGCCGGTGGTCAGTGCTTCTGACCCTGAAGACTTCAATCATCTAAAGTTTGGACTCTGCCTACTTCCCAAGGCCCTTAATGAACATATGTGTAGCCGTAGCTTAAAAAATTCCCCAGTTTGGGTAGCGGAGAGACACTGATTTTGAAAAAGCCCTGGTGTTCTCCTCACATGAACGGGACACTTCCTACAGCTAAAACATGCCTGTCACACCCAGAGGATGGTATATCGTCTGATCGGGAAGAGTTTGGAAAAGGCATCTCATCTCCTCATCTCCTGGTGCTCGGGTTCACCACTCCGGCGTCTTTACTAACAGTCTCCCCACTTGGAGATGTCAGCACTGTCAACATCCTGTTGCACACAGTTTGGAATTTGTCCAAGGATGAAGCAGAAGGAGGAGGAACAATGAGAGACAAGTCCTAGGTTTTCGGACAGACATATGTCACTCTAATTTCCAATCAGGAAGACGAATTGACCAAAGGCTAGGGTTGCCCATGGAAACAGAATAGGGCTTGAGGAAATCCCGCTGCTTTGTGGCCAGTTCCCATAAACACAAGTTGAAAAATGGAACTCAGGGACACTAAAATTCACGAAACTGCAGAGTTGAAAATATCTATCACTGAAAAATGTCTTGAGGAAAGTCAGAGAAAAGGACTTGTAAGCAATGGAGAATGGCAGGAAAGGGATTGGATGAGGTAGAAAGGACTCGCCATTAAGCACAAGAAAAGGGGCTGAACATTGCCAACATTGCAGTTGGCCAAAAAGGGTGTATGCATCTTTTTCTGTATATATTCAAGAAAAGGGCATACACTTTTTTAGCCAACCAAACAGGTGGGCACTGGAAATCAATACTACAAAACATATCACTTCGCATCAGTCAGAAGAGCCTTCCTCATAAAGTGTAAACACCAGAAATGCAGGACAGGGCAAGGAGAAAAGGGAGCCCTGTGAGGCTTATAGTGGAAATGTATATTGCCAACAGTCACTCTGGAAAAGTGTATTGTGATTACTAAAGCATCTAAAAAATGAGCTACAGAGCACAGGGCACTTGCACTCATGGACGTATATCTTGGGAAAAAGAAAAATGGAGAGGACACAGGCACCCCAATGTTTACCGCCTCTCTGTTTAATATATCCTCGATTAGGATATAATTTATATGTCTCTGGAGGGAAAAAATGGACAGAGGTGTGGCACTTATGTAGAGTGGAATATTACTCAGCCTGAAAATCAATGAAACATGGCCAGTTGTAACAACCCCAGAGGAGTTACGTATGATCATTTGAAGTCACATAATTCAAAAAGACAAAGACATACGATATTACTAATACATGGAATGTAAACGTGGCTACAAATGAACTGAATTACAAAAGAGAACGGGGTCTCAAATTTAGAAAACCAACTTATGCTTGCTTAAGGATCAAGGAGAGTTGGGGTGCTGCATAAAACCAGAGATTGAAATTAGCACAGATACCGTTCCATAAGCCAAATATGTAATAGAAAAAACCTACTTCCTGGTCAACGAAATGGACTCAACACCCCATATTCAGTGCCTAGGAATATACAGGATGAGTAAGAGTCTTAATACCTATGGATTTATATGTCTCCATAAGAGAATCAAGCGTGTGTACAGTGACAAAAACGCAGCAGTGAAAATCAGCTAAATCCCATTATCAAAATAAATTTCAAAAACAAAAAAAATGACAGTGAAATAGAGAGCAATTCTTAAGTAATTCATTCAGGGCTTGTGATGCAACCTGCATTTACCTCATCTACACCCAGAGCTGAGTGAGACATAAGGTTGGACACTTCGGGCTGACAGCATGGATGAGGTTCGATGAGCAAATGCAGACCGTTTGTAGTCATACTGCATAGTACCCATTCCATGGGTCCCAACTCTCCAGGTTTAAGGGATTCTTCCCTCAGCTAAAACATGCATGGGAAACCCACAGTATGGTGCACCGTGTGACCGGAAAACGTTTTCAAATGAATCTCAGTTTTCGTCCCCTTTTACTCGGGTTCACCATTCCAGACCCTTTACTAACACTCTCCCCACTTGGAGAGTCAGTGCCTTTAACCTCCTGTTTGGCACAGTTTGCAATTTCTGCGCAAGATGTACAGGAATAGGGAGAACCAATGAGAGACTAGCTGTAGGTGTCTGCAGGGGCAAATTTAACGCTCATTTCCCACCAGGAAGAGGAATTAACCAAAGGCTCAGCATGCCGTTCCGGAATCAGATTAGGGCCTGAAGCAATCCTCCGGGTTTGTGGCCAGCTCACAAGAAAGCGAGTTGAAGAAAGGAGCTCAGGGACACTATAATTCACAAACCTGCAGAGTTATAATTGACAGCTATCGTCCAAAAATATATTGAAGATAGGCTGCGAAGATACTTGAAAGCGGGGCAGAATTGCAGGAAAACGATTTCAGGGGGTAGACTGGAATTGCATTTAAAGCATAGGAAAAGAGGCAGAACGTCGACAATGATGCTCTTGGGCAAAAAGGGCGTGTGCGTTTTTTCCTGAATATATTCAGGAAAAAACGCATATGCCCTTTTTGGCCAACCAAGCAAGCATGTTAAAGTAATCTGCACTACAATGAAGTCTCATCTCCCCCATGGTCAAAAGGGCCATCTGAAAAAAGTGTAAAATCCAGAAAGGCAGCACAGGCCATGGAGAACAGGAAGCCTTCTTATGCTGATGGGCGGGATGTAAATTGCCAACAGCCACTCTGGAGAAGTGTATGGTGTTTCCTCAAACACCTAAAAAAAAAAGCAACGGCGCCTACGGCACTTCCACTTATGGTCCTATAGTTTAGGGAAATTAAAATAAAAAAGACGCAGCCACCCCAAATTTTCGAATGGCTCTGTTTACAATATACTCATCTATGGTACAAGTTAAATATCCCAGAAAGCGGAAAATGGATAAAGAAGTTGTGCTACGAACGTACAATGGAATATCACACAGCAATGAAATCTATGTCTTCAGGCCCGTCGCGGCATAACGAGTGGATTCAGGTATGAAGACTCTAAGTGAAATTAGTCACACAGAGAAAGAAACATCATAAGATACCACTAATACACGGAACGTAAACTTGGCTACACATGAACTGAATTACAAAACAGAACAGGGTCTCAAATTTAGCAAACCAACCAATGTTTGCTTAAGGCGAAAGGTGAGTTGGGGTGCTACATAAAACCAGAGATTGAAATTAGCACAGATACCGTTCCATAAGTCAAATATGCAATAGTCAAGACCTACTCCTTGCTCAATAAAATGGACTCAACACCCCAAATTCAACGCCTAGGAATATACCTGACTAGTAAGAATCTTAAAACCCATGGATTTATATGTCTCCATAAGACAATCAAGCGTGTGTACAGCGGTATAAACGCAGCAGTGAAAATCCGATAAATCCCATTATCAAAATGAATTATAAAACAAAACACAATGACAGTGAAATAGAAAGCAATTCTTAAATAATTCATTCAGGACTTGTGATGCAACCTGGATTTACCATATCTACACACAGAGCTGGGTGAGACATAAGGCTGGACACTTTGAGCTGATAGCATTGGTGAGGTTCGGTGAGCAAATGCAGACCCTTTGAAGTCATACTGCATGATACCCATTCCATGGGTCCCAACTCTCCAGGTTTAAGGGATTCTTCCTTTAGGTAAAACATGCATGGGAAACCCAGAGTATGGTCCCTGTGACTGCGCAACATTTTTAAATGCATGTAAGTTTTCGTCCCCTGATACTCGGGTTGACCATTCTGGACGGTATAATAACACTCTCCCCGCTTGGAGAGTCAGTGCCTTTAACCTCCTGTTTGACACAGTATGCAATTTCTGCGCAAGATGAAAAGGAATAGGGAGAAACAATGAGAGACTAGCTGTAGGTGTCTGCACGGGCAAATTTATGCTCATTTCCCTCCAGGAAGTGGAATTAACCAAAGGCTCAGCATGCCGGGCCAGAACCAGATTAGGGCCTGAAGCAATCCTGCGGTTTTGCGGCAAGCTCACAAGGAAACGAGTTGAAGAAAGGAGCTCAGGGGCACTGTCATTCACAAACCTGCAGAGTTATAAATGCCAACTATCGTCCAGAAATACATTGAAGAAGGCTGCGAAGAGGACTTGACAGCGGGGCAGAATTGCTGGAAAACGATTTCAGGGGGTAGACTGGAATTGCATTTAAAGCATAGAAAAGAGTCATAACGTCGACAATGATGCACTTGGCCAAAAAGGTCGTATGCGTTTTTAACTGAATATATTCAGGAAATAACGCATACGCACTTTTTGGCCAACCAAGCAAGCGTGTAAAGGAAATCTGCACTACAATGAAGTCTCACTGCCCCCCGGTCAAAAGGGCCTTCTGAAAAAAGTGTAAAATCCAGAAAGGCAGGACAGGCCATGGAGAACAGGGAGACTTGTTATGCTGATGGACGGGATATAAATTGCCAACAGCCACTCTGGAGAAGTGTATGGTGTTTCCTGAAACACCTTAAAAGCAAAGCAACGGAGCCTACGGCACTTCCACTTATGGTCCTATAGCTTACGGAATTAAAATCAAAAACACACAGCCACCCCAAAGTGTCGGACGGCTCTGTTTACAAGAACACCGTCTGCGGAACAAGTTAAATATCCCAGAACGTTAAAAATGGATAAAGAAGTTGTGGTACGTACGTACAATGTAATATCACTCAGCAATGAAATCTAGGTCATCAGGCCCGTCGCGGCATAATGAGTGGATTCAGGTACGATGATTCTAAATGAAATAAGTCACACAGAAAATGAAACATCATAAGATATCACTAATACACGGAATGTAAACTTGGCTACACATGAACTGAATTACAAAACAGAACAGGGTCTCAAATTTAGAAAACAAACTTATGCTTGCTTAAGGGGAAAGGTGAGTTGGGGTGGTGCATCAAACCAGAGATAGAAATTAGCACAGATACCTTTCCATAAGCCAAATATGTCATAGTCAAAACCTACACCTTGCTCAACGAAATGGACTAAACACCCCATATTCAACGCCTAGGAATACACCTGACTAGTAAGAATCTTCAAACCCATGGATTTATATGTCTGCATAAGAGAATCAAGCGTGTGTACAACTGCATGAATGCAGCAGAGAAAATCCGATAAATCCCATTATCAAAATGAATTACAAAAACAAAACACAATGACACTGAAATAGAGAGCAATTCTTAAATAATTCATTCAGGGCTTGTAATGCACCCTGGATTTACCACATCTACACCCAGAGCTGAGTGAGACATAAGGTTGGGCACTTCGTGCTGATAGCATTGGTGAGGTTCGATGAGCAAACGCAGACCCTTTGAAGTCATACTGCATGGTACCCATTCCATGGGTCCCAACTTTCCAGGTTTACAGGATTCTTCCTTCACCTAAATCATGCACCTGAATCCCAGAGTATGGTCCACCACGTGACTGGGAAGCGATTTTAAATGCCTCTCAGGTTTCGTCCCTTGGTACTCAGGTTCACCATTCCAGACGCTTTACTAACTCTCTCCCCACTTGGAGAGTCAGTGCCTTTAACCTCCTGTTGGGCACAGTTTGCAATATCTGCGCAAGATGAACAGGAATAGGGAGAACCAATGAGAGACTAGCTGTAGTTGTCTGCACGGGCAAATTTAACGCTCATTTCCCACCAGAAAAAGGAATTTTCCAAACGCTCAGCATGCTGTGCGGAAACCAGATTAGGGCCTGAAGCAATCCTGCGGTTTTGCGGCCAGCTCACAAGAAAGCTAGTTGAAGAAAGGAGCTCAGGGACACTGTAATTAACAAACCTGCAGAGTTATAAATGGCAGGTATCAAACAAAAATATATTGAAGTAAGGCTGCGAAGAGGACTTGAAAGTGGGGCAGAATTCCAGTAATATGATTTCAGGAGGTAGACGGGAAGTGCTCTGAAAGCATAGGAGAAGAGGCAGATTCTCGACAATGATGCACTTGGTCAAAAAGTGCATATGAGTTTTTTCAGGGCCCTCATTAAAGAGGGTAGGGGGCTCCCAGCATGCTTTCGTGGCCAACAGAGGGCCCACATCGCCAAGGCGATGTGAGCCAGCCAGGCAGGAGTGACCTCACATCAGAGGGCCCACCTCACAGAAGGGTAAGGAACCCAGCCAGGATCAGACTCTCACCAGAGTGCCCACATCAGCAAGGGGCTGTGAACCAGACAGGAGTGTCATCACACCCATGGGGCCACATCATCAAAGGTTGAGGTACCCAGGAAATGTGGCCTCAAACCAGAGGACCCACATCACCATGGGTCTCAGAGCGAGGCAGGCAGGATTAACCTCACAACACATGGCCCATTGTATAAAAAAGGTGAGGAATCCAGCAGTTGGAACATCCCAGCAGGCGTCCCAGAGCACCAGGGCTATGGGATCCAGGCAGTGATGAACTCACAACAGAGGTCCCTCATCATGAAACTGTGAGGAAACCAGCCGTTGTGACCTCAGAGCACAAGGCCCACATCCCCATGGGGAAGGGAACCAAGCAGGAGTGTCATCACACCAGTGGGCACACATCAGAAAATGTGGGGAGCCCAGCAGTTAGGGCCTGACGCCAGAGGGCTCTCATCACCGAGGAGAGGAGGCTCACAGCAGGCTCCAACTGCTACCAGAGGGCCGCCATCGCCAATTCGGGATGTGCCAGCCAGGCAGGAGTGACCTCAGAGCAGAGGGCCCACCACACAAAAGTGTGAGGAACCCAAAGAGGATCAGACTCTCACCACAGGGCCCACATCACCAAGGGAATGGGAACCAGGCTGGAGTGTCCTCACACCAGTGGGGCCTCATCACCGAAATGTGAGTGACCCAGCACACGTGGCTTCAAACCAGAGGACACATATCACCAAGGGGCTGGGAGTGAGGCAGGCAGGAGGAGCCTCAAAACATAGGGACCATAGAATAAAAATGGTGAGGTATCCCGCAGTTGGAACCTCCTAGCAGGCGGCCAGGAGCAGCGAGGCTATGGGATCCAGACCTGACTGAACTCAAAACAGAGTGCCCTCATCATGAAACTGTGAGCAACCCAGCCGTTGGGACCTCAGAGCAGAAGGCCCACATTCCCATGTGGCTGGGAACATGGCATAAGTGTACTCGCACCACAGGGCACACATCAGAGAATTTTGGAAGCCCAGAAGTTAGGGCCTGACGCCAGAGGGCCCTCATTACCAAGGGGAGGAGACTCCAAGCAGGCACCAACTCCCAACAGAGGGCCCATGTCGCCAAGGTGACGTGTGACAGCCAGGCAGGAGTGACCTCACAGCAGAGGGCCTACCTCACAGAAGGGTGAGGAACCCAGCCAGGATAAGACTCTCACCAGAGGGCCCACATCACCAATGGGATCAGAAACAGGCAGGACTGTCTTCACACCAGTGTGGCCACATCATAGAAAGGTGAGGAACCCAGCACATGTGGCCTAAACCAGAGGACCCACATCTCCAAGGGGCTCGGAGTGAGGCAGGCAGGAGGAGCCTCACAACACAGGGACCATAGGATAAAAAAGCTGAGGAAACTTGCAGTGTGAACCTCCCAGCAGGCGGCCCAGAGCACCAAGTCTATGCGATCCAGGCTGCAGTGAACTCACAGCAGAGGGCCCACATCATGAAACTGTGAGCAACCCAGACATTGGGACCTCAGAGCAGAAGGCCCACATCCCCATGGGGATGGGAACCTCGCAGGAGTGCCCTCGCACCACTTAGCATGTATCAGAAAATGTGGGTACCCAGCAGTTAGGGCCTGACGCAAGAGGGCCCTCATCACCGAGGGGAGGAAGCTCCCAGCAGGCTACAACTGCCACAAGAGGGCCGATGTTGCCCAGGCGGGGTATGCCAACCAGGCAGGAGTGACCTCACAGCAGAGGACCCACCTCACAGAAGGGTGAGGAACCCAAACAGGATCAGACTCTCACCAGAGGGCCCACATCATCAAGGGGATAGGAACCAGGCAGGAGTGTCCTCACACCATTGGGGCCACATCATCAAAAGGTGAGGGACCCAGCACACGTGGCCTCAAACCAGAGGACACACATCACCAAGGGGCTGGGAGTGAGGCAGGCAGGAGGAGTCTCAAAAAAGAGGGCCCATAGAAGAAAAAAGGTGAGGAATCCCGCAGTTGTAACGTCCCAGCAGGTGGCCAGGAGCAGCATGGCTATGGGATCCAGGCCGGAGTGAACTCACACCAGAGGGCCCTCATCATGAAACTGAGCAACCCACCGTTGGGACCTCAGAGCAGAAGGCCCACATTCCCATGGGGTTGTGAACTTGGCAGGAATGTACTCGCACCACAGGGCGCACATCAGAAAATTTTGGGAGCCCAGGAGTTAGGGCCTGATGCCAGAGGGCCCTCATTACCAAGGGGAGGAGACTCCCAGCAGGCACCAACTCCCACCAGATGGCCAACGTCACCAAGGCGGGGTGTGCCAGCTAGGCAGGACTGACCTCAGAGAAGAGGGCCTACCTCACAGAAGTGTGAGTAACACAACCAGGATCAGACTCTCACCGGAGGGCCCACATCACCAAGGAGATGGGAACCAAGCAGGAGTGTCCTCACACCAGTGGGGCCACATCAGCCAAAGGTGAGGAACCCAGCACATGTGGCCTCAAACCAGAGGACACACATCACCAAGGGGCTGGGAGTGAGGCAGGTGTCTGGAGGGGCACATTTAACTCTAATTTCCCACCAGGAAGAGGAATTAACCAAAGACTCAGAGTGCCGTGCCGGACCCTGATTATGGCCTGAAGCAAACCTGCGGTTCTGTGGCCAGCTTTCAAGGAAACGAGTTAAGAAAGGAAATCACGGGCACTGTAATTCACAAACCTGCAGAGGTATAAATGACAGCTATTGGCAAAAATATATTGAAGTAAGTCTGCAAAGAGGACTTGAAAACGAGGCAGAATTGCAGGAATCATATTTCAGGAGGTAGATTGGAATTGCATTTAAAGCATGTGAAATGCGGCAGATCTTCGACAATGATGCACTTGGACAAAAGTGCATATACATTTTTTCCTGAATATATTCAGGAAAAAACGCATATGCCCTTTTTGGCCAACCAAGCACTCGAGCAATGGAAATCCGCACTACAATGAAGTCTTATTTCCCATTCGTCAAAAGGGCCATCTGAAGAAAGTGTAAAAACCAGAAACACAGGACAGGCCATGGAATAAAGGGAGCCTTGTTATGCTGATGGGTGGGATGTAAATTGCCAACAGACACTCTGGAGATGTTTATGGTGTATCCTGGAACATCTGACAAACAAAGCTACAGACCCTAGGGCACTTCCACTTTTGGCCCTATAGCTTTGGAAAATTAAAATCAAGAAGACACAGCCAACACAAAATTTAGGGCTGCTGTGTATACAAGAACCTCGAGTCCAGTACAAATTAAATATCCCAGAAAGAAAAAAATGGATAAAGGAGTTGTGCTACTTACGTACAACGGAATATCACTCAGCAATGAAATCAATGTCATCAGGACTGTAGCAGCAAATTGAGTGGATTTAAGTATGATGATTCTAAGAGAAATATGTCACACAGAGTAAGATAATTATCATAAGATATCACTAATAGAGAGAGTGTAAACTTGGCTACACATAAACTGAATTACAAAACCGAACAGAGTCTCACATTTAGATAAAAACTTATGCTTGCTTAAGGGGAAAGTTGAGTTGGGGTGCTGTATAAAACCAGAGATTGAAATGAGCACACATACCGTTCCATAAGTCAAATATGTAATAGACAAGACCTACTCTTTGCTCAATGAAATAGACTCATCCAAGATGTATCACCTCACACCTGTTAGAATGGGCATCATCAGAAAATCTACAAACAACAAATGCTGGAAAGGGTGTGGAGATAAGGAACCCTCTTCCACTATTGTTGGGAATGTAAATTGATACAGTCACTGTGGAGAACATTATGGAGTTTCTTATAAAACTAAGAATAGAATTACCATATGATACAGCAATCCCACTACTGGGCATATACCCAGACAAAACCATAAATCAAAAAGAGACATTCACTGCAATGTTCATTGCATCACTATTTACAATATCCAGGTAATGGAAGCAACCTAAATGCCCACAGACAGACGAATGCATAAAGATGAGGTACATATATAAAATGGAATATTACTAAGCCATAAAAAGGAATGAAATTGGGTCATTTGTAGAGACGTTGATGGATCTAGAGACTGTCATACAGAGTGAAGTAAGTCAGAAATGGAAAAACAAATCTTGTATATTAATGCATATATGTGGAACCTAGAAAAATTGTACAGATGAACCGTTTTGCAAGGCAGAAATAGAGCAACAGATGTAGACAACAAACGTATGGACACCAAGGGGGGAAAGCTGTTAGGGGGTGGTGGTGGGAGGAGTTGAGAGATTGGGATTGGCATGTATACATTTCTATGTATAAAATAGATAACCAACAAGAACCTGCTGTATAAAAAATTAAAATAAAATTCAAAATTAAAAAAAGTAAAACAGAAAAAATATTCTTCCCTTCACATACATGTATTTATATGAATAAATTATTTCCATGCTTATATCTGTAAATACAAACAAGAGGAATAAAATCTACCTTGAACCAAAAATGAAAAAAAGAAAAAAAATACAGAACCCACAAGTTACACAGAGGAAAACCGTATCAGGGCACTTGCTCCAGTTGTAAACAATTCTGAAGTTGGTCAGTGGTGGGGAATCATCTCCCATTCAGCCAGCAGGCCACACGCAACAAGCATCCTCATTGCAAAGTTGGGGGACCGTGCCGAGGCATCTGTGAGTAAACGTGGGCCGAGCCCCAGGCCAGCTGCTGCAGAAATGTTCCCACCTTTCACAGGTAAAACACCTGAATATGTACAAGGATTTGAAAGCCTAGAGGAAGGGCCATGGAGCCACATGAGCGACAGCATGCCAGCCGACTTGGTGCCTGCAGGCCAGCCAGGATGGTCCTGGCCCTGGGTACTCTTCTGGAAGCTTTCCATTTCCCTGCCTGAGATACCCCTGCTGTCCCGGCCCCCACTGATTTCTTCCTTCCTCACCTCTGCCCAGGGAGAAATTCCAGCAGCAGGTATGGGTGACACATCCTCTTCTTTAGCAGGTGGCATCTTGACAACTGCTGCAGAAAGTCCAGCAGAGCCCCACTCACACTGGGCCACCCACAAAGCCGTGGCCTCTCACTCTCTCCCACCAGCCCAGCCCCGAGACTGCTGACTGGGCAGAGAAAATGGCGTCAGGCACAGCTGCAGGGGCTCTTGCTGCCTGGAGCGGTGTTTATATTGATCTCAACCCAGGCACACCTGGGGAGGACTGGCCGGCACGGTCAGGCTTCCCAGGCCAGCCAATAATCACCCCTCAGGGGCTCACAGTTGCAGAAACTGGAACTTGCTGAATCGGCCAGGTCCAAGGAACAGGTGTGGGCTCCTGAGAGTCAGGATAGACAAGGGACTGCAGCTCTGGCTTGTTTTCTAATTATATTATCTGGCCCATGAGTGGGAGACAACTTCAAGAAAACCCTCTCCTAATGAGAGGAACCCAGGAGTCAGGGAGAGGAGGGGTGTGTGGTGGGTGGAGACAGAGGCCTGGTTCCCCGGGTGCAGTGGAAGTCTCTGGAAGACCAGGTGGAGGGAGGCCACACAGAGTGATGCCCAGGGTCACAGACCTGTCAGAGCTGCTGTTTGTTAGTTCAAGTCCTGCTCTGAGGTGCTCTGTGTCAGATCTGAGTGACAGGTGAGCTGGGAGTGCTCTGCAATGAGGGCGATGTGCACGGTTCCTGTGTGCCCAGCCCTACCACGGTAACTGCAAGGGTAGCTCTGTATCCTGAGAGGGGCCTGACCACGAGAGCCCCGTGGTCTGGAGTGGGGGGTAGGGTCCCTGCTCAGGTGATCTCCATATCCTGGGATTGGCCTGATATCGAGAGCCCCATGGGCTGCTGGAATCCTGGTAAAAGATGTCAGGACAGTCAGTGAAGCCACCGAGGATAGACCTCCAGTAGTTCCTAAATCCTACACCCTGCTGGTCATTCTACCAACCACCAGGACATGGTATTCTGTATTAGTCTTCAATGATGCCTTCTTTTGTATTCCATTAGTGTCAGAGTCACAAGAAATTTTGGCTTGTGAGTGGCAGGTCTCAACATACAACTAAAACAATACTTCTGGGCCGTCTTGCCCCAAGGGTTCAAAAATTCCCACACCATCTTTGGGGAAAGCTCAGCTAAAGACCTAAAAGTCCTACCACTGGAAAAAGAAACACTCCTTCAATATGCAGACGACATTCTGAACACCAGCCCTACTAAGGAGACCTCTGAACTACCAAGCCAATAAAGGATACAAGTTGTCCAAGAAAAAGCTCAAATATCACAGACTACGGTGACCTGCCTGGGCTTCATTCTCACAGAAGGTCGGAGAAGCCCATCCCAGGAAAGGGAAGAAACAATTTACAGCCTTACCCATATCTAAAACTAGAAGACAGCTTAGGGGTTCCTGGGGAGGCCACGGTTTGCTGCTTCTGGATCCCTAACTACAGTCTACTAGCTGGGCCTCTATATGAAACACTGAAAGGAAAAGATGATGATCCTTTTGAATAGAATCCAGAAGTGGCCTTTCAAGAATGGAAAGAGCAGTCAATTCAGACCCTTGCCCTGGAACTCCCTAATTTAGCTAAACCCTTTGACCTTTACATTCCTGGTGAACGGTGAATCGCCATTGGAGTATTAGTGCAAAAACTGGGACCACTTGAAATGGAACAATGCAAGAATGCCATCCAGGTAGGATAAACTACGGTCACCAAGGGGCTTGGCCCACTGCCACATCTGGCCAAGATACTGGCGGTATCTAAAATCCTGGAAATCAGCAGCCCAAAAGGCCACCTCCCTCCTAAGGGAAAAGGACCCCAAGTGGTGTTCCTAACACCCAATGATGCCCTGAAGTTGCAGGGTTTGCTCTGTGGGCACACTGACCTCGAGTGAGGAGGCCTTCCAACTCCAAACTCCAGAGAGATAACCGGGGGCAATGGGGCACCATGACGACTCAAGTGACCATCACTTGACCTGGAGTTTCTCTCATAAAACAACAAGAGTGTGTCCCAAAAGAGTAGACTACTGCTTGCAGGACTTACTGCCCCCAGAGCGGACCTAATAATCCTGGCGGGGGAACCGTATATCACGCTGTCACCATAGAAAAGCCTACAGACACTGTGATAATGTTGGCCAATAAGACCGGCTGGACTCCTGTTTACTTCAAAAGGCTGTTGACTCAGTGGCCATCATGGTCCTTCATCACCCATGACCCTGGACTGTCTGGGAGTTGAGCGGACAGGGTCCTGACACCTGGTGCTCTTTTTACGTTAATTCAGGGGCCTAATTGAAGAAAGTGCAGACTACTGGTCAGAGCATCTAGGCTGGCAGAAACGGTCAGCCTAAGGTGGCCGAACAAATGCGGGGCGGGGTGAAACTGGACCTCACAGCATCACTGCACATCTCCTTCCTGGACCCTTAAAGGTCATTAGAATCTATAACACTTCCAATACTGGTGCTCAGGCAGACTAGCAGGAAGGCAGGAGGCCTGGGGACAATCAACGTCACCTGGAGGCTGCTGGGGAGAAGTTCTGACCCTCGCCCACGGGTATGAGGGCTCCTAACTCAGCACTCAGCAGTTACAGAAGAAGGGTCTGCACCCCCAGCACTCCAAGAATGAGGAAGGGGACAAAAGGCAGAAGAGGGGCTTTTCCCAGGCAAAGCCCCTTAAAAATCCCTGGGAGATAAAAATAGAATCTGGGCAATAAAATAAAGTCTAACCTTTTTTATCCTTTGTGCTTTGTCTAATTTCACGTGCTCCTAGGGTCCCGCATACAGAGGTTCCACACCCGGCACTTCAGACCAGATTTTCTAGTGCAGAATGGCTGGGTCGACACCTCAGCTCCTGGGGCACAGTGCACACTCCGTGATATAGAGCCTGAGCTGCAGCCAACCGGGCCCTCAAGAGCTCCGCCCCCTCCCTCTGACTGACTCTGACAGGATCTCTACACAGCAGCCCAGCCCACAGCCCACGGGGTAGCACATGCTCTCACCTCTCCATTCTCTGATCAAAATATAAAGTTTCCTTTGCTTCTGAACCAAACTCAGACTCGATCTGTTGGCTCCAATGACACTGGGCAGGGGGACACTTGTTGGGGTCCACTCTGGAGGATCAATAACAGAAATTGAGAACATTGTAACTTCAATGAACAGATGTGTGAGCCAAACTGTAATTAACATAGAACAGTGTATAAGGCTCGGGTAAAATAAGATGTTTCTAACACTTCCATTTGATATTTCCATCACTTTATTATAAGCAAGTTCAGTGAAAAGGTTTGTCTTATTTGTCAGGTCAATATTAGAGAAATGAAGTGATTTCTTTCCAAGGATGTACATCTAATAATCTTGGTTAAGGCTTCAATCTTGTTTTAAATGCTTTTCCATTGAAAATGATACCTCTCTTTCAGCTCCCCCATTTCTGAGAAGTATAAAATCTTATAATTTATTATTACCAAAGGGGAAAGGTGAGAGGAGGGATAAATTAACAGTTTGGGATTAACACATACACACTGCTATGTATAAAATCGATCATCAACAAGGAACTGCTGTATAGCACAGGGAACTACACTCAATATTTTGCAATAACCTATAAGGGGAAATAATCTGAAAAAGAATAGATATTTTTATTGACATCATCTATCAATGACAGTTAAAATGGAACCTAAGGGAAGCCGGTGGTGAGTGCTTCTGACCAGGAAGACTTCAATCATCTAAAGTTTGGACTCTGTCTACTTCCCAAGGTCCTTAATGAACATATGTGTAGCCGTAGCTTAAAAAATTCCCCAGTTTGGGTTGCGGAGAGACAGTGATTTTGAAAAAGCCCTGGTGTTCTCCTCACATGAATGGGACCCTTCCTACAGCTAAAGCATGCCTGTCACACCCAGAGGATGGTATACCGTCTGATCGGGAAGAGTTTGGAAAAGGCATCTCATCTCCTCATTTCCTGGTGCTCGGGTTCACCCTTCCAGCGTCTTTACTAACAGTCTCCCCACTTGGAGATGTCAGCACTGTCAACATCCTGTTGCATACAGTTTGGAATTTGTCCAGAGGATGAAGCAGAAGGAGGAGGAACAATGAGAGACAAGTCCTAGGTGTTCGGACAGGCACATGTCACTCTAATTTCCAATCAGGAAGACGAATTGACCAAAGGCTAGGGTTGCCCATGGAAACAGAATAGGGCTTGAGGAAATCCCGCTGCTTTGTGGCCAGTTCCCATAAACACAAGTTGAAAAATGGAGCTCAGTGGCACTAAAATTCACGAAACTGCAGAGTTGAAAATATCTATCACTGAAAAATGTCTTGAGGAAAGTCAGAGAAAAGGACTTGTAAGCAACGGAGAATGGCAGGAAAGGGATTGGAAGAGGTAGAAAGGACTCGCCATTAAGCACAAGAAAAGGGGCTGAACATTGCCAACATTGCAGTTGGCCAAAAAGGGTGTATGCGTCTTTTTCTGTATATATTCAAGAAAAGGGCATACACTTTTTTAGCCAACCAAACAGGTGGGCACTGGAAATCAATACTACAAAACATATCACTTCGCATCAGTCAGAAGAGCCATCCTCATAAAGTGTAAACACCAGAAATGCAGGACAGGGCAAGGAGAAAAGGGAGCCCTGTGAGGCTTATAGTGGAAACGTATATTGCCAACGGTCACTCTGGAGAAGTGTATTGTGTTTAATAAAGCATCTGAAAAATGAGCTACAGAGCACAGGGCACTTGCACTCATAGACGTATATCTTGGGAAAAACAAAAATCGAGAGGACACAGGCACCCCAATGTATACCGCCTAATTGTTTAAAAGATCCTCGACCAGGATATAACTTAAATATCTCTGGAGGGAAAAAATGGATACAGATGTGGTGCTTATGTAGAGTGGAATATGACTCAGCCTGGAAATCAATGCAATATGGCCACTTGTAACAACTCCAGAGGAGTTACGTATGATCATTCAAAGTCACAGAATTCAAAAAGAAAAAGACATACTATATCACTAATACATGGAATGTAAGCTTGGCTACACATGAACTGAATTACAAAACAGAACAGGGTCTCAAATATAGAAAACCAACTTATTCTTGCTTAAGGATAAAGGTGAGTTGGGGTGCTGCATAAAACCAGAGATTGAAATTAGCACAGATACTGTTCCATAAGCCAAATATGTAATAGTCAAGACCTACTGCTTGCTCAACAAAATGGACTCAGAACCCCATATTCAACGCCTAGGAATATACCTGACTAGTAAGAATATTAAAACCCATGGATTTATATGTCTTCATAAGAGAATCAAGTGTGTGTACAATGGCATGAACGCAGCAGTGAAAATAAGATATATCCCATTATCAAAATAAATTTCAAAAACAAAACACAATGACAGTGAAATAGAGAGCAATTCTTAAATAATGCATTCAGGGCTTGTGATGCAACCTGGATTTACCACATCTACACCCAGAGCTGGGTGAGACATAAGGCTGGACACTTCGGGCTGATAGCATTGGTGAGGTTCGTTGAGCAAATGCAGACACTTTGAAGTCATACTGCATGGTACCCATTCGAATGATCGCAACTCTCCAGGTTTAAAGGATTCTTCTTTCATCTAAAATACGCATGGGTAACCCAGAGTATGGTCCAACATGTGACCAGGAAACGTTTTAAAATGAATCTCATGTTTCATCCCCTGGTACTCGGTTTCACCATTTCAGACGCTTTACTAACACTCTCCCCACTTGGAGAGTCAGTGCATTTAACCTCCTGTTGGGCACAGTTTGCAATTTCTGCGCAAGATGAACAGGAATAGGGAGAATCATTGAGAGACTAGCTGTAGGTGCCTGCACGGGCAAATGGAATGCTCATTTCCCACCAGGAAGAGGAATTAACCAAAGGCTCAGCGTGCCCTTCCGGAAACAGATTAGGGCCTGAAGCAATCCTGCGGTTTTGCGGCCAGCTCACAAGAAAGCGAGTTGAAGAAAGGAGCTCAGGGGCACTGTAATTCAAAAACCTGCAGAGTTATGAATGGCAGCTATCGTCCAAAAATATATTGAAGGAAGGCTGCGAAGACGACTTGTAAGCGGGACAGATTTGCAGGAAAACGATTTCAGGGGGTAGACGGGAATTGCATTTAAAGCATAGGAAAAGAGGCAGAACGTCGACAATGATGCTCTTGGCCAAAAAGGACGTATGCGTTTTTTCCTGAGGAGAAAACGCATACGCCCTTTTTGGCCAACCAAGCAAGCATGTTAAAGAAATCTGCACTACAATGAAGTCTCACTGCCCCCCTGTCAAAAGGGCCATCTGAAAAAAGTGTAAAATCCAGAAAGGCAACACAGGCCATGGAGAACAGGGAGCCTTGTTATGCTGATGGGCGGGATGTAAATTGCCAACAGCCACTCTGGAGAAGTGTATGGTGTTTCCCGGAACAACGAACAAACAAAGCTACGGAGCCTACGGCACTTCCACTTATGGTCCTATAGCTTAGGGAAATTAAAATCAAAAACACACAGCCACCCCAAAGTGTCGGACGGCTCTGTTTACAAGAACCTCGTCTACGGTACAAGTTAAATATCCCAGAATGTGAAAAATGGATAAAGAAGTTGTGGTACGTACGTACAATGGAATATCACTCACCAATGAAATCTATGTCATCAGGCCCATCGCGGCATAATGAGTGGATTCAGGTACGATGATTCTAAGTGAAATAAGTCACACAGAAAATGAAACATCATAAGATATCACTAATACACGGAATGTAAACTTGGCTACACATGAACTGAATTACAAAACAGAACAGGGTCTCAAATTTAGAAAACCAACTTATGCTTGCTTAAGGGGAAAGGTGAGTTGGGGTGCTGCATAAAACCAGAGATAGAAATTAGCACAGATACCTTTCCATAAGCCAAATATGTAATAGTCAAGACCTACCCCTTGCTCAACGAAATGGACTAAACACCCCATATTCAACGCCTAGGAATACACCAGACTAGTAAGAATCTTCAAACCCATGGATTTATATGACTCCGTAAGAGAATGAAGCGTGTGTACAGCGGCATGAATGCAGCAGAGAAAATCCGATAAATCCCATTATCAAAATGAATTACACAAACAAAACCCAAGGACAGTGAAATAGAGAGCAATTCTTAAATAATTCATTCAGGGCTTGTGATGCAACCTGGATTTACCACATCTACACCCAGAGCTGAGTGAGACATAAGGTTGGGCACTTCGGGCTGATAGCATTGGTGAGGTTCGATGAGGAAATGCAGACCCTTTGAAGTCATACAGCATGGTACCCATTCCATGGGTCCCAACTCTCCAAGTTTAAGGGATTCTTCCTTCAGCTAAAACATGCATGGGAAACCCACAGTATGGTGCACCGTGTGACTGGCAAACGTTTTCAAATGCATCTCAGTTTTCGTCCCCTTTTACTCGGGTTCACCATTCCAGACCCTTTACGAACACTCTCCCCACTTGGAGTGTCAGTGCCTTTAACCTCCTGTTGGGCAGAGTTTGCAATTTCTGCGCAAGATGCAAAGGAATAGGGAGAACGAATGAGAGACTAGCTCTAGGTATCTGCACGGGGAAATTTAACGCTCATTTCGCACCAGGAAGAGGAATTAACCAAAGGCTCAGCATGCCGTGCCGGAACCAGATTAAGGCCTGAAGCAATGCTGCGGGTTTGCGGCCAGCTCACAAGATAGCGAGTTGAAGAAAGGAGCTCAGGGGCACTGTAACTCACAAACCTGCAGAGCTATAAATGACAGCTATCGTCCAAAAATATATTGAAGGAAGGCTGCGAAGACGACTTGTAAGTGGGGCAGAATTGCAGGAAAACGATTTCAGGGGGTAGACGGGAATTGCATTTAAAGCACAGGAAAAGAGGCAGAACGTCAACAATGATGCTCTTGGCCAAAACGGGCGTATGCGTTTTCTCCTGAATATATTCATGAAAAAACGCATACGCCCTTTTTGGCCAACCAAGCAAGCATGTTAAAGAAATCTGCACTACAATGAAGTCTCACTGCCCCCCGGTCAAAAGGGCCATCTGAAAAAATGTAAAATCCAGAAAGGCAGCACAGGCCATGGAGAACAGGGAGCCTTGTTATGCTGATGGGCGGGATGTAAATTGCCAACAGCCACTCTGGAGAAGTGTATGGTGTTTCCTGGAACACCGAAAAAACAAAGCAACGGAGCCTACGGCACTTCCACTTATGGTCCTATAGCTTAGGGAAATTAAAATCAAAAACACACAGCCACCCCAAAGTGTCGGACGGCTCTGTTTACAAGAACCTCGTCTACGGTACAAGTTAAATATCCCAGAATGTGAAAAATGGATAAAGAATTTGTGGTACGTACGTACAATGGAATATCACTCAGCAATGAAATCTATGTCATCAGGCCCGTCGCGGCATAATGAGTGGATTCAGGTACGATGATTCTAAGTGAAATAAGTCACACAGAAAATGAAACATCATAAGATATCTCTAATACACGGAATGTAATCTTGGCTACACATGAACTGAATTACAAAACAGAACAGGGTCTCAAATTTAGAAAACCAACTTATGCTTGATTAAGGGGAAAGGTGAGTTGGGGTGCTGCATAAAACCAGAGATAGAAATTAGCAAAGATACCTTTCCATAAGTCAAATATGTAATAGTCAAGTCCTACCCCTTGCTCAACGAAATGGACTAAACACCCCATATTCAACGCCTAGGAATACACCTGACTAGTAAGAATCTTCAAACCCATGGATTTATATGTCTCCATAAGAGAATCAAGCGTGTGTACAGCTGCATGAAGGCAGCAGAGAAAATCCGATAAATCCCATTATCAAAATGAATTACAAAAACAAAACCCAAGTACAGTGAAATAGAGACCAATTCTTAAATAGTTCATTCAGGGCTTGTGATGCAACCTGGATTTACCACATCTACACCCAGAGCTGAGTGAGACATAAGGTTGGGCACTTCGGGCTGATAGCATTGGTGAGGTTCAATGAGCAAATGCAGACCCTTTGAAGTCATACTGCATGGTACCCATTCCATGAGTCCCAACTCTCCATGTTTAATGGATTCTTCCTTCAGCTAAAACATGCATGGGAAACCCACAGTATGGTGCACCGTGTGACCGACAAACGTTTTCAAATGCATCTCAGTTTTTGTACCATTTTACTTGGGTTCACCATTCCAGACCCTTTACTAACACTCTCACCACTTGGAGAGTAGGTGCCTTTAACCTCCTGTTGGTCACAGTTTGCAATTTCTGCGCAAGATGAACAGGAATAGGGAGAACCAATGAGAGACTAGCTGTAGGTGTCTGCACGGGCAAATGGAACGCTCATTTCCCACCAGGAAGAGGAAATAACCAAAGGCCCAGCATGCCCTGCCGGAACCAGATTAGGGCCTGAAGCAATCCTGTGGTTTTGCGGCCAACTCACAGGAAAGCGTGTTGAAGAAAGCAGCTCAGGGGCACTGTAATTCACAAACCTGCAGAGTTATAAATGACAGCTATCGTCCAAAATATATTGAAGTATGTCTGCGAAGAGGACTTAGAATTTGGGCAGAAATTCAGGAAAACGATTTCAGGGGTAGACTGGAATTGCACTTAACGCCTAGGAAAAGACGGAGAACGGCGACAATGATGCACTTGGCCAAAAAGGGTGTATGCGTTTTTTCCTGAATATAATCAGGAAAAAACGCATACGCCCTTTTTGGCCAACCAAGCAAGCGTGTAAAGAAATCTGCACTACAATGAAGTCTCTCTGCCCCCCGGTCAAAAGGGCCATCTGAAAAAAGTGTAAAATCCAGAAAGGCAGGACAGGCCATGGAGAAGAGGGAGCATTGTTATCCTGATGGGCGGGATGTGAATTGCCAACAGCCACTCTGGAGAAGTGTATGGTATTTCCTGAAACACATAAGAAACAAAGCAACACAGCCTATGGCACTTCCACTTATGGTCCTATAGCTTAGGGAAATTAAAATCAAAACCACACAGGCACCCCAAAGTTTGGAACGGCTCTGTTTACAAGAACCTCGTCTACGGTACAAGTTAAATATCCCAGAGGGCGAAAAATGGATAAAGAAGTTGTGGTTCTTACGTACAATGGAATACCACTCAGCAATGAAATCTATGTCATCAGGCCCGTAGCGGCATAATGAGTGGATTCAGGTACGATGATTCTACGTGCAATAGGTCACACAGAAAAAGAAACATCATAAGGTATCACTAATACACGGAATGTAATCTTGCCTACACATGAACTGAATTACAAAACAGAACAGTGTCTCAAATTTAGAAAACCAACTTATGCTTGCTTTTTGGGAAAGGTGAGTTCGGGTGCTGCCTAAAAACAGAGATTGAAATTCGCACTGATACAGTTCCATAAGCCAAATATGTAATAGACAAGACCTACTGCTTGCTCAACGAAATGGGCTCAACACCCCATATTCAACGCCTAGAAATATACCTGCCTAGCAAGAATCTTAAAACCCATGGATTTATATGTGTCCGAAAGAGAATCCAGCGTGTGTTCAGTGGCCTAAAGGCAACAGTGAAAATCCGATAAATCATATTATCAAAATAAATTTCAAAAACAAAACACAATGACAGTGAAATAGAGAGCAATTCTTAAATAATTCACTCAGGGCTTCTGATGCAACCTGGATTTACCACATGTACACCCAGTGCTGGGGAGACATAAGGCCGGACACTTCGCCCTGATAGCATTGTTGAGGTTCTGTGAGCAATTGCAGACCCTTTGAAGTCATACTGCATGGTACCCATTCCAAGGGTCCCAACTCTCCAGGTTTAAGGGATTCTTCCTTCCGCTACATCATGTATGGGAAACCCAGAGTATGGTCCACCATGTGATTGGGAAACGTTTTCAAATGCATCTCAGTTTTCTTCCCTTTATACTCGGGTTCACCATTCCAGACGCTTAACTAACACTCTCCCCACTTGGAGAGTCAGTGCCTTTAACCTCCTGCTTGTCACAGTTTGCAATTTCTGCGCAAGATGAACAGGAATAGGGAGAACCAATGAGAGACTAGCTGTAGGTGTCTGCACGGGCAATTTAATGCTCATTTCTCACCAGGAAGTGGAATTAACCAAAGGCTCAGAATGCCCTGCCAGAACCAGATTAGGGCCTGAAGCAATACTGCGGGTGTGCAGGCAGCTCACAAGATAGCGAGTTGTACAAAGGAGCTCAGGGGCACTGTAATTCACAAACCTGCAGAGTTATAAATGACAGCTATCGTCCAAAAATATATTGAAGGAAGGCTGCGAAGAGGACTTGAAAGCGGGGCAGAATTCCAGGAAAACGATTTCAGGAGGTAGACGGGAAGTGCACTGAAAGCATAGGAGAAGAGGCAGAACCTCGACAATGATGCACTTGTTCAAAAAGTGCATATGCGTTTTTTCCAAGGCCCTCCTTAAAGAGGGTAGGGGGCTCCCAGCATGCTTCAGTGGCCAACAGAGGGCCCACATCGCCAAGGTGACGTGAGCCAGCCAGGCAGGAGTGACCTCACATCAGAGGGCCCACCTCACAGAAGGGTAAGGGACCCAGCCATTATCAGACTCTCACCAGAGGGCCCACATCAGCAAGGGGCTGGGAACCAGGCAGGAGTGTCTTCACACCCGTGGGGCCACATCATCGCAAGTTGAGGTACCCAGCACATGTGGCCTCAAACCAGAGGACCCACATCTCCATGGGTCTCGGAGCGAGGCAGGCAGGATGAACCTCAAAACACGTGGCCCATTGTATAAAAAAGGTGAGGAATCCAGCAGTTGGAACATCCCAGCAGGCGGCCCAGAGCACCGAGGCTATGGGATCCAGGCAATGATGAACTCACAACAGAGGGCCCTCATCATGAAACTGTGAGCAACCTAGCCATTGTGACCTCAGAGCACAAGGCCCACATCCCCATGGGGAAGCGAACCAAGCAGGAGTGTCATCGCACCAGTGGGCACACATCAGAAAATGTGGGGAGCCCAGCAGTTAGGGCCTGACGCCAGAGGGCCCTCATCACCGAGGAGAGGAGGCTCCCAGCAGGCTCCAACTGCTACAAGAGGGCCAACGTCGCCAATGCGGGGTGTGCCAGCCAGGCAGGAGTGACCTCAGAGCAGAGGGCCAACCTCAAAAAAGTGTGAGGAACCCAAAGAGGATTAGACTCTCACCAGAGGGCCCACATCACCAAGAGGATCAGAACCAGGCAGGACTGTCTTCACACCAGGGTGACCACATCATAGAAAGGTGAGGAACCCAGCACATGTGGCCTAAACCAGAAGACCCACATCTCCAAGGGGCTCGGAGTGAGGCATGCAGGAGTAGCCTCACAACACAGGGCCCATAGAATAAAAAAGCTGAGGAATCCTGCAGTGGGAACCTCCCAGCAGGCGGCCCAGAGCACCGAGTCTATGCGATCCAGGCTGCAGTGAACTCACAGCAGAGGGCCCATATCATGAAACTGTGAGCAACCCAGCCATTGGGACCTCACAGCAGAAGGCCCACATCCCCATGGGGTTGGGAACATGGCAAGAGTGTCCTCGCACCACTTAGCACGTATCAGAAAAAGTGGGTACCCAGCAGTTACGGCCTGACGCTAGAGAGCCCTCATCACCGAGGGGAGGTGGCTCCCAGCAGGCTCCAACTGCCACAAGAGGGCCGATGTCGCCAAGGCGGGGTGTGCCAGCCAGTCAGTAGTGACCTCACAGCAGAGGGCCCACCTCACAGAAGGGTGAGGAACCCAGCCAGGATCAGACTCTCACCAGAGGGCCCACATCACCAAGGGGATAGAAACCAGGCAGGAGTGTCCTCACACCAGCGGGGCCACATCATCGAAAGGTGAGGGACCCAGCACACGTGGCCTCAAACCAGAGGACACACATCACCAAGGGGCTGGGAGTGAGTCAGGCAGGAGGAGTCTCCAAACAGAGGGCTCATAGAAGAAAAAAGGTGAGGAATCCCGCAGTTGGAACCTCCCCGCAGGCGGCCAGGAGCAGCGAGGCTATGGGATCCAGGCCGGAGTGAACTCACACCAGAGGGCCCTCATCATGAAACTGAGCCACCCACCGTTGGGATCTCAGAGCAGAAGGCCCATATTCCCATGGGGTTGGAAACCTGGCAGGAGTGTACTCACACCACAAGGCGCACATCAGAAAATTTTGGGAGCCCAGGAGTTAGAGCCTGACGCCAGAGGGCCCTCATTACCGAGGGGAGGAGACTCCCAGCAGGCACCAACTCCCACCTGAGGGCCCACGTCGCCAAGGTGACGTGTGCCAGTCAGGCAGGAGTGACCTCACAGCAGAGGGCCTACCTCACAGAAGGGTGAGGAAACCAGCCAGGATAAGACTCTCACCAGAGAGCCCACATCACCAAGGGGACCGGAACAAGGCAGGAGTGTCCTCACACCAGTGTGGCCACATTATAGAAAGGTGACGAACCCAGCACATGTGGCCTAAACCAGAGGACCCACATTTCCAAGGTGCTCCGAGTGAGGCAGGCAGGAGTAGCCTAACAACACAGGGCCCACAGAATAAAAAATGTGAGGAATCCAGCAGTTGGAACCCCCCAGCAGGTGGCCCAGAGTACGGAGTCTATGGGATCCAGGCCACAGTGAACTCACAGCAGAGGGCTCACATCATGACACTGTGAGCAATCCAGCTGGTGGGACCTCAGAGCAGAAGGCCCACATCCCCATGGGGATGGGAACGTGGCAGGAGTGTACTCGCACGACAGGGCACATATCAGAAAATTTTGGGAGCCCATGAGTTAGGGCCTGACGCCAGAGGGCCCTCATTACCGAGGGGAGGAGACTCCCAGCAGGCACCAACTCCCAACTGAGGACCCACATCGCCAAGGTGATGTGTGCCAGCCAGGCAGGAGTGACCTCACAGCAGAGGGCCCACCTCCCAGAAGGGTGAGGAATCCAGCCAGGATCAGACTCTCACCAGAGGGCCCCCATCACCAAGGGGATGGGAACCAGGCAGGAGTGTCCTCACACCAGTGGGGCCACATCAATAAAGGTGAGGAAACCGGCACATGTGGCCTCAAACCAGAGGACCCACATCACAAAGGGGCTGGGAGTGAGTCAGGAAGGAGGAGCATGAAAACACAGGACCCAAAGAATAAAAATGGTAAGGAATCCAGCAGTAGGAACCTCCCAGCAGGCGGCTCAGAGCACAGAGTCTATGGGATCTAGGCCTGAGTGAACTAACACCAGAGAGCCAACATCCTGAAACTGTGAACAACACAGGTGTTGGGACCATAGAGCAGAAGGCACATGGGGATGGGAACCTGGCAGGAGTGCCCTCACACCACTTAGCACGTATCAGAAAATGTGGGTAACCAGCAGTTAGGGCCTGATGCCAGAGGGCCTCATCACTGAGGGGAGGAGGCTCCCAGCGGGCTCCAACTGCCACCAGAGGGCCGACGTCGCCAAGGCGGGGTGTGTCAGCCAGGCAGGAGTGACCTCAGAGAAGAGGGCCCACCTCACAGAAGTGTGAGGAGCCCAACCAGGATCAGACTCTCACTGGAGGGCTCACATCACCAAGGGGATGGGAACCAGGCAGGAGTGTCCGCACACCAGTGGGGCCACATCTGCGAAAGGTGAGGAACCCAGCACATGTGGCCTCAAACCAGAGGACACACATCACCAAGGGGCTGGGAGTGAGGCAGGTGTCTGGAGGGGCACATTTAACTCTAATTTCCCACCAGGAAGAGGAATTAACCAAAGGCTCAGAGTGCCGTGCAGGACCCTGATTACGGCCTGAAGCAAACCTGCGGTTCTGTGGCCAGCTTTCAAGGAAACGAGTTAAGAAAGGAAATCACAGGCACTGTAATTCACAAACCAGCAGAGTTATAAATGACAGCTATTGGCAAAAATATATTGAAGTAAGTCTGCAGAGAGGACTTGAAAACGAGGCAGAATTGCAGGAATCATATTTCAGGAGGTAGATTGGAATTGCATTTAAAGCATGTGAAAAGCGGCAGATCTTTGACAGTGATGCACTTGGACAAAAAGTGCGTATACATTTTTTCCTGAATATATTCAGGAAAAAACGCATATGCCCTTTGTGGCCAACCAAGAATTCGAGCAATGGAAATCCGCACTACAATGAACTCTCATTTCCCATTCGTCAAAAGAGCCATCTGAAAAAAGTGTAAAACCCAGAAACACAGGACAGGCCATGGAGAACAGGGAGCCTTGTTATGCTGATGGACGGATTGTAAATTGCCAAGAGACACTCTGGTGATGTTTATAGTGTATGCTGAAACATCTAAAAAACAAAGCTACAGAGCCTAGGGCACTTCCACTTTTGGCCCTATAGCTTAGGAAAATTAAAATCAACAAGACACAGCCAACACAATATCCAGGGCTGCTGTGTTTACAAGAACCTTGAGTCCAGTACAAATTAAATATCCCAGAAAGAAAAAAATGGATAAAGGAGTTGTCCTACTTACGTACAACGGAATATCACTCAGCAATGAAATCAATGTCATCAGGCCTGTAGCAGCAAATTGAGTGGATTTAAGTATGATGATTCTAAGAGAAATATGTCACACAGAGAAACATAATTATCATAAGATATCACAAATAGAGGGAGTGTAAACTTGGCTACACATAAACTGAATTACAAAACCGAACAGAGTCTCACATTTAGATAAAAACTTATGCTTGCTTAACGGGAAAGTTGAGTTGGGGTGCTGTATAAAACCAGAGATTGAAATGAGCACACATACCGTTCCATAAGCCAAATATGTAATAGACAAGACCTACTCTTTGCTCAACGAAATAGACTAATCCATGGTGTATCACCTCACACCTGTTAGAATGGGCATCATCAGAAAATCTACAAACAACAAATGCTGGAAAGGGTGCGGAGATAAGGAAACCTCTTCCACTATTGTTGGGAATGTAAATTGATGCAGTCACTGTGGAGAACATTATGGAGTTTCTTATAAAACTAAGAATAGAATTACCATATAATACAGCAATCCCACTACTGGGCATATACCCAGACAAAACCATAAAACGAAAAGAGATATTCACCGCAATGTTCATTGCATCACTATTTACAATATCCAGGTAATGGAAGCAAACTAAATGCCCACAGACAGACGAATGCATAAAGATAAGGTACATATATAAAATGGAATATTACTAAGCCATAAAAAGGAATGAAATTGGGTCATTTGTAGAGACGTTGATGGATCTAGAGACTGTCATACAGAGTGAAGTAAGTCAGAAAGAGAAAAACAAATCCTGTATATAAATGCATATATGTGGAACCTAGAAAAGTTGTACAGATGAACCGTTTTGCAAGGCAGAAATAGAGCAACAGATGTAGACAACAAACGTATGGACACCAAGGGGGGAAAGCCGTTAGGGGGGTGGTGGTGGCAGTTGAGAGATTGGGATTGACATGTATACATTTCTATGTATAAAATAGGTAACCAAAAAGAACCTGCTGTATAAAAAAATAAAATAAAATTCAAAATTACAAAAAGTAAAACAGAAAAAATATTCTTCACTTCATATACATGTATTTATATGAATAAATTATTTCCATGCTTATATCTGTAAATACAAAAAAGAGGAATAAAATCTACCTTGAACCAAAAACGAAAAAAAGAAAAAAAAACAGAACCCACCAGTTACACAGAGGAAAACCGTATCAGGGCCCTTGCTCCAGTTGTAAACAATTCTGAAGTTGGTCAGTGGTGGGGAATCATCTCCCATTCAGCCAGCATGCCCCACGCAACAAGCGTCCTCATTGCAAAGCTGGGGGCCCGTGCCGAGGCATCTGTGAGTAAACGTGGGCCGAGCCCCAGGCCAGCTGCTGCTGAAATGTTCCCACCCTTCCCAGGTAAAACACCTGAATATGTACAAGGACTTGAAAGCCTAGAGGAAGGGCCATGGAGCCACATGAGCGACAGCATGCCAGCCGACTTGGTGCCTGCAGGCCAGACAGGATGGTCCTGGCCCTGGGTGCTCTTCTGGAAGCTTTCCATTTCCCTGCCTGAGATACCCCTCCTGTCCCGGCCCCCACTGCTTTCTTCCTTACTCACCTCTGCCCAGGGAGAAATTCCAGCGGCAGGTATGGGTGGCACATCCTCTTCTTTAGCAGGTGGCATCTTGGCAACTGCTGCAGAAAGTCCAGCAGAGCCCCACTCACACTGGGCAACCCACAAAGCCGTGGCCTCTCACTCCCTCCCACCAGTCCAGCCCCGAGACTGCTGACAGGGCAGAAAATGGCGTCAGGCACAGCTGCAGGTGCTCTTGCTGCCTGGAGCGGTGTTTATATTGATCTCAACCCAGGCACACCTTGGGAGGGATGGCCGGCATGGTCAGGCTTCCCAGGCCAGCCAATAATCACCCCTCAGGGGCTCACAGTTGCAGAAACTGGAACTTGCTGAATCGGCCAGGTCCAAGGAACAGGTGTGGGCTCCTGAGAGTCAGGATAGACAAGGGCCTGCAGCTCTGGCTTGTTTTCTAAATATATTATCTGGCCCATGAGTGGGAGACAACTTCAAGAAAACCATCTCCTAATGAGAAGTACCCAGGAGTCAGGGAGAGCAGGGGTGGGTGGTGGGTGGAGACAGAGGCCTGGTGCCCCGGGTGCAGTGGAAATCTCTGGAAGACCAGGTGGAGGGAGGCCACACAGAGTGATGCCCAGGGTCACAGACCTGTCGGAGCTGCTGTTTGTTAGTTCAAGTCCTGCTCTGAGGTGCTCTGTGTCAGATCTGAGTGACAGGTGAGCTGGGAGTGCTCTGCAATGAGGGCGATGTGCATGGCTCCTGTGTGCCCAGCCCTGCCACGGTACCTGAAAGGGTAGCTCTGTATCCTGGGAGGGGCCTGACCACGAGAGCCCCATGGGCTGCAGGGGAACCTGCCCAGGGAGCCCCATATCCTGGGAGGGGCCTGAACACGAGAGCCCCGTGGGCTGGGGTGGGGGTGGGGTACCTGCCCAGGTGAGCTCCATATCCTGGGATTGGCCTGACCTTGAGAGCCCCATGGGCTGCTGGAGTCCTGGTAAAAGATGTCAGGACAGTCAGTGAAGCCACCGAGGATATACCTCCAGTAGTTCCTAAACCCTACACCCTGCTGGTCATTCTACTAACCACCAGGACATGGTATTCTGTATTAGTCTTCAATGAAGCCTTCTTTTGTATTCTATTAGTCCCAGAGTCACAAGAAATTTTGGCTTGTGAGTGGCAGGACTCAACATACAACTAAAACAATACTTCCGGGCCGTCTTGCCCCAAGGGTTCAAAAATTCCCACACCATCTTTGGGGAAAGCTCAGCTAAAGACCTAAAAGTTCTACCTCTGGAAAAGGAAACACTCCTTCAATATGCAGACGACATTCTGATCGCCAGCCCTACTAAGGAGACCTCTGAACTACCAAGCCAATAAAGGATACAAGTTGTCCAAGAAAAAGCTCAAATATCACAGACTATGGTGACCTGCGTGGGCTGCATTCTCACAGAAGGTCGGAGAAGCCCATCCCAGGAAAGGGAAGAAACGATTTACAGCCTTACCCATTTCTAAAACTAGAAGACAGCTTAGGGGTTCCTGGGGAGGCCAGGGTTTGCTGCTTCTGGATCCCTAACTACAGTCTACTAGCTGGGCCTCTATATGAAACACTGAAAGAAAAAGATGATGATCCTTTTGAATAGAATCCAGAAGTGGCCTTTCAAGAATGGAAAGAGCAGTCAATTCAGACCCTTGCCCTGGAACTCCCTAATTTAGCTAAACCCTTTGACCTTTACATTCCTAGTGAAATTTGAATGGCCATTGGAGTATTAGTGCAAAACCTGGGACCACTTGAAATGGAACAATGCAAGAATGCCATCCAGGTAGGATAAACTACGGTCACCAAGGGGCTTGGCCCACCGCCACATCTGGCCAAGATACTGGCAGTATCTGAAAACCTGGAAATCAGCAGCCCAAAAGGCCACCTCCCTCCTAAGGGAAAAGGACCCCACGTGGTGATCCTAACCCCCAACCATGCCCTGAAGTTGCAGGGTTTGCTCCGTGGGCACACTGACCTTGAGTGAGGAGGTCCTCCAACTCCAACCTCCAGAGAGATAACTGGGGCAAAGTGGCACCATGACGACTCATGTGACCATCACTTGACCTGGAGTTTCTCTCATAAAACAACAAGAGTGTGTCCCAAAAGAGTAGACTACTGCTTGCAGGACTTACTGCACCCAGAGGGGAGGTAATAATCTTGGCAGGGGAACCGTATATCACGCTGTCACCATAGAAAAGCCTACAGACACTGTGATGATGGTGGCCAATAAGACCGGCTGGACTCCTGTTTACTTCAAAAGGCTGTTGACTCAGTGGCCATCATGGTCCTTCATCACCACTGACCCTGGACTGTCTGGGAGTTGAGCAGTCAGGGTGCTGACACCTGGTGCTGTTTTTACGTTAATTCAGGGGCCTAACTGAAGAAAGCACAGACTACTGGTCAGAGCATCTAGGCTGGCAGAAACGGTCAGCCTAAGGTGGCCGAACAAATGTGGGGCGGGGTGAAACTGGACCTCACAGCGTCACTGCACATCTCCTTCCTGGACCCTTAAATGTCATTAGAATCTATAACACTACCAATACTTGTGCTCAGGCGGAGGAGCAGGGAGGCAGGAGGCCTGCGGACAAACAACGTCACCTGGAGGCTGCTGGGGAGAAGTTCAGACCCTATCCCACAGGTATGAGGGCTCCTAACTCAGCACTCAGCAGTTACAGATGAAGGGTCTGCACCCTCAGCACTCTAAGAATGAGGAAGGGGACAAAATGCAGAAGAGGGGTTTGTCCCAGGCAAAGCCCCTTAAAAATCCCTGGGAGATAAAAATAGAATCTGGGCAATAAAATAAAGTCTAACCTTTTTTATCCTTTGTGCTTTGTCTAATTTCACGTGCTCCTAGGGTCCCGCATACAGAGGTTCAACAGCCGGCACTTCAGACCAGATTTCCTAGTGCAGAATGGCTGGGTCGACACTTCAGCTCCTGGAGCACAGTGCAGACTCCGCGATATAGAGCCTGAGCTGCAGCCAACCGGGCCCTCGAGAGCTCCGCCCCCTCCCTCCACTGACTCTGACAGGATCTCTACACAGCAGCCCAGCCCACAGCCCACGGGGTAGCACATGCTCTCACCTCTCCATTCTCTGATCAAAATATAAAGTTTCCTTTGCTTCTGAACCAAACTCAGTCTCGATCTGTTGGCTCCAATGACACTGGGCAGGGGGACACTTGTTGGGGTCCACTCTGGAGGATCAGTAACAGAAATTGAGAACATTGTAACTTCAATGAACAGATGTGTGAGCCAAACTGTAATTAACATAGAACAGTGTATAAGGCTCGGGTAAAATAAGATGTTTCTAACACTTCCATTTGATATTTCCATCACTTTATTATAAGCAAGTTCAGTGAAAGGTTTGTCTTATTTGTCAGGTCAATACTAGAGAAACGAAGTGATTTCTTTCCAAGGATGTACATCTAATAATCTTGGTTAAAGCTTCAATCTTGTTTTAAATGCTTTTCCATTGAAAATGATACCTCTCTTTCAGCTCCCCCATTTCTGAGAAGTATAAAATCTTATAATTTATTATTACCAAAGGGGAAAGGTGGGAGGAGGGATAAATTAACAGTTTGGGATTAACACATACACACTGCTATGTATAAAATCGATCATCAACAAGGAACTACTGTACAGCACAGGGAACTACACTCAATATTTTGCAATATCCTATAAGGGGAAATAATCTGAAAAAAGAATAGATATTTTTATTGACATCATCTATTAATGACAGTTAAAATGGAACCTAACGGAAGCCGGTGGTGAGTGCTTCTGACCCTGAAGACTTCAATCATCTAAAGTTTGGACTCTGCCTACTTCCCAAGGCCCTTAATGAACATATGTGTAGCCGTAGCTTAAAAAATTCCCCAGTTTGGGTTGCGGAGAGACAGTGATTTTGAAAAAGCCCTGGTGTTCTCCTCACATGAATGGGACACTTCCTACAGCTAAAATATGCCTGTCACACCCAGAAGATGGTATACCGTCTGATCGGGAAGAGTTTGGAAAAGGCATCTCATCTCCTCATCTCCTGGTGCTCGGGTTCACCCCTCCAGCGTCTTTACGAACAGTCTTCCCACTTGGAGATGTCAGCACTGTCAACATCCTGTTGCATACAGTTTGGAATTTGTCCAGAGAATGAAGCAGAAGGAGGAGGAACAATGAGAGACAAGTCCTAGGTGTTCGGACAGGCACATGTCACTCTAATTTCCAATCAGGAAGACGAATTGACTAAAAGCTAGGGTTGCCCATGGAAACAGAATAGGGCTTGAGGAAATCCCGCTGCTTTGTGGCCAGTTCCCATAAACACAAGTTGAAAAATGGAACTCAGGGCCGCTAAAATTCACGAAACTGCAGAGTTGAAAATATCTCTCACTGAAAAATGTCTTGAGGAAAGTCAGAGAAAAGGACTTGTAAGCAACGGAGAATGGCAGGAAAGGGATTGGAAGAGGTAGAAAGGACTCGCCATTAAGCACAAGAAAAGGGGCTGAATATTGCCAACATTGCAGTTGGCCAAAAAGGGTGTATGCGTCTTTTTCTGTATATATTCAAGAAAACGGCATACACTTTTTTAGCCAACCAAACAGGTGCGCACTGGAAATCAGTACTACAAAACATATCACTTCGCATCAGTCAGAAGAGCCTTCCTCATAAAGTGTAAACACCAGAAATGCAGGACAGGGCAAGGAGAAAAGGGAGCCCTGTGAGGCTTATAGTGGAAATGTATATTGCCAATGGTCACTCTTGAGAAGTGTATTGTGTTTACTAAAGCATCTAAAAAATGAGCTACAGAGCACAGGGCACTTGCACTCATGGACGTATATCTTGGGAAAGACAAAAATGGAGAGGACACAGGCACCCCAATGTTTACCGCCTCTCTGTTTAAAAGATCCTCGACTAGGATATAATTTATATGTCTCTGGAGGGAAAAAATGGATAGAGGTGTGGCACTTATGTAGAGTGGAATATTACTCAGCCTGAAAATCAGTGAAATATGGCCAGTTGTAACAACCCCAGAGTAGTTACGTATGATCATTCAAAGTCACATAATTCAAAAAGAAAAAGACATACGATATTACTAATACATGGAATGTAAACGTGGCTACAAAGTACCTGAATTACAAAACAGAATGGGGTCTCAAATTTAGAAGACCAACTTATGTTTGCTTAAGGAAAAAGGAGAGTTGGGTAGCTGCATAAAACCAGAGATTGAAATTAGCACAGATACCGTTCGATAAGCCAAATATGTAATAGAAAAAACCTACTCCCTGGTCAACGAAATGGACTCAACACGCCATATTCAACACCTACGAATACACCTGACTAGTAAGAATCTTCAAACTCATGGATTTATATGTGTCCGTAAGAGAATCAAGCGTGAGTACAGCGGCATGAACACAGCAGTGAAAATGCGATAAATCCCATTATGAAAATAAATTACAAAAACAAAACACAATGAGAGTGAAATAGAGAGCAATTCTTAAATAATTCATTCAGGGCTTGTGATGCAACCTGGATTTACCACATCTACACCCAGAGCTGAGTGAGACATAAGGTTGGGCACTTCGGGCTGATAGCATTGTTGAGGTTCGATGAGCAAATGCAGACCCTTTGAAGTCATACAGCATGGTACCCATTCCATGGGTCCCAACTCTCCAGGATTAAGGGATTCTTTCTTCAGCTAAAACATGCATGGGAAACCCACAGTATGGTGCACCGTGTGACCAGGAAAGGTTTTCAAATGCATCTCAGTTTTCGTCCCCTTTTACTCGGGTTCACCATTCCAGAACGTTTACTAACACTCTCCCCACATGGAGAGTCAGTGCATTTAACCTCCTGTTTGGCACAGTGTGCAATTTCTGCGCAAGATGAACAGGAATAGGGAGAACCAATGAGAGACTAGCAGTAAGTGTCTGCACGGGCAAATTTAATGCTCATTTCCCACCAGGAAGAGGAATTAACCAAAGGATCAGCATGCCGTGCCGGAACCAGATTAGGGCCTGAATCAATCCTGCGGGTTTGCGCCCAGCTCACAAGTTGCGAGTTGAAGAAAGGAGCTCAGGGGCACTGTAACTCACAAACATGCAGAGTTATAAATGACAGCTATCGTCCAAAAATATATTGAAGGAAGGCTGCGAAGGCGACTTGTAAGTGGGGCAGAATTGCAGGAAAACGATTTCAGGGGGTAGACGAGAATTGCATTTAAAGCATAGGAAAAGAGGCAGAACGTCGACAATGATGCTCTTGGCCAAAAAGGGTGTATGCGTTTTTTCCTGAATTTATTGAGGAAAAAAAGCATATGCGCTTTTTGGCCAACCAAGCAAGCATGTTAAAGAAATCTGCACTACAATGAAGTCTCACTGCCCCCCGGTCAAAAGGGACATGTGAAACAAGTGTAAAATCCACAAAGACAGGACAGGCCAAGGAGAACAGGGAGCCTTGTTATGCTGATGGTCGGGATGTAAATTGCCAACAGCCACTCTGGAGAAGTGTATGGTGTTTCCTGAAACCCCTGAAAAACAAAGCAACGGAGCCTACGGCACTTCCACTTATGGTCCTATAGCTTAGGGAAATTAAAATCAAAAACACACAGCCACCCCAAAGTGTCGGACGGCTCTGTTTACAAGAACCTCTTCTACGGTACAAGTTAAATATCCCAGAATGTGAAAAATGGATAAAGAAGTTGTGGTACGTACGTACAATGGAATATCACTCAGCAATGAAAGCTATGTCATCAGGCCCATCGCGGCATAATGAGTGGATTCAGGTACGATGATTCTAAGGGAAATAAGTCACACAGAAAATGAAACATCATAAGATATCACTAATACACGGAATGTAAACTTTGCTACACATGAACTGAATTATAAAACAGAACAGGGTCTCAAATTTAGAAAACAAACTTATGCTTGCTTAAGGGGAAAGGTGAGTTGGGGTGCTGCATAAAACCAGAGATAGAAATTAGCACAGATACCTTTCCATAAGCCAAATATGTAATAGCCCAGACCTACCCCTTGCTCAACGAAATGGACTAAACACCGCATATTCAACGCCTAGTAATACACCTGACTAGTAAGAATCTTCAAACCCATGGATTTATATGTCTCCGTAAGAGAATGAAGCGTGTGTACAGCGGCATGAACGCAGCAGAGAAAATCTGATAAATCCCATTATCAAAATGAATTACACAAACAAAACCCAAGGACAGTGAAATAGAGAGCAATTCTTAAATAATTCATTCAGGGCTTGTGATGCAACCTGGATTTACCACATCTACACCCAGAGCTGAGTGAGACATAAGGTTGGGCACTTCGGGCTGATAGCATTGGTGAGGTTCGATGAGCAAATGCAGACCCTTTGAAGTCATACTGCATGGTACCCATTCCATGGTTCCCACCTCTCCAGATTTAAGGGATTCTTCCTTCAGCTAAAACATGCATGGGAAACCCACAGTATGGTGCACCGTGTGACCGACAAACGTTTTCAAATGCATCTCAGTTTTCGTCCCCTTTTACTCGGGTTCACCATTCCAGACCCTTTACGAACACTCTCCCCACTTGGAGAGTGAGTGCCTTTAACCTCCTGTAGGGCACAGTTTGCAATTTCTGCGCAAGATGAAAAGGAATAGGGAGAACCAATGAGAGACTAGCTCTAGGTGTCTGCACGGGCAAATTTAACGCTCATTTCCCACCAGGAAGAGGAATTAACCAAAGGCTCAGCATGCCGCTCCAGAACCAGATTAGGGCCTGAAGCAATCCTGTGGGTTTGCGGCCAGCTCACAAGATAGCGAGTTGAAGAAAGGAGCTCAGGGGCACTGTAACTCACAAACCTGCAGAGTTATAAATGACAGCTATCGTCCAAAAATATATTGAAGGAAGGCTGCGAAGACGACTTGTAATCGGGACAGATTTGCAGGAAAACGATTTCAGGGGGTAGACGGGAATTGCATTTAAAGCATAGGAAAAGAGGCAGAACGTCGACAATGATGCTCTTGGCCAAAAAGGGCGTATGCGTTTTTTCCTGAATATATTCAGGAAAAAACGCATACGCCCTTTTTGGCCAACCAAGCAAGCATGTTAAAGAAATCTGCACTACAATGAAGTCTCACTGCCCCCTGGTCAAAAGGGCCATCTGAAAAAAGTGTAAAATCCAGAAAGGCAGCAAGGCCATGGAGAACAGCGAGCCTTGTTATGCTGATGGGCGGGATGTAAATTGCCAACAGCCACTCTGGAGAAGTGTATGGTGTTTCCCGGAACATCTAAAAAACAAAGCAACGGAGCCTACGGCACTTCCCCTTATGGTCCTATAGCTTAGGAAAATTAAAATCAAAAACACACAGCCACCCAAAAGTCTCTGGCGGCTCTGTTTACAAGAACCTCGTCTACGGTACAAGTTAAATATCCCAGAATGTGAAAAATGGATAAAGAAGTTGTGGTACGTACGTACAGTGGAATATCACACAGCAATGAAATCTATGTCATCAGGCCCGTCGCGGCATAATGAGTGGATTCAGGTACGATGATTCTAAGTGAAATAAGTCACACAGAAAATGAAACATCATAAGATATCACTAATACACGGAATGTAAACTTGGCTACACATGAACTGAATTACAAAACAGAACAGGGTCTCAAATTTAGGAAACCAACTTATGCTTGCTTAACGGGAAAGGTGAGTTAGGGTGCTGCATAAAACCAGAGATAGAAATTAGCACAGATACCTTTCCATAAGCCAAATATGTAATAGTCAAGACCTACCCCTTGCTCAACGAAATGGACTAAACACCCCATATTCAACGCCTAGGAATACACCTGACTAGTAAGAATCTTCAAACCCATGGATTTATATGACTCCGTAAGAGAATGAAGCGTGTGTATAGCGGCATGAATGCAGCAGAGAAAATCCGATAAATCCCATTATCAAAATGAATTACACAAACAAAACCCAAGGACAGTGAAATAGAGAGCAATTCTTAAATAATTCATTCAGGGCTTGTGATGCAACCTGGATTTACCACATCTACACCCAGAGCTGAGTGAGACATAAGGTTGGGCACTTCGGGCTGATAGCATTGGTGAGGTTCGATGAGCAAATGCAGACCCTTTGAAGTCATACAGCATGGTACCCATTCCATGGGTCCCAACTCTCCAAGTTTAAGGGATTCTTCCTTCAGCTAAAACATGCATGGGAAACCCACAGTATGGTGCACCGTGTGACTGGCAAACGTTTTCAAATGCATCTCAGTTTTCGTCCCCTTTAACTCGGGTTCACCATTCCAGACCCTTTACGAACACTCTCCCCACTTGGAGAGTCAGTGCCTTTAACCTCCTGTTGGGCACAGTTTGCAATTTCTGCGCAAGATGAAAAGGAATAGGGAGAACGAATGAGAGACTAGCTCTAGGTGTCTGAACGGGCAAATTTAACGCTCATTTCCCACCAGGAAGAGGAATTAACCAAAGGCTCAGCATGCCGTGCCGGAACCAGATTAGGGCCTGAAGCAATCCTGTGGGTTTGCGGCCAGCTCACAAGATAGCGAGTTGAAGAAAGGAGCTCAGGGGCACTGTAACTCACAAACCTGCAGAGTTACAAATGACAGCTATCGTCCAAAAATATATTGAAGGAAGGCTGCGAAGACGACTTGTAATCGGGACAGATTTGCAGGAAAACGATTTCAGGGGGTAGACGGGAATTGCATTTAAAGCATAGGAAAAGAGGCAGAACGTCGACAATGATGCTCTTGGCCAAAAAGGGCGTATGCGTTTTTTCCTGAATATATTCAGGAAAAAACGCATATGCCCTTTTTGGCCAACCAAGCAAGCATGTTAAAGAAATCTGCACTACAATGAAGTCTCACTGCCCCCCGGTCAAAAGGGCCATCTGAAAAAAGTGTAAAATCCAGAAAGGCAGCACAGGCCATGGAGAACAGGGAGCCTTGTTATGCTGATGGGCGGGATGTAAATTGCCAACAGCCACTCTGGAGAAGTGTATGGTGTTTCCCGGAACACCGAAAAAACAAAGCTACGGAGCCTACGGCACTTCCACTTATGGTCCTATAGCTTAGGGAAATTAAAATCAAAAACACACAGCCACCCAAAAGTTTCAGACGGCTCTGTTTACAAGAACCTCGTGTACGGTATAAGTTAAATATCCCAGAGAGCGAAAAATGGATAAAGAAGTTGTGGTACATACGTACAATGGAATATCACTCAGCAATGAAATCTATGTCATCAGGCCCGTCGCGGCATAATGAGTGGATTCAGGTACGATGATTCTAAGTGAAATAAGTCACACAGAAAATGAAACATCATAAGATATCACTACTACACGGAATGTAAACTTGGCTACACATGAACTGAATTACAAAACAGAACAGGGTCTCAAATTTAGAAAACCAACTTATGCTTGCTTAAGGGGAAAGGTGAGTTGGGGTGCTGCATAAAACCAGAGATAGAAATTAGCACAGATACCTTTTCATAAGCCAAATATGTAATAGTCAAGACCTACCCCTTGCTCAACGAAATGGACTAAACACCCCATATTCAACGCCTAGGAATACACCTGACTAGTAAGAATCTTCAAACCCATGGATTTATATGTCTCCGTAAGAGAATGAAGCGTGTGTACAGCGGCATGAATGCAGCAGAGGAAATCCGATAAATCCCATTATCAAAATGAATTACACAAACAAAACCCAAGGACAGTGAAATAGAGAGCAATTCTTAAATAATTCATTCAGGGCTTGTGATGCAACCTGGATTTACCACATCTACACCCAGAGCTGAGTGAGACATAAGGTTGGGCACTTCGGGCTGATAGCATTGGTGAGGTTCGATGAGCAAATGCAGACCCTTTGAAGTCATACAGCATGGTACCCATTCCATGGGTCCCAACTCTCCAAGTTTAAGGGATTCTTCCTTCAGCTAAAACATGCATGGGAAACCCACAGTATGCTGCACCGTGTGACCGACAAACGTTTTCAAATGCATCTCAGTTTTCGTCCCCTTTTACTTGGGTTCACCATTCCAGACCCTTTACTAACACTCTCACCACTTGGAGAGTAGGTGCCTTTAACCTCCTGTTGGGCACAGTTTGCAATTTCTGCGCAAGATGAAAAGGAATAGGGAGAACCAATGAGAGACTAGCTGTAGGTGTCTGCACGGGCAAATTTAATGCTCATTTCGCACCAGGAAGAGGAATTAACCAAAGGCTCAGCATGCCGTGCCGGAACCAGATTAGGGCCTGACAATCGTGCGGGTTTGCAGCCAGCTCACAAGATAGCGAGTTGAAGAAAGGAGCTCAGGGGCACTGTAACTCACAAACCTGCAGAGTAATAAATGACAGCTATCGTCCAAAAATATATTGAAGGAGGTCTGCAAAGACGACTTGTAAGCGGGACAGATTTGCAGGAAAACGATTTCAGGGGGTAGACGGGAATTGCATTTAAAGCATAGGAAAAGAGACAGGACGTCAACAATGATGCTCTTGGCCAAAAAGGGCGTATGCGTTTTTTTCCTGAATATATTCAGGAATAAACGCATACGCCCTTTTTGGCCAACCAAGCAAGCATGTTAAAGAAATCTGCACTACAATGAAGTCTCACTGCCCCCCGGTCAAAAGGGCCATCTGAAAAAAGTGTAAAATCCAGAAAGGCAGCACAGGCCATGGAGAACAGGGAGCCTTGTTATGCTGATGGGCGGGATGTAAATTGCCAACAGCCACCCTGGAGAAGTGTATGGTGTTCCCCGGAACACCGAAAAAACAAAGCTACGGAGCCTACGACACTTCCACTTATGGTCCTATAGCTTAGGGAAATTAAAATCAAAAACACACAGCCACCCCAAAGTGTCGGACGGCTCTGTTTACAAGAACCTCGTCTACGGTACAAGTTAAATATCCCAGAATGTGAAAAATGGATAAAGAAGTTGTTGTACGTACGTACAGTGGAATATCACACAGCAATGAAATCTATGTCATCAGGCCCGTCGCGGCATAATGAGTGGATTCAGGTACGATGATTCTAAGTGAAATAAGTCACACAGAAAATGAAACATCATAAGATATCACTAATACACGGAATGTAAACTTGGCTACACATGAACTGAATTACAAAACAGAACAGGGTCTCAAATTTAGGAAACCAACTTATGCTTGCTTAAGGGGAAAGGTGAGTTGGGGTGCTGCATAAAACCAGAGATAGAAATTAGCACAGATACCTTTCCATAAGCCAAATATGTAATAGTCAAGACCTACCCCTTGCTCAACGAAATGGACTAAACACCCCATATTCAACGCCTAGGAATACACCTGACTAGTAAGAATCTTCAAACCCATGGATTTATATGTCTCCGTAAGAGAATGAAGCGTGTGTACAGCGGCATGAATGCAGCAGAGAAAATCCGATAAATCCCATTATCAAAATGAATTACACAAACAAAACCCAAGGACAGTGAAATAGAGAGCAATTCTTAAATAATTCATTCAGGGCTTGTGATGCAACCTGGATTTACCACATCTACACCCAGAGCTGAGTGAGACATAAGGTTGGGCACTTCGGGCTGATAGCATTGGTGAGGTTCGATGAGCAAATGCAGACCCTTTGAAGTCATACAGCATGGTACCCATTCCATGGGTCCCAACTCTCCAAGTTTAAGGGATTCTTCCTTCAGCTAAAACATGCATGGGAAACCCACAGTATGGTGCACCGTGTGACTGGCAAACGTTTTCAAATGCATCTCAGTTTTCGTCCCCTTTAACTCGGGTTCACCATTCCAGACCCTTTACGAACACTCTCCCCACTTGGAGAGTCAGTGCCTTTAACCTCCTGTTGGGCACAGTTTGCAATTTCTGCGCAAGATGAAAAGGAATAGGGAGAACGAATGAGAGACTAGCTCTAGGTGTCTGAACGGGCAAATTTAACGCTCATTTCCCACCAGGAAGAGGAATTAACCAAAGGCTCAGCATGCCGTGCCGGAACCAGATTAGGGCCTGAAGCAATCCTGTGGGTTTGCGGCCAGCTCACAAGATAGCGAGTTGAAGAAAGGAGCTCAGGGGCACTGTAACTCACAAACCTGCAGAGTTATAAATGACAGCTATCGTCCAAAAATATATTGAAGGAAGGCTGCGAAGACGACTTGAAAGTGGGGCAGAATTGCAGGAAAACGATTTCAGGGGGTAGACGGGAATTGCATTTAAAGCATAGGAAAAGAGGCAGAACGTCAACAATGATGCTCTTGGCCAAAAAGGGCGTATGCGTTTTTTTCCTGAATATATTCAGGAAAAAACGCATACGCACTTTTTGGCCAACCAAGCAAGCATGTTAAAGAAATCTGCACTACAATGAAGTCTCACTGCCCCCCGGTCAAAAGGGCCATCTGAAAAAAGTGTAAAATCCAGAAAGGCAGCACAGGCCATGGAGAACAGGGAGCCTTGTTATGCTGATGGGCGGGATGTAAATTGCCAACAGCCACTCTGGAGAAGTGTATGGTGTTTCCCGGAACACCGAAAAAACAAAGCTACGGAGCCTACGGCACTTCCACTTATGGTCCTATAGCTTAGGGAAATTAAAATCAAAAACACACAGCCACCCAAAAGTTTCAGACGGCTCTGTTTACAAGAACCTCGTGTACGGTATAAGTTAAATATCCCAGAGAGCGAAAAATGGATAAAGAAGTTGTGGTACATACGTACAATGGAATATCACTCAGCAATGAAATCTATGTCATCAGGCCCGTCGCGGCATAATGAGTGGATTCAGGTACGATGATTCTAAGTGAAATAAGTCACACAGAAAATGAAACATCATAAGATATCACTAATACACGGAATGTAAACTTGGCTACACATGAACTGAATTACAAAACAGAACAGGGTCTCAAATTTAGAAAACCAACTTATGCTTGCTTAAGGGGAAAGGTGAGTTGGGGTGCTGCATAAAACCAGAGATAGAAATTAGCACAGATACCTTTTCATAAGCCAAATATGTAATAGTCAAGACCTACCCCTTGCTCAACGAAATGGACTAAACACCACATATTCAACGCCTAGGAATACACCTGACTAGTAAGAATCTTCAAACCCATGGATTTATATGTCTCCGTAAGAGAATGAAGCGTGTGTACAGCGGCATGAATGCAGCAGAGGAAATCCGATAAATCCCATTATCAAAATGAATTACACAAACAAAACCCATGGACAGTGAAATAGAGAGCAATTCTTAAATAATTCATTCAGGGCTTGTGATGCAACCTGGATTTACCACATCTACACCCAGAGCTGAGTGAGACATAAGGTTGGGCACTTCGGGCTGATAGCATTGGTGAGGTTCGATGAGCAAATGCAGACCCTTTGAAGTCATACAGCATGGTACCCATTCCATGGGTCCCAACTCTCCAAGTTTAAGGGATTCTTCCTTCAGCTAAAACATGCATGGGAAACCCACAGTATGCTGCACCGTGTGACCGACAAACGTTTTCAAATGCATCTCAGTTTTCGTCCCCTTTTACTTGGGTTCACCATTCCAGACCCTTTACTAACACTCTCACCACTTGGAGAGTAGGTGCCTTTAACCTCCTGTTGGGCAGAGTTTGCAATTTCTGCGCAAGATGAAAAGGAATAGGTAGAACCAATGAGAGACTAGCTGTAGGTGTCTGCACGGGCAAATTTAATGCTCATTTCGCACCAGGAAGAGGAATTAACCAAAGGCTCAGCATGCCGTGCCGGAACCAGATTAGGGCCTGACAATCGTGCGGGTTTGCAGCCAGCTCACAAGATAGCGAGTTGAAGAAAGGAGCTCAGGGGCACTGTAACTCACAAACCTGCAGAGTAATAAATGACAGCTATCGTCCAAAAATATATTGAAGGAGGTCTGCAAAGACGACTTGTAAGCGGGACAGATTTGCAGGAAAACGATTTCAGGGGGTAGACGGGAATTGCATTTAAAGCATAGGAAAAGAGGCAGAACGTCAACAATGATGCTCTTGGCCAAAAAGGGCGTATGCGTTTTTTTCCTGAATATATTCAGGAATAAACGCATACGCCCTTTTTGGCCAACCAAGCAAGCATGTTAAAGAAATCTGCACTACAATGAAGTCTCACTGCCCCCCGGTCAAAAGGGCCATCTGAAAAAAGTGTAAAATCCAGAAAGGCAGCACAGGCCATGGAGAACAGGGAGCCTTGTTATGCTGATGGGCGGGATGTAAATTGCCAACAGCCACCCTGGAGAAGTGTATGGTGTTTCCCGGAACACCGAAAAAACAAAGCTATGGAGCCTACGGCACTTCCACTTATGGTCTTATAGCTTAGGGAAATTAAAATCAAAAACACACAGCCACCCCAAAGTGTCGGACGGCTCTGTTTACAAGAACCTCGTCTACGGTACAAGTTAAATATCCCAGAATGTGAAAAATGGATAAAGAAGTTGTGGTACGTACGTACAGTGGAATATCACACAGCAATGAAATCTATGTCATCAGGCCCATCGCGGCATAATGAGTGGATTCAGGTACGATGATTCTAAGTGAAATAAGTCACACAGAAAATGAAACATCATAAGATATCACTAATACACGGAATGTAAACTTGGCTACACATGAACTGAATTACAAAACAGAACAGGGTCTCAAATTTAGGAAACCAACTTATGCTTGCTTAAGGGGAAAGGTGAGTTGGGGTGCTGCATAAAACCAGAGATAGAAATTAGCACAGATACCTTTCCATAAGCCAAATATGTAATAGTCAAGACCTACCCCTTGCTCAACGAAATGGACTAAACACCCCATATTCAACGCCTAGGAATACACCTGACTAGTAAGAATCTTCAAACCCATGGATTTATATGACTCCGTAAGAGAATGAAGCGTGTGTACAGCGGCATGAATGCAGCAGAGAAAATCCGATAAATCCCATTATCAAAATGAATTACACAAACAAAACCCAAGTACAGTGAAATAGAGAGCAATTCTTAAATAATTCATTCAGGGCTTGTGATGCAACCTGGATTTACCACATCTACACCCAGAGCTGAGTGAGACATAAGGTTGGGCACTTCGGGCTGATAGCATTGGTGAGGTTCGATGAGCAAATGCAGACCCTTTGAAGTCATACAGCATGGTACCCATTCCATGGGTCCCAACTCTCCAAGTTTAAGGGATTCTTCCTTCAGCTAAAACATGCATGGGAAACCCACAGTATGGTGCACCGTGTGACTGGCAAACGTTTTCAAATGCATCTCAGTTTTCGTCCCCTTTAACTCGGGTTCACCATTCCAGACCCTTTACGAACACTCTCCCCACTTGGAGAGTCAGTGCCTTTAACCTCCTGTTGGGCACAGTTTGCAATTTCTGCGCAAGATGAAAAGGAATAGGGAGAACGAATGAGAGACTAGCTCTAGGTGTCTGAACGGGCAAATTTAACGCTCATTTCCCACCAGGAAGAGGAATTAACCAAAGGCTCAGCATGCCGTGCCGGAACCAGATTAGGGCCTGAAGCAATCCTGTGGGTTTGCGGCCAGCTCACAAGATAGCGAGTTGAAGAAAGGAGCTCAGGGGCACTGTAACTCACAAACCTGCAGAGTTATAAATGACAGCTATCGTCCAAAAATATATTGAAGGAAGGCTGCGAAGACGACTTGAAAGTGGGGCAGAATTGCAGGAAAACGATTTCAGGGGGTAGACGGGAATTGCATTTAAAGCATAGGAAAAGAGGCAGAACGTCAACAATGATGCTCTTGGCCAAAAAGGGCGTATGCGTTTTTTCCTGAATATATTCAGGAAAAAACGCATACGCCCTTTTTGGCCAACCAAGCAAGCATGTTAAAGAAATCTGCACTACAATGAAGTCTCACTGCCCCCCGGTCAAAAGGGCCATCTGAAAAAAGTGTAAAATCCAGAAAGGCAGCACAGGCCATGGAGAACAGGGAGCCTTGTTATGCTGATGGGCGGGATGTAAATTGCCAACAGCCACTCTGGAGAAGTGTATGGTGTTTCCCGGAACACCGAAAAAACAAAGCTACGGAGCCTACGGCACTTCCACTTATGGTCCTATAGCTTAGGGAAATTAAATTCAAAAACACACAGGCACCCAAAAGTTTCAGACGGCTCTGTTTACAAGAACCTCGTCTACGGTATAAGTTAAATATCCCAGAGAGCGAAAAATGGATAAAGAAGTTGTGGTACATACGTACAGTGGAATATCACACAGCAATGAAATCTATGTCCTCAGGCCCGTCGCGGCATAATGAGTGGATTCAGGTACGATGATTCTAAGTGAAATAAGTCACACAGAAAATGAAACATCATAAGATATCACTAATACACGGAATGTAAACTTGGCTACACATGAACTGAATTACAAAACAGAACAGGGTCTCAAATTTAGAAAACCAACTTATGCTTGCTTAAGGGGAAAGGTGAGTTGGGGTGCTGCATAAAACCAGAGATAGAAATTAGCAAAGATACCTTTCCATAAGCCAAATATGTAATAGTCAAGACCTACCCCTTGCTCAACGAAATGGATTAAACACCCCATATTCAACGCCTAGGAATACACCTGACTAGTAAGAATCTTCAAACCCATGGATTTATATGTCTCCGTAAGAGAATGAAGCGTGTGTACAGCGGCATGAATGCAGCAGAGGAAATCCGATAAATCCCATTATCAAAATGAATTACACAAACAAAACCCAAGGACAGTGAAATAGAGAGCAATTCTTAAATAATTCATTCAGGGCTTGTGATGCAACCTGGATTTACCACATCTACACCCAGAGCTGAGTGAGACATAAGGTTGGGCACTTCGGGCTGATAGCATTGGTGAGGTTCGATGAGCAAATGCAGACCCTTTGAAGTCATACAGCATGGTACCCATTCCATGGGTCCCAACTCTCCAAGTTTAAGGGATTCTTCCTTCAGCTAGAACATGCATGGGAAACCCACAGTATGGTGCACCGTGTGACCGACAAACGTTTTCAAATGCATCTCAGTTTTCGCCCCCTTTTACTCGGGTTCACCATTCCAGACCCTTTACGAACACTCTCCCCACTTGGAGAGTCAGTGCCTTTAACCTGCTGTTTGGCACAGTTTGCAATTTCTGCGCAAGAGGAATAGGAATAGGAAGAACCAATGAGAGACTAGCTGTAGGTGTCTGCACGGGCAAATTTAACGCTCATTTCCAACCAGGAAGAGGAATTAACCAAACGCTCAGCATGCCGTGCCGGAACCAGATTAGGGCCTGAAGCAATCCTGCGGGTTTGCGGCCAGCTCAAAAGAAAGCGATTTGAAGAAAGGAGCTCAGGGGCACTGTAATTCACAAACCTGCAGAGTTATAAATGACAGCTATCGTCCAAAAATATATTGAAGGAAGGCTGCGAAGAGGACTTGAAAGCGGGGCAAAATTGCAGGAAAACGATTTCAGGGGTTAGACTGGAATTGCATTTAAAGCATAGGAAAAGAGGCAGAACGTCGACAATGATGCACTTGGCCAAAAAGGGCGTATGCGTTTTTTCCGGAATATACGCATATGCCCTTTTTGGCCAAACAAGCAAGCATGTTAAAGAAATCTGCACTACAATGAAGTCTCACTGCCCTCCGGTCAAAAGGGCCATCTGAAAAAAGTGTAAAATCCAGAAAGGCAGCACAGGCCATGGAGAACAGGGAGCCTTGTTATGCTCTGGGCGGGATGTGAACTGCCAACAGCCACTCTGGAGAAGTGTATGGTGTTTCCTGGAACACGTAGGAAACAAAGCAACACAGCCTATGGCATTTCCACTTATGGTCCTATAGCTTAGGGAAGTTAAAATCAAAAACACACAGCCACCCCAAAGTTTGGGTCGGCTCTGTTTACAAGAACCTCGTCTACGGTACAAGTTAAATATCCCAGAAAGCGAAAATGGATAAAGAAGTTGTGGTACATACGTACAATGTAAAATCACTCAGCAATGAAATCTATGTCATCTGGCCCTTAGCGGCATAATGAGTGGATTCAGGTACAATGATTCTACGTGAAATAAGTCACACAGAAAAAGGAACATCATAAGATATCACTAATACATGGAATGAAACTTGGCTACACATGAACTGAATTACAAAACAGAAGAGGGTCTCCAAGTTAGAAAACCAACTGATGGTTGCTTATGGGGAAAGGTGAGTTGGGGTGCTGCATAAAACCAGAGATTGATATTAGCACAGAAACTGTTCCATAAACCAAATATGTAATAGAAAAGACCTACTCCTTGCTCAACGAAATGGAGTCAACACCCCATATTCAACGCCTAGGAATATACCTGACTAGTAAGGATCTTAAAACCCATGGATTTATATGTCTCCGTAAGAGAATCAAGCGTGTGTACAGTGGCCTAAACGCAGCAGTGAAAATCGGATAACTTCCTTTATCAAAAAAAATTTCAAAAACAAAACACAATGACAGTGAAATAGAGAGCAATTCTTAAATAATTCATTCAGGGCTTGTGATGCAACCTGGATTTACCACATCTACACCCAGAGCTGGGTGAGACATAAGGCTGGACCCTTCGCGCTGATACCATTGGTGAGGCTCGGTGAGCAAATGCAGACCGTTTGAAGGCATACTGCATGGTACCCATTCCATGGGTCCCAACTCTCCAGGTTTAAGGGATTCTTCCTTCAGCTAAAACATGCATGAGAAACGCAGAGTATATTCCACCATGTGATTGCGAAACGTTTTCAAATGCATCTCAGTTTTTGTGCCCTGGTACTCGGGTTCACCATTCCAGACGCTTTACTAACACTCTCCCCACTTGGAGAGTCAATGCCTTTAACATCCTGTTCAGCACAGTTTGCAATTTCTGAGCAAGATGAACAGGAATAGGGAGAACCAATGAGAGACTAGCTGTAGGTGCCTGCACGGGCAAGTGTAACGACCATTTCCCACCAGGAAGAGGAATTAACCAAAGGGTCAGCGTGCCCTGCCAGAAACAGATTAGCGCCTGAAGCATTCCTGCGGTTTTCGGCCAGCTCACAAGAAAGCGAGTTGAAGAAAGGAGCTCAGGGGCACTCTAATTCACAAACCTGCAGAGTTATGAATGACAGCTATCGTCCAAAAATATATTGAAGTAAGTCTGCGAAGAGGACTGGAAAGGGGGGCAGCATTTGAGGAAAACTATTTCAGGGGGTAGACTGGAATTGCACTTAAAGCATAGGAAATGAGGCAGAATGTCGACAATGATGCACTTTGCCAAAAAGGGCGTATGCATTTTTTCCTGAATATATTCAGGAAAAAACGCATACACCCTTGATGGCCAACCAAGCAAGCCTGTAAAGGAAATCTGCACCAAGGGCAGAAAGCTGTTGGGGGGATGGTGGTGTGAAGAGTTGAGAGATTGGGATTGACATGTATACATTTATATGTATAAAATAGATAACCAATAAGAACCTGCTGTATAAAAAATAAGATTAAAAATTAAAAAAAATAAAATTAAAAAGTAAAACAGAAAAAATATTCTTCCCTCCACATACATGTATTTATATGAATAAATTATTTCTATGCTTATATTTGTAAATGCAAAAAAGAGGAATGAAATCTACCTTGAACCAAAAACGAAAAATAGAAAAAACAAACAGAATCCACAAGTTACACAGAGGAAAACCGTATCAGGACACTTGCTCCAGTTGTAAACAATTCTGAAGTTGGTCAGTGGTGGGGAATCATCTCCCATACAGCCAGCAGGCCCCACGCAACAAGCGTCCTCATTGCAAAGCTGGGGGACCGTGCTGAGGCATCTGTGAGTAAACGTGGTCCGAGCCCCAGGCCAGCTGCTGCTGAAATGTTCCCACCCTTCCCAGATAAAACACCTGAATATGTTCAAGGACTTGAAAGCCTAGAGGAAGGGCAATGGAGCCACACGAGTGATTGCATGCCAGCCAACTTGGTGCCTGCAGGCCAGCCAGGATGGTCCTGGCCCTGGGTGCTCTTCTGGAAGCTTTCCATTTCCCTGCCTGAGATACCCCTCCTGTCCCGGCCCCCACTGATTTCTTCCTTCCTCACGTCTGCCCAGGGAGAAATTCCAGCGCCAGGTATGGGTGACACATCCTCTTCTTTAGCAGGTGGCATCTTGACAACTGCTGCAGAAAGTCCAGCAGAGCCCCACTCACACTGGGCCACCCACAACGCCGTGACCTGTCACTCCCTCCCACCAGCCCAGCCCCGAGACTGCTGACAGGGCAGAGAAAATGGCGTCAGGCACAGCTGCAGGGGTTCTTGCTGCCTGGAGCGGTGTTTATATTGATCTCAAAACAGGCACACCTGGGGAGGGCTGGCCGGCATGGTCAGGCTGCCCAGGTCAGCCAATCATCACCCCTCAGGGTCTCACAGTTGCAGAAAATGGAACTTGCTGAATCGGCCAGGTCCAAGGAACAGGTGTGGGCTCTTGAGAGTCAGGATAGACAATGGGCTGCAGCTCTGGCTTGTATTCTAATCATTTTATCTGGCCCATGAGTGGGAGACAGCTTCAAGAAAACCCTGGCCTAATAAGAGGACCCCAGGAGTCAGGGAGAGGAGGGGTGGGTGGTGGGTGGAGACAGAGGCCTGGTGCCCCGGGTGCAGTGGAAGTCTCTGGAAGACCAGGTGGTGGCAGGCCGTACAGAGTGATGCCCAGGGTCACAGACCTGTCGGAGTTGCTATTTGTTAGTTCAAGTCCTGCTCTGAGGTGCTCTGTGTCAGATCTGAGTGACAGGTGAGCTGAGAGTGCTCTGCAATGAGGGCAATGTGCACGGTTCCTGTGTGCCCTGCCCTGCCACAGTACCTGCAAGTGTAGCTCTGTATCCTGGGAGGGAGCTGACCACGAGAGCCCCATGGGCTGCAGGGGACCTGCCCAGGGAACCCCATATCCTGGGATGGGCCTGACCATGAGAGCCCCATGGGCTGGTGTGGAGGTGGGGTACCTGCCCAGGTGAGCTCCATATCCTGAGATTGCCCTGACCACGAGAGCCCCATGGGCTGCCAGGGGCCTGGTAAAGATGTCAGGATCGTCAGTGAAGCCACCGAGTATATACCTCCAGTAGTTCCTAATTCCTACACCCTGCTGGTCATTCTACCAACCACCAGGAGACGGTATTCTGTATTAGTCTTCAATGATGCCTTCTTTTGTATGCCATTAGTCCCAGAGTCACAAGAAATTTTGGCTTGTAAGTGGCAGGACTCAACATACAACTAAAACAATACATCCAGGCCGTCTTGCCCCAAGTGTTCAAAAATTCCCACACCATCTTTGGGGAAAGCTTAGCTAAAGACGTAAAAGTTCTACCTCTGGAAAAGGAAACACTCCTTCAATATGCTGACGACATTCTGATCACCAGCCCTACTAAGGAGGCCTCTGAACTACCAAGCCAATAAAGGATAGAAGTTGTCCAAGAAAAAGCTCAAATATCACAGACTACGGTGACCTGCCTGGGCTTCATTCTCACAGAAGGTCGGAGAAGCTCATCCCAGGAAAGGGAAGAAACAATTTACAGCCTTACCCCTTTCTAAAACTAGAAGACAGCTTAGGGGTTCCTGGGGAGGCCAGAGTTTGCTGCTTCTGGATCCCTAACTACAGTCTACTAGCTGGGCCTCTATATGAAACACTGAAAGGAAAAGATGATGATCCTTTTGAATAGAATCCAGAAGTGGCCTTTCAAGAATGGAAAGAGCAGTCAATTCAGACCCTTGCCCTGGAACTCCCTAATTTAGCTAAACCCTTTGACCTTTACATTCCTGGTGAAAGGTGAATTGCCATTGGAGTATTAGTGCAAAACCTGGGACCACTTGAAATGGAACAATGCAAGAATGCCATCCAGGTAGGATAAACTATAGTCACCAAGGGGCTTGGCCCACTGCAACATCTGGCCAACATACTGGCGGTATCTAAAAACCTGGAAATCAGCAGCTCAAAAGGCCACCTCCCTCCTAAGGGAAAAGGACCCCACGTGGTGTTCCTAACCCCCAACCATGCCCTGAAGTCGCAGGGTTTGCTCCGTGGGCACACTGACCTCCAGTGAGGAAGCCCTCCTACTCCAACATCCAGAGAGATATCCGGGGTCAACGGGGCACCATGACGACACATGTGACCATCACTTGACCTGGAGTTTCTCTCATAAAACAACAAGAGTGTGTCACAAAAGAGTAGACTACTGCTTGCAGGACTTACTGCACCCAGAGGGGAGGTAATAATCTTGGCAGGGGAACCGTATATCACGCTGTCACCATAGAAAAGCCTACAGACACCGTGATGATGGTGACCAGTAAGACCGGCTGGACTCCTGTTTACTTCAAAAGGCTGTTGACTCAGTGGCCATCATGGTCCTTCATCACAACTGACCCTGGACTGTCCGGGAGTTGAGCAGGCAGGGTCCTGACACCTGGTGCTGTTTTTACGTTAATTCAGAGGCCTAATTGAAGAAAGTGCAGACTACTAGTCAGAGCATCTAGGCTGGCAGAAACGGTCATCTTAAAGTGTCTGAACAAATGTGTGGCGGGGTGAAAGTGGACCTCACAGCGTCACTGCACATTTCCTTCCCGGACCCTTAAAGGTCATTAGAATCTATAACACTTCCAATGCTCATGCTCAGGCAGATGAACAGGGAGGCTGGAGGCCTGGGGACAATCAACGTCACCTAGAGGCTGCTGGGGAGAAGTTCTGACCCTCGCCCACGGGTATAAGGGCTCCTAACTCAGCACTCAGCAGTTACAGAAGAAGGGTCTGCACCCTCAGCACTCCAAGAATGAGGAAGAGGACAAAAGGCAGAAGAGGGGTTTGTCCCAGGCAAAGCCCATTAAAAATCCCTGGGAGATAAAAATAGAATCTGGGCAATAAAATAAAGTCTAACTTTTTTATCCTTTGTGCTTTGTCTAATTTCATGTGCTCCTAGGGTCCCGCATACAGAGGTTCCACACCCGGCACTTCAGACCAGATTTCCTAGTACAGAATGGCTGGGTCGACACATCAGGTCCTGGGGCCCAGTGCAGACTCCGCGATATAGAGCCTGAGCTGCAGCCAACAGGGCCCTCGAGAGCTCTGCCCCCTCCCTCCCACTGAATCTGACAGGATCTCTACACAGCAGCCCAGCCCACAGCCCACGGGGTAGCACATGCTCTCACCTCTCCATTCTCTGATCAAAATATAAAGTTTCCTTTGCTTCTGAACCAAACTCAGTCTCGATCTTTTGGCTCCAATGACACTGGGCATGGGGACACTTGTTGGGGTCCACTCTGGAGGATCAGTAACAGAAATTGAGAACGTTGTAACTTCAATGAACAGATGTGTGAGCCAAACTATAATTAACATAGAACAGTGTATAAGGCTCGGGTAAAATAAGATGTTTCTAACACTTCCATTTGATATTTCCATCACTTTATTACAAGCAAGTTCAGTGAAAAGGTTTGTCTTATTTGTCAGGTCAATATTAGAGAAGCGAAGTGATTTCTTTCCAAGGATGTACATCTAATAATCTTGGTTAAAGCTTCAATCTTGTTTTAAATGCTTTTCCATTGAAAATGATACCTCTCATTCAGCTCCCCCATTTCTGAGAAGTATAAAATCTTATAATTTATTATTACCAAAGTGGAAAGGTGGGAGGAGGGATAAATTAACAGTTTGGGATTAACACATACACACTGCTATGTATAAAATAGATCGTCAACAAGGAACTACTCTATAGCACAGGGAACTACACTCAATATTTTGCAATAACCTATAAGGGGAAATAATCTGAAAAGAATAGATATTTTTATTGACATCATCTATCAATGACAGTTAAAATGGAACCTAAGGGAAGCCGGTGGTCAGTGCTTCTGACCCTGAAGACTTCAATCATCTAAAGTTTGGACTCTGCCTACTTCCCAAGGCCCTTAATGAACATATGTGTAGCCGTAGCTTAAAAAATTCCCCAGTTTGGGTAGCGGAGAGACACTGATTTTGAAAAAGCCCTGGTGTTCTCCTCACATGAACGGGACACTTCCTACAGCTAAAACATGCCTGTCACACCCAGAGGATGGTATATCGTCTGATCGGGAAGAGTTTGGAAAAGGCATCTCATCTCCTCATCTCCTGGTGCTCGGGTTCACCACTCCGGCGTCTTTACTAACAGTCTCCCCACTTGGAGATGTCAGCACTGTCAACATCCTGTTGCACACAGTTTGGAATTTGTCCAAGGATGAAGCAGAAGGAGGAGGAACAATGAGAGACAAGTCCTAGGTTTTCGGACAGACATATGTCACTCTAATTTCCAATCAGGAAGACGAATTGACCAAAGGCTAGGGTTGCCCATGGAAACAGAATAGGGCTTGAGGAAATCCCGCTGCTTTGTGGCCAGTTCCCATAAACACAAGTTGAAAAATGGAACTCAGGGACACTAAAATTCACGAAACTGCAGAGTTGAAAATATCTATCACTGAAAAATGTCTTGAGGAAAGTCAGAGAAAAGGACTTGTAAGCAATGGAGAATGGCAGGAAAGGGATTGGATGAGGTAGAAAGGACTCGCCATTAAGCACAAGAAAAGGGGCTGAACATTGCCAACATTGCAGTTGGCCAAAAAGGGTGTATGCATCTTTTTCTGTATATATTCAAGAAAAGGGCATACACTTTTTTAGCCAACCAAACAGGTGGGCACTGGAAATCAATACTACAAAACATATCACTTCGCATCAGTCAGAAGAGCCTTCCTCATAAAGTGTAAACACCAGAAATGCAGGACAGGGCAAGGAGAAAAGGGAGCCCTGTGAGGCTTATAGTGGAAATGTATATTGCCAACGGTCACTCTGGAAAAGTGTATTGTGATTACTAAAGCATCTAAAAAATGAGCTACAGAGCACAGGGCACTTGCACTCATGGACGTATATCTTGGGAAAAAGAAAAATCGAGAGGACACAGGCACCCCAATGTTTACCGCCTCTCTGTTTAATATATCCTCGATTAGGATATAATTTATATGTCTCTGGAGGGAAAAAATGGACAGAGGTGTGGCACTTATGTAGAGTGGAATATTACTCAGCCTGAAAATCAATGAAACATGGCCAGTTGTAACAACCCCAGAGGAGTTACGTATGATCATTTGAAGTCACATAATTCAAAAAGACAAAGACATACGATATTACTAATACATGGAATGTAAACGTGGCTACAAATGAACTGAATTACAAAAGAGAACGGGGTCTCAAATTTAGAAAACCAACTTATGCTTGCTTAAGGATCAAGGAGAGTTGGGGTGCTGCATAAAACCAGAGATTGAAATTAGCACAGATACCGTTCCATAAGCCAAATATGTAATAGAAAAAACCTACTTCCTGGTCAACGAAATGGACTCAACACCCCATATTCAGTGCCTAGGAATATACAGGATGAGTAAGAGTCTTAATACCTATGGATTTATATGTCTCCATAAGAGAATCAAGCGTGTGTACAGTGACAAAAACGCAGCAGTGAAAATCAGCTAAATCCCATTATCAAAATAAATTTCAAAAACAAAAAAAATGACAGTGAAATAGAGAGCAATTCTTAAGTAATTCATTCAGGGCTTGTGATGCAACCTGCATTTACCTCATCTACACCCAGAGCTGAGTGAGACATAAGGTTGGACACTTCGGGCTGACAGCATGGATGAGGTTCGATGAGCAAATGCAGACCGTTTGTAGTCATACTGCATAGTACCCATTCCATGGGTCCCAACTCTCCAGGTTTAAGGGATTCTTCCCTCAGCTAAAACATGCATGGGAAACCCACAGTATGGTGCACCGTGTGACCGGAAAACGTTTTCAAATGAATCTCAGTTTTCGTCCCCTTTTACTCGGGTTCACCACTCCAGACCCTTTACTAACACTCTCCCCACTTGGAGAGTCAGTGCCTTTAACCTCCTGTTTGGCACAGTTTGCAATTTCTGCGCAAGATGTACAGGAATAGGGAGAACCAATGAGAGACTAGCTGTAGGTGTCTGCAGGGGCAAATTTAACGCTCATTTCCCACCAGGAAGAGGAATTAACCAAAGGCTCAGCATGCCGTTCCGGAATCAGATTAGGGCCTGAAGCAATCCTCCGGGTTTGTGGCCAGCTCACAAGAAAGCGAGTTGAAGAAAGGAGCTCAGGGACACTATAATTCACAAACCTGCAGAGTTATAATTGACAGCTATCGTCCAAAAATATATTGAAGTTAGGCTGCGAAGATACTTGAAAGCGGGGCAGAATTGCAGGAAAACGATTTCAGGGGGTAGACTGGAATTGCATTTAAAGCATAGGAAAAGAGGCAGAACGTCGACAATGATGCTCTTGGGCAAAAAGGGCGTGTGCGTTTTTTCCTGAATATATTCAGGAAAAAACGCATATGCCCTTTTTGGCCAACCAAGCAAGCATGTTAAAGTAATCTGCACTACAATGAAGTCTCATCTCCCCCATGGTCAAAAGGGCCATCTGAAAAAAGTGTAAAATCCAGAAAGGCAGCACAGGCCATGGAGAACAGGAAGCCTTCTTATGCTGATGGGCGGGATGTAAATTGCCAACAGCCACTCTGGAGAAGTGTATGGTGTTTCCTCAAACACCTAAAAAAAAAAGCAACGGCGCCTACGGCACTTCCACTTATGGTCCTATAGTTTAGGGAAATTAAAATAAAAAAGACGCAGCCACCCCAAATTTTCGAATGGCTCTGTTTACAATATACTCATCTATGGTACAAGTTAAATATCCCAGAAAGCGGAAAATGGATAAAGAAGTTGTGCTACGAACGTACAATGGAATATCACACAGCAATGAAATCTATGTCTTCAGGCCCGTCGCGGCATAACGAGTGGATTCAGGTATGAAGACTCTAAGTGAAATTAGTCACACAGAGAAAGAAACATCATAAGATACCACTAATACACGGAATGTAAACTTGGCTACACATGAACTGAATTACAAAACAGAACAGGGTCTCAAATTTAGCAAACCAACCAATGTTTGCTTAAGGCGAAAGGTGAGTTGGGGTGCTACATAAAACCAGAGATTGAAATTAGCACAGATACCGTTCCATAAGTCAAATATGCAATAGTCAAGACCTACTCCTTGCTCAATAAAATGGACTCAACACCCCAAATTCAACGCCTAGGAATATACCTGACTAGTAAGAATCTTAAAACCCATGGATTTATATGTCTCCATAAGACAATCAAGCGTGTGTACAGCGGTATAAACGCAGCAGTGAAAATCCGATAAATCCCATTATCAAAATGAATTATAAAACAAAACACAATGACAGTGAAATAGAAAGCAATTCTTAAATAATTCATTCAGGACTTGTGATGCAACCTGGATTTACCATATCTACACACAGAGCTGGGTGAGACATAAGGCTGGACACTTTGAGCTGATAGCATTGGTGAGGTTCGGTGAGCAAATGCAGACCCTTTGAAGTCATACTGCATGATACCCATTCCATGGGTCCCAACTCTCCAGGTTTAAGGGATTCTTCCTTTAGGTAAAACATGCATGGGAAACCCAGAGTATGGTCCCTGTGACTGCGCAACATTTTTAAATGCATGTAAGTTTTCGTCCCCTGTTACTCGGGTTGACCATTCTGGACGGTATAATAACACTCTCCCCGCTTGGAGAGTCAGTGCCTTTAACCTCCTGTTTGACACAGTATGCAATTTCTGCGCAAGATGAAAAGGAATAGGGAGAAACAATGAGAGACTAGCTGTAGGTGTCTGCACGGGCAAATTTATGCTCATTTCCCTCCAGGAAGTGGAATTAACCAAAGGCTCAGCATGCCGGGCCAGAACCAGATTAGGGCCTGAAGCAATCCTGCGGTTTTGCGGCAAGCTCACAAGGAAACGAGTTGAAGAAAGGAGCTCAGGGGCACTGTCATTCACAAACCTGCAGAGTTATAAATGCCAACTATCGTCCAGAAATACATTGAAGAAGGCTGCGAAGAGGACTTGACAGCGGGGCAGAATTGCTGGAAAACGATTTCAGGGGGTAGACTGGAATTGCATTTAAAGCATAGAAAAGAGTCATAACGTCGACAATGATGCACTTGGCCAAAAAGGTCGTATGCGTTTTTAACTGAATATATTCAGGAAATAACGCATACGCACTTTTTGGCCAACCAAGCAAGCGTGTAAAGGAAATCTGCACTACAATGAAGTCTCACTGCCCCCCGGTCAAAAGGGCCTTCTGAAAAAAGTGTAAAATCCAGAAAGGCAGGACAGGCCATGGAGAACAGGGAGACTTGTTATGCTGATGGACGGGATATAAATTGCCAACAGCCACTCTGGAGAAGTGTATGGTGTTTCCTGAAACACCTTAAAAGCAAAGCAACGGAGCCTACGGCACTTCCACTTATGGTCCTATAGCTTACGGAATTAAAATCAAAAACACACAGCCACCCCAAAGTGTCGGACGGCTCTGTTTACAAGAACACCGTCTGCGGAACAAGTTAAATATCCCAGAACGTTAAAAATGGATAAAGAAGTTGTGGTACGTACGTACAATGTAATATCACTCAGCAATGAAATCTAGGTCATCAGGCCCGTCGCGGCATAATGAGTGGATTCAGGTACGATGATTCTAAATGAAATAAGTCACACAGAAAATGAAACATCATAAGATATCACTAATACACGGAATGTAAACTTGGCTACACATGAACTGAATTACAAAACAGAACAGGGTCTCAAATTTAGAAAACAAACTTATGCTTGCTTAAGGGGAAAGGTGAGTTGGGGTGGTGCATCAAACCAGAGATAGAAATTAGCACAGATACCTTTCCATAAGCCAAATATGTCATAGTCAAAACCTACACCTTGCTCAACGAAATGGACTAAACACCCCATATTCAACGCCTAGGAATACACCTGACTAGTAAGAATCTTCAAACCCATGGATTTATATGTCTGCATAAGAGAATCAAGCGTGTGTACAACTGCATGAATGCAGCAGAGAAAATCCGATAAATCCCATTATCAAAATGAATTACAAAAACAAAACACAATGACACTGAAATAGAGAGCAATTCTTAAATAATTCATTCAGGGCTTGTAATGCACCCTGGATTTACCACATCTACACCCAGAGCTGAGTGAGACATAAGGTTGGGCACTTCGTGCTGATAGCATTGGTGAGGTTCGATGAGCAAACGCAGACCCTTTGAAGTCATACTGCATGGTACCCATTCCATGGGTCCCAACTTTCCAGGTTTACAGGATTCTTCCTTCACCTAAATCATGCACCTGAATCCCAGAGTATGGTCCACCACGTGACTGGGAAGCGATTTTAAATGCCTCTCAGGTTTCGTCCCTTGGTACTCAGGTTCACCATTCCAGACGCTTTACTAACTCTCTCCCCACTTGGAGAGTCAGTGCCTTTAACCTCCTGTTGGGCACAGTTTGCAATATCTGCGCAAGATGAACAGGAATAGGGAGAACCAATGAGAGACTAGCTGTAGTTGTCTGCACGGGCAAATTTAACGCTCATTTCCCACCAGAAAAAGGAATTTTCCAAACGCTCAGCATGCTGTGCGGAAACCAGATTAGGGCCTGAAGCAATCCTGCGGTTTTGCGGCCAGCTCACAAGAAAGCTAGTTGAAGAAAGGAGCTCAGGGACACTGTAATTAACAAACCTGCAGAGTTATAAATGGCAGGTATCAAACAAAAATATATTGAAGTAAGGCTGCGAAGAGGACTTGAAAGTGGGGCAGAATTCCAGTAATATGATTTCAGGAGGTAGACGGGAAGTGCTCTGAAAGCATAGGAGAAGAGGCAGATTCTCGACAATGATGCACTTGGTCAAAAAGTGCATATGAGTTTTTTCAGGGCCCTCATTAAAGAGGGTAGGGGGCTCCCAGCATGCTTTCGTGGCCAACAGAGGGCCCACATCGCCAAGGCGATGTGAGCCAGCCAGGCAGGAGTGACCTCACATCAGAGGGCCCACCTCACAGAAGGGTAAGGAACCCAGCCAGGATCAGACTCTCACCAGAGTGCCCACATCAGCAAGGGGCTGTGAACCAGACAGGAGTGTCATCACACCCATGGGGCCACATCATCAAAGGTTGAGGTACCCAGGAAATGTGGCCTCAAACCAGAGGACCCACATCACCATGGGTCTCAGAGCGAGGCAGGCAGGATTAACCTCACAACACATGGCCCATTGTATAAAAAAGGTGAGGAATCCAGCAGTTGGAACATCCCAGCAGGCGTCCCAGAGCACCAGGGCTATGGGATCCAGGCAGTGATGAACTCACAACAGAGGTCCCTCATCATGAAACTGTGAGGAAACCAGCCGTTGTGACCTCAGAGCACAAGGCCCACATCCCCATGGGGAAGGGAACCAAGCAGGAGTGTCATCACACCAGTGGGCACACATCAGAAAATGTGGGGAGCCCAGCAGTTAGGGCCTGACGCCAGAGGGCTCTCATCACCGAGGAGAGGAGGCTCACAGCAGGCTCCAACTGCTACCAGAGGGCCGCCATCGCCAATTCGGGATGTGCCAGCCAGGCAGGAGTGACCTCAGAGCAGAGGGCCCACCACACAAAAGTGTGAGGAACCCAAAGAGGATCAGACTCTCACCACAGGGCCCACATCACCAAGGGAATGGGAACCAGGCTGGAGTGTCCTCACACCAGTGGGGCCTCATCACCGAAATGTGAGTGACCCAGCACACGTGGCTTCAAACCAGAGGACACATATCACCAAGGGGCTGGGAGTGAGGCAGGCAGGAGGAGCCTCAAAACATAGGGACCATAGAATAAAAATGGTGAGGTATCCCGCAGTTGGAACCTCCTAGCAGGCGGCCAGGAGCAGCGAGGCTATGGGATCCAGACCTGACTGAACTCAAAACAGAGTGCCCTCATCATGAAACTGTGAGCAACCCAGCCGTTGGGACCTCAGAGCAGAAGGCCCACATTCCCATGTGGCTGGGAACATGGCATAAGTGTACTCGCACCACAGGGCACACATCAGAGAATTTTGGAAGCCCAGAAGTTAGGGCCTGACGCCAGAGGGCCCTCATTACCAAGGGGAGGAGACTCCAAGCAGGCACCAACTCCCAACAGAGGGCCCATGTCGCCAAGGTGACGTGTGACAGCCAGGCAGGAGTGACCTCACAGCAGAGGGCCTACCTCACAGAAGGGTGAGGAACCCAGCCAGGATAAGACTCTCACCAGAGGGCCCACATCACCAATGGGATCAGAAACAGGCAGGACTGTCTTCACACCAGTGTGGCCACATCATAGAAAGGTGAGGAACCCAGCACATGTGGCCTAAACCAGAGGACCCACATCTCCAAGGGGCTCGGAGTGAGGCAGGCAGGAGGAGCCTCACAACACAGGGACCATAGGATAAAAAAGCTGAGGAAACTTGCAGTGTGAACCTCCCAGCAGGCGGCCCAGAGCACCAAGTCTATGCGATCCAGGCTGCAGTGAACTCACAGCAGAGGGCCCACATCATGAAACTGTGAGCAACCCAGACATTGGGACCTCAGAGCAGAAGGCCCACATCCCCATGGGGATGGGAACCTCGCAGGAGTGCCCTCGCACCACTTAGCACGTATCAGAAAATGTGGGTACCCAGCAGTTAGGGCCTGACGCAAGAGGGCCCTCATCACCGAGGGGAGGAAGCTCCCAGCAGGCTACAACTGCCACAAGAGGGCCGATGTTGCCCAGGCGGGGTATGCCAACCAGGCAGGAGTGACCTCACAGCAGAGGACCCACCTCACAGAAGGGTGAGGAACCCAAACAGGATCAGACTCTCACCAGAGGGCCCACATCATCAAGGGGATAGGAACCAGGCAGGAGTGTCCTCACACCATTGGGGCCACATCATCAAAAGGTGAGGGACCCAGCACACGTGGCCTCAAACCAGAGGACACACATCACCAAGGGGCTGGGAGTGAGGCAGGCAGGAGGAGTCTCAAAAAAGAGGGCCCATAGAAGAAAAAAGGTGAGGAATCCCGCAGTTGTAACGTCCCAGCAGGTGGCCAGGAGCAGCATGGCTATGGGATCCAGGCCGGAGTGAACTCACACCAGAGGGCCCTCATCATGAAACTGAGCAACCCACCGTTGGGACCTCAGAGCAGAAGGCCCACATTCCCATGGGGTTGTGAACTTGGCAGGAATGTACTCGCACCACAGGGCGCACATCAGAAAATTTTGGGAGCCCAGGAGTTAGGGCCTGATGCCAGAGGGCCCTCATTACCAAGGGGAGGAGACTCCCAGCAGGCACCAACTCCCACCAGATGGCCAACGTCACCAAGGCGGGGTGTGCCAGCTAGGCAGGACTGACCTCAGAGAAGAGGGCCTACCTCACAGAAGTGTGAGTAACACAACCAGGATCAGACTCTCACCGGAGGGCCCACATCACCAAGGAGATGGGAACCAAGCAGGAGTGTCCTCACACCAGTGGGGCCACATCAGCCAAAGGTGAGGAACCCAGCACATGTGGCCTCAAACCAGAGGACACACATCACCAAGGGGCTGGGAGTGAGGCAGGTGTCTGGAGGGGCACATTTAACTCTAATTTCCCACCAGGAAGAGGAATTAACCAAAGACTCAGAGTGCCGTGCCGGACCCTGATTATGGCCTGAAGCAAACCTGCGGTTCTGTGGCCAGCTTTCAAGGAAACGAGTTAAGAAAGGAAATCACGGGCACTGTAATTCACAAACCTGCAGAGGTATAAATGACAGCTATTGGCAAAAATATATTGAAGTAAGTCTGCAAAGAGGACTTGAAAACGAGGCAGAATTGCAGGAATCATATTTCAGGAGGTAGATTGGAATTGCATTTAAAGCATGTGAAATGCGGCAGATCTTCGACAATGATGCACTTGGACAAAAGTGCATATACATTTTTTCCTGAATATATTCAGGAAAAAACGCATATGCCCTTTTTGGCCAACCAAGCACTCGAGCAATGGAAATCCGCACTACAATGAAGTCTTATTTCCCATTCGTCAAAAGGGCCATCTGAAGAAAGTGTAAAAACCAGAAACACAGGACAGGCCATGGAATAAAGGGAGCCTTGTTATGCTGATGGGTGGGATGTAAATTGCCAACAGACACTCTGGAGATGTTTATGGTGTATCCTGGAACATCTGACAAACAAAGCTACAGACCCTAGGGCACTTCCACTTTTGGCCCTATAGCTTTGGAAAATTAAAATCAAGAAGACACAGCCAACACAAAATTTAGGGCTGCTGTGTATACAAGAACCTCGAGTCCAGTACAAATTAAATATCCCAGAAAGAAAAAAATGGATAAAGGAGTTGTGCTACTTACGTACAACGGAATATCACTCAGCAATGAAATCAATGTCATCAGGACTGTAGCAGCAAATTGAGTGGATTTAAGTATGATGATTCTAAGAGAAATATGTCACACAGAGTAAGATAATTATCATAAGATATCACTAATAGAGAGAGTGTAAACTTGGCTACACATAAACTGAATTACAAAACCGAACAGAGTCTCACATTTAGATAAAAACTTATGCTTGCTTAAGGGGAAAGTTGAGTTGGGGTGCTGTATAAAACCAGAGATTGAAATGAGCACACATACCGTTCCATAAGTCAAATATGTAATAGACAAGACCTACTCTTTGCTCAATGAAATAGACTCATCCAAGATGTATCACCTCACACCTGTTAGAATGGGCATCATCAGAAAATCTACAAACAACAAATGCTGGAAAGGGTGTGGAGATAAGGAACCCTCTTCCACTATTGTTGGGAATGTAAATTGATACAGTCACTGTGGAGAACATTATGGAGTTTCTTATAAAACTAAGAATAGAATTACCATATGATACAGCAATCCCACTACTGGGCATATACCCAGACAAAACCATAAATCAAAAAGAGACATTCACTGCAATGTTCATTGCATCACTATTTACAATATCCAGGTAATGGAAGCAACCTAAATGCCCACAGACAGACGAATGCATAAAGATGAGGTACATATATAAAATGGAATATTACTAAGCCATAAAAAGGAATGAAATTGGGTCATTTGTAGAGACGTTGATGGATCTAGAGACTGTCATACAGAGTGAAGTAAGTCAGAAATGGAAAAACAAATCTTGTATATTAATGCATATATGTGGAACCTAGAAAAATTGTACAGATGAACCGTTTTGCAAGGCAGAAATAGAGCAACAGATGTAGACAACAAACGTATGGACACCAAGGGGGGAAAGCTGTTAGGGGGTGGTGGTGGGAGGAGTTGAGAGATTGGGATTGGCATGTATACATTTCTATGTATAAAATAGATAACCAACAAGAACCTGCTGTATAAAAAATTAAAATAAAATTCAAAATTAAAAAAAGTAAAACAGAAAAAATATTCTTCCCTTCACATACATGTATTTATATGAATAAATTATTTCCATGCTTATATCTGTAAATAAAAACAAGAGGAATAAAATCTACCTTGAACCAAAAATGAAAAAAAGAAAAAAAATACAGAACCCACAAGTTACACAGAGGAAAACCGTATCAGGGCACTTGCTCCAGTTGTAAACAATTCTGAAGTTGGTCAGTGGTGGGGAATCATCTCCCATTCAGCCAGCAGGCCACACGCAACAAGCATCCTCATTGCAAAGTTGGGGGACCGTGCCGAGGCATCTGTGAGTAAACGTGGGCCGAGCCCCAGGCCAGCTGCTGCAGAAATGTTCCCACCTTTCACAGGTAAAACACCTGAATATGTACAAGGACTTGAAAGCCTAGAGGAAGGGCCATGGAGCCACATGAGCGACAGCATGCCAGCCGACTTGGTGCCTGCAGGCCAGCCAGGATGGTCCTGGCCCTGGGTACTCTTCTGGAAGCTTTCCATTTCCCTGCCTGAGATACCCCTGCTGTCCCGGCCCCCACTGATTTCTTCCTTCCTCACCTCTGCCCAGGGAGAAATTCCAGCAGCAGGTATGGGTGACACATCCTCTTCTTTAGCAGGTGGCATCTTGGCAACTGCTGCAGAAAGTCCAGCAGAGCCCCACTCACCCTGGGCCACCCACAAAGCCGTGGCCTCTCACTCCCTCCCACCAGCCCAGCCCCGAGACTGCTGACTGGGCAGAGAAAATGGCGTCAGGCACAGCTGCAGGGGCTCTTGCTGCCTGGAGCGGTGTTTATATTGATCTCAACCCAGGCACACCTGGGGAGGACTGGCCGGCACGGTCAGGCTTCCCAGGCCAGCCAATAATCACCCCTCAGGGGCTCACAGTTGCAGAAACTGGAACTTGCTGAATCGGCCAGGTCCAAGGAACAGGTGTGGGCTCCTGAGAGTCAGGATAGACAAGGGGCTGCAGCTCTGGCTTGTTTTCTAATTATATTATCTGGCCCATGAGTGGGAGACAACTTCAAGAAAACCCTCTCCTAATGAGAGGAACCCAGGAGTCAGGGAGAGGAGGGGTGTGTGGTGGGTGGTGACAGAGGCCTGGTGCCCCGGGTGCAGTGGAAGTCTCTGGAAGACCAGGTGGAGGGAGGCCACACAGAGTGATGCCCAGGGTCACAGACCTGTCAGAGCTGCTGTTTGTTAGTTCAAGTCCTGCTCTGAGGTGGTCTGTGTCAGATCTCAGTGACAGGTGAGCTGGGAGTGCTCTGCAATGAGTCGATGTGCACGGTTCCTGTGTGCCCAGCCCTACCACGGTAACTGCAAGGGTAGCTCTGTATCCTGAGAGGGGCCTGACCACGAGAGCCCCGTGGTCTGGAGTGGGGGGTAGGGTCCCTGCTCAGGTGATCTCCATATCCTGGGATTGGCCTGATATCGAGAGCCCCATGGGCTGCTGGAATCCTGGTAAAAGATGTCAGGACAGTCAGTGAAGCCACCGAGGATAGACCTCCAGTAGTTCCTAAATCCTACACCCTGCTGGTCATTCTACCAACCACCAGGACATGGTATTCTGTATTAGTCTTCAATGATGCCTTCTTTTGTATTCCATTAGTGTCAGAGTCACAAGAAATTTTGGCTTGTGAGTGGCAGGTCTCAACATACAACTAAAACAATACTTCTGGGCCGTCTTGCCCCAAGGGTTCAAAAATTCCCACACCATCTTTGGGGAAAGCTCAGCTAAAGACCTAAAAGTTCTACCTCTGGAAAAGGAAACACTCCTTCAATATGCAGACGACATTCTGATCGCCAGCCCTACTAAGGAGACCTCTGAACTACCAAGCCAATAAAGGATACAAGTTGTCCAAGAAAAAGCTCAAATATCACAGACTACGGTGACCTGCCTGGGCTTCATTCTCACAGAAGGTCGGAGAAGCCCATCCCAGGAAAGGGAAGAAACAATTTACAGCCTTACCCATATCTAAAACTAGAAGACAGCTTAGGGGTTCCTGGGGAGGCCACGGTTTGCTGCTTCTGGATCCCTAACTACAGTCTACTAGCTGGGCCTCTATATGAAACACTGAAAGGAAAAGATGATGATCCTTTTGAATAGAATCCAGAAGTGGCCTTTCAAGAATGGAAAGAGCAGTCAATTCAGACCCTTGCCCTGGAACTCCCTAATTTAGCTAAACCCTTTGACCTTTACATTCCTGGTGAACGGTGAATCGCCATTGGAGTATTAGTGCAAAACCTGGGACCACTTGAAATGGAACAATGCAAGAATGCCATCCAGGTAGGATAAACTACGGTCACCAAGGGGCTTGGCCCACTGCCACATCTGGCCAAGATACTGGCGGTATCTAAAATCCTGGAAATCAGCAGCCCAAAAGGCCACCTCCCTCCTAAGGGAAAAGGACCCCAAGTGGTGTTCCTAACACCCAATGATGCCCTGAAGTTGCAGGGTTTGCTCTGTGGGCACACTGACCTCGAGTGAGGAGGCCTTCCAACTCCAAACTCCAGAGAGATAACCGGGGGCAACGGGACACCATGACGACTCAAGTGACCATCACTTGACCTGGAGTTTCTCTCATAAAACAACAAGAGTGTGTCCCAAAAGAGTAGACTACTGCTTGCAGGACTTACTGCCCCCAGAGCGGACCTAATAATCCTGGCGGGGGAACCGTATATCACGCTGTCACCATAGAAAAGCCTACAGACACTGTGATAATGTTGGCCAATAAGACCGGCTGGACTCCTGTTTACTTCAAAAGGCTGTTGACTCAGTGGCCATCATGGTCCTTCATCACCCATGACCCTGGACTGTCTGGGAGTTGAGCGGACAGGGTCCTGACACCTGGTGCTCTTTTTACGTTAATTCAGGGGCCTAATTGAAGAAAGTGCAGACTACTGGTCAGAGCATCTAGGCTGGCAGAAACGGTCAGCCTAAGGTGGCCGAACAAATGCGGGGCGGGGTGAAACTGGACCTCACAGCATCACTGCACATCTCCTTCCTGGACCCTTAAAGGTCATTAGAATCTATAACACTTCCAATACTGGTGCTCAGGCAGACTAGCAGGAAGGCAGGAGGCCTGGGGACAATCAACGTCACCTGGAGGCTGCTGGGGAGAAGTTCTGACCCTCGCCCACGGGTATGAGGTCTCCTAACTCAGCACTCAGCAGTTACAGAAGAAGGGTCTGCACCCCCAGCACTCCAAGAATGAGGAAGGGGACAAAAGGCAGAAGAGGGGCTTGTCCCAGGCAAAGCCCCTTAAAAATCCCTGGGAGATAAAAATAGAATCTGGGCAATAAAATAAAGTCTAACCTTTTTTATCCTTTGTGCTTTGTCTAATTTCACGTGCTCCTAGGGTCCCGCATACAGAGGTTCCACACCCGGCACTTCAGACCAGATTTTCTAGTGCAGAATGGCTGGGTCGACACCTCAGCTCCTGGGGCACAGTGCACACTCCGTGATATAGAGCCTGAGCTGCAGCCAACCGGGCCCTCAAGAGCTCCGCCCCCTCCCTCTGACTGACTCTGACAGGATCTCTACACAGCAGCCCAGCCCACAGCCCACGGGGTAGCACATGCTCTCACCTCTGCATTCTCTGATCAAAATATAAAGTTTCCTTTGCTTCTGAACCAAACTCAGACTCGATCTGTTGGCTCCAATGACACTGGGCAGGGGGACACTTGTTGGGGTCCACTCTGGAGGATCAATAACAGAAATTGAGAACATTGTAACTTCAATGAACAGATGTGTGAGCCAAACTGTAATTAACATAGAACAGTGTATAAGGCTCGTGTAAAATAAGATGTTTCTAACACTTCCATTTGATATTTCCATCACTTTATTATAAGCAAGTTCAGTGAAAAGGTTTGTCTTATTTGTCAGGTCAATATTAGAGAAATGAAGTGATTTCTTTCCAAGGATGTACATCTAATAATCTTGGTTAAGGCTTCAATCTTGTTTTAAATGCTTTTCCATTGAAAATGATACCTCTCTTTCAGCTCCCCCATTTCTGAGAAGTATAAAGTCTTATAATTTATTATTACCAAAGGGGAAAGGTGAGAGGAGGGATAAATTAACAGTTTGGGATTAACACATACATACTGCTATGTATAAAATCGATCATCAACAAGGAACTGCTGTATAGCACAGGGAACTACACTCAATATTTTGCAATAACCTATAAGGGGAAATAATCTGAAAAAGAATAGATATTTTTATTGACATCATCTATCAATGACAGTTAAAATGGAACCTAAGGGAAGCCGGTGGTGAGTGCTTCTGACCAGGAAGACTTCAATCATCTAAAGTTTGGACTCTGTCTACTTCCCAAGGTCCTTAATGAACATATGTGTAGCCGTAGCTTAAAAAATTCCCCAGTTTGGGTTGCGGAGAGACAGTGATTTTGAAAAAGCCCTGGTGTTCTCCTCACATGAATGGGACCCTTCCTACAGCTAAAGCATGCCTGTCACACCCAGAGGATGGTATACCGTCTGATCGGGAAGAGTTTGGAAAAGGCATCTCATCTCCTCATTTCCTGGTGCTCGGGTTCACCCTTCCAGCGTCTTTACTAACAGTCTCCCCACTTGGAGATGTCAGCACTGTCAACATCCTGTTGCATACAGTTTGGAATTTGTCCAGAGGATGAAGCAGAAGGAGGAGGAACAATGAGAGACAAGTCCTAGGTGTTCGGACAGGCACATGTCACTCTAATTTCCAATCAGGAAGACGAATTGACCAAAGGCTAGGGTTGCCCATGGAAACAGAATAGGGCTTGAGGAAATCCCGCTGCTTTGTGGCCAGTTCCCATAAACACAAGTTGAAAAATGGAGCTCAGTGGCACTAAAATTCACGAAACTGCAGAGTTGAAAATATCTATCACTGAAAAATGTCTTGAGGAAAGTCAGAGAAAAGGACTTGTAAGCAACGGAGAATGGCAGGAAAGGGATTGGAAGAGGTAGAAAGGACTCGCCATTAAGCACAAGAAAAGGGGCTGAACATTGCCAACATTGCAGTTGGCCAAAAAGGGTGTATGCGTCTTTTTCTGTATATATTCAAGAAAAGGGCATACACTTTTTTAGCCAACCAAACAGGTGGGCACTGGAAATCAATACTACAAAACATATCACTTCGCATCAGTCAGAAGAGCCATCCTCATAAAGTGTAAACACCAGAAATGCAGGACAGGGCAAGGAGAAAAGGGAGCCCTGTGAGGCTTATAGTGGAAACGTATATTGCCAACGGTCACTCTGGAGAAGTGTATTGTGTTTAATAAAGCATCTGAAAAATGAGCTACAGAGCACAGGGCACTTGCACTCATAGACGTATATCTTGGGAAAAACAAAAATCGAGAGGACACAGGCACCCCAATGTATACCGCCTAATTGTTTAAAAGATCCTCGACCAGGATATAACTTAAATATCTCTGGAGGGAAAAAATGGATACAGATGTGGTGCTTATGTAGAGTGGAATATGACTCAGCCTGGAAATCAATGCAATATGGCCACTTGTAACAACTCCAGAGGAGTTACGTATGATCATTCAAAGTCACAGAATTCAAAAAGAAAAAGACATACTATATCACTAATACATGGAATGTAAGCTTGGCTACACATGAACTGAATTACAAAACAGAACAGGGTCTCAAATATAGAAAACCAACTTATTCTTGCTTAAGGATAAAGGTGAGTTGGGGTGCTGCATAAAACCAGAGATTGAAATTAGCACAGATACTGTTCCATAAGCCAAATATGTAATAGTCAAGACCTACTGCTTGCTCAACAAAATGGACTCAGAACCCCATATTCAACGCCTAGGAATATACCTGACTAGTAAGAATATTAAAACCCATGGATTTATATGTCTTCATAAGAGAATCAAGTGTGTGTACAATAGCATGAACGCAGCAGTGAAAATAAGATATATCCCATTATCAAAATAAATTTCAAAAACAAAACACAATGACAGTGAAATAGAGAGCAATTCTTAAATAATGCATTCAGGGCTTGTGATGCAACCTGGATTTACCACATCTACACCCAGAGCTGGGTGAGACATAAGGCTGGACACTTCGGGCTGATAGCATTGGTGAGGTTCGTTGAGCAAATGCAGACACTTTGAAGTCATACTGCATGGTACCCATTCGAATGATCGCAACTCTCCAGGTTTAAAGGATTCTTCTTTCATCTAAAATATGCATGGGTAACACAGAGTATGGTCCAACATGTGACCAGGAAACGTTTTAAAATGAATCTCATGTTTCATCCCCTGGTACTCGGTTTCACCATTTCAGACGCTTTACTAACACTCTCCCCACTTGGAGAGTCAGTGCATTTAACCTCCTGTTGGGCACAGTTTGCAATTTCTGCGCAAGATGAACAGGAATAGGGAGAATCATTGAGAGACTAGCTGTAGGTGCCTGCACGGGCAAATGGAATGCTCATTTCCCACCAGGAAGAGGAATTAACCAAAGGCTCAGCGTGCCCTTCCGGAAACAGATTAGGGCCTGAAGCAATCCTGCGGTTTTGCGGCCAGCTCACAAGAAAGCGAGTTGAAGAAAGGAGCTCAGGGGCACTGTAATTCAAAAACCTGCAGAGTTATGAATGGCAGCTATCGTCCAAAAATATATTGAAGGAAGGCTGCGAAGACGACTTGTAAGCGGGACAGATTTGCAGGAAAACGATTTCAGGGGGTAGACGGGAATTGCATTTAAAGCATAGGAAAAGAGGCAGAACGTCGACAATGATGCTCTTGGCCAAAAAGAACGTATGCGTTTTTTCCTGAGGAGAAAACGCATACGCCCTTTTTGGCCAACCAAGCAAGCATGTTAAAGAAATCTGCACTACAATGAAGTCTCACTGCCCCCCTGTCAAAAGGGCCATCTGAAAAAAGTGTAAAATCCAGAAAGGCAACACAGGCCATGGAGAACAGGGAGCCTTGTTATGCTGATGGGCGGGATGTAAATTGCCAACAGCCACTCTGGAGAAGTGTATGGTGTTTCCCGGAACAACGAACAAACAAAGCTACGGAGCCTACGGCACTTCCACTTATGGTCCTATAGCTTAGGGAAATTAAAATCAAAAACACACAGCCACCCCAAAGTGTCGGACGGCTCTGTTTACAAGAACCTCGTCTACGGTACAAGTTAAATATCCCAGAATGTGAAAAATGGATAAAGAAGTTGTGGTACGTACGTACAATGGAATATCACTCACCAATGAAATCTATGTCATCAGGCCCATCGCGGCATAATGAGTGGATTCAGGTACGATGATTCTAAGTGAAATAAGTCACACAGAAAATGAAACATCATAAGATATCACTAATACACGGAATGTAAACTTGGCTACACATGAACTGAATTACAAAACAGAACAGGGTCTCAAATTTAGAAAACCAACTTATGCTTGCTTAAGGGGAAAGGTGAGTTGGGGTGCTGCATAAAACCAGAGATAGAAATTAGCACAGATACCTTTCCATAAGCCAAATATGTAATAGTCAAGACCTACCCCTTGCTCAACGAAATGGACTAAACACCCCATATTCAACGCCTAGGAATACACCAGACTAGTAAGAATCTTCAAACCCATGGATTTATATGTCTCCGTAAGAGAATGAAGCGTGTGTACAGCGGCATGAATGCAGCAGAGAAAATCCGATAAATCCCATTATCAAAATGAATTACACAAACAAAACCCAAGGACAGTGAAATAGAGAGCAATTCTTAAATAATTCATTCAGGGCTTGTGATGCAACCTGGATTTACCACATCTACACCCAGAGCTGAGTGAGACATAAGGTTGGGCACTTCGGGCTGATAGCATTGGTGAGGTTCGATGAGGAAATGCAGACCCTTTGAAGTCATACAGCATGGTACCCATTCCATGGGTCCCAACTCTCCAAGTTTAAGGGATTCTTCCTTCAGCTAAAACATGCATGGGAAACCCACAGTATGGTGCACCGTGTGACTGGCAAACGTTTTCAAATGCATCTCAGTTTTCGTCCCCTTTTACTCGGGTTCACCATTCCAGACCCTTTACGAACACTCTCCCCACTTGGAGTGTCAGTGCCTTTAACCTCCTGTTGGGCAGAGTTTGCAATTTCTGCGCAAGATGAAAAGGAATAGGGAGAACGAATGAGAGACTAGCTCTAGGTATCTGCACGGGGAAATTTAACGCTCATTTCGCACCAGGAAGAGGAATTAACCAAAGGCTCAGCATGCCGTGCCGGAACCAGATTAAGGCCTGAAGCAATGCTGCGGGTTTGCGGCCAGCTCACAAGATAGCGAGTTGAAGAAAGGAGCTCAGGGGCACTGTAACTCACAAACCTGCAGAGCTATAAATGACAGCTATCGTCCAAAAATATATTGAAGGAAGGCTGCGAAGACGACTTGTAAGTGGGGCAGAATTGCAGGAAAACGATTTCAGGGGGTAGACGGGAATTGCATTTAAAGCACAGGAAAAGAGGCAGAACGTCAACAATGATGCTCTTGGCCAAAACGGGCGTATGCGTTTTCTCCTGAATATATTCATGAAAAAACGCATACGCCCTTTTTGGCCAACCAAGCAAGCATGTTAAAGAAATCTGCACTACAATGAAGTCTCACTGCCCCCCGGTCAAAAGGGCCATCTGAAAAAATGTAAAATCCAGAAAGGCAGCACAGGCCATGGAGAACAGGGAGCCTTGTTATGCTGATGGGCGGGATGTAAATTGCCAACAGCCACTCTGGAGAAGTGTATGGTGTTTCCTGGAACACCGAAAAAACAAAGCAACGGAGCCTACGGCACTTCCACTTATGGTCCTATAGCTTAGGGAAATTAAAATCAAAAACACACAGCCACCCCAAAGTGTCGGACGGCTCTGTTTACAAGAACCTCGTCTACGGTACAAGTTAAATATCCCAGAATGTGAAAAATGGATAAAGAAATTGTGGTACGTACGTACAATGGAATATCACTCAGCAATGAAATCTATGTCATCAGGCCCGTCGCGGCATAATGAGTGGATTCAGGTACGATGATTCTAAGTGAAATAAGTCACACAGAAAATGAAACATCATAAGATATCTCTAATACACGGAATGTAATCTTGGCTACACATGAACTGAATTACAAAACAGAACAGGGTCTCAAATTTAGAAAACCAACTTATGCTTGATTAAGGGGAAAGGTGAGTTGGGGTGCTGCATAAAACCAGAGATAGAAATTAGCAAAGATACCTTTCCATAAGTCAAATATGTAATAGTCAAGTCCTACCCCTTGCTCAACGAAATGGACTAAACACCCCATATTCAACGCCTAGGAATACACCTGACTAGTAAGAATCTTCAAACCCATGGATTTATATGTCTCCATAAGAGAATCAAGCGTGTGTACAGCTGCATGAAGGCAGCAGAGAAAATCCGATAAATCCCATTATCAAAATGAATTACAAAAACAAAACCCAAGTACAGTGAAATAGAGACCAATTCTTAAATAGTTCATTCAGGGCTTGTGATGCAACCTGGATTTACCACATCTACACCCAGAGCTGAGTGAGACATAAGGTTGGGCACTTCGGGCTGATAGCATTGGTGAGGTTCAATGAGCAAATGCAGACCCTTTGAAGTCATACTGCATGGTACCCATTCCATGAGTCCCAACTCTCCATGTTTAATGGATTCTTCCTTCAGCTAAAACATGCATGGGAAACCCACAGTATGGTGCACCGTGTGACCGACAAACGTTTTCAAATGCATCTCAGTTTTTGTACCATTTTACTTGGGTTCACCATTCCAGACCCTTTACTAACACTCTCCCCACTTGGAGAGTAGGTGCCTTTAACCTCCTGTTGGTCACAGTTTGCAATTTCTGCGCAAGATGAACAGGAATAGGGAGAACCAATGAGAGACTAGCTGTAGGTGTCTGCACGGGCAAATGGAACGCTCATTTCCCACCAGGAAGAGGAAATAACCAAAGGCCCAGCATGCCCTGCCGGAACCAGATTAGGGCCTGAAGCAATCCTGTGGTTTTGCGGCCAACTCACAGGAAAGCGTGTTGAAGAAAGCAGCTCAGGGGCACTGTAATTCACAAACCTGCAGAGTTATAAATGACAGCTATCGTCCAAAATATATTGAAGTATGTCTGCGAAGAGGACTTAGAATTTGGGCAGAAATTCAGGAAAACGATTTCGGGGGTAGACTGGAATTGCACTTAACGCCTAGGAAAAGACGGAGAACGGCGACAATGATGCACTTGGCCAAAAAGGGTGTATGCGTTTTTTCCTGAATATAATCAGGAAAAAACGCATACGCCCTTTTTGGCCAACCAAGCAAGCGTGTAAAGAAATCTGCACTACAATGAAGTCTCTCTGCCCCCCGGTCAAAAGGGCCATCTGAAAAAAGTGTAAAATCCAGAAAGGCAGGACAGGCCATGGAGAAGAGGGAGCATTGTTATCCTGATGGGCGGGATGTGAATTGCCAACAGCCACTCTGGAGAAGTGTATGGTATTTCCTGAAACACATAAGAAACAAAGCAACACAGCCTATGGCACTTCCACTTATGGTCCTATAGCTTAGGGAAATTAAAATCAAAACCACACAGGCACCCCAAAGTTTGGAACGGCTCTGTTTACAAGAACCTCGTCTACGGTACAAGTTAAATATCCCAGAGGGCGAAAAATGGATAAAGAAGTTGTGGTTCTTACGTACAATGGAATACCATTCAGCAATGAAATCTATGTCATCTGGCCCGTAGCGGCATAATGAGTGGATTCAGGTACGATGATTCTACGTGCAATAGGTCACACAGAAAAAGAAACATCATAAGGTATCACTAATACACGGAATGTAATCTTGCCTACACATGAACTGAATTACAAAACAGAACAGTGTCTCAAATTTAGAAAACCAACTTATGCTTGCTTTTTGGGAAAGGTGAGTTCGGGTGCTGCATAAAAACAGAGATTGAAATTCGCACTGATACAGTTCCATAAGCCAAATATGTAATAGACAAGACCTACTGCTTGCTCAACGAAATGGGCTCAACACCCCATATTCAACGCCTAGAAATATACCTGCCTAGCAAGAATCTTAAAACCCATGGATTTATATGTGTCCGAAAGAGAATCCAGCGTGTGTTCAGTGGCCTAAAGGCAACAGTGAAAATCCGATAAATCATATTATCAAAATAAATTTCAAAAACAAAACACAATGACAGTGAAATAGAGAGCAATTCTTAAATAATTCACTCAGGGCTTCTGATGCAACCTGGATTTACCACATGTACACCCAGTGCTGGGGAGACATAAGGCCGGACACTTCGCCCTGATAGCATTGTTGAGGTTCTGTGAGCAATTGCAGACCCTTTGAAGTCATACTGCATGGTACCCATTCCAAGGGTCCCAACTCTCCAGGTTTAAGGGATTCTTCCTTCCGCTACATCATGTATGGGAAACCCAGAGTATGGTCCACCATGTGATTGGGAAACGTTTTCAAATGCATCTCAGTTTTCTTCCCTTTATACTCGGGTTCACCATTCCAGACGCTTAACTAACACTCTCCCCACTTGGAGAGTCAGTGCCTTTAACCTCCTGCTTGTCACAGTTTGCAATTTCTGCGCAAGATGAACAGGAATAGGGAGAACCAATGAGAGACTAGCTGTAGGTGTCTGCACGGGCAATTTAATGCTCATTTCTCACCAGGAAGTGGAATTAACCAAAGGCTCAGAATGCCCTGCCAGAACCAGATTAGGGCCTGAAGCAATACTGCGGGTGTGCAGGCAGCTCACAAGATAGCGAGTTGAACAAAGGAGCTCAGGGGCACTGTAATTCACAAACCTGCAGAGTTATAAATGACAGCTATCGTCCAAAAATATATTGAAGGAAGGCTGCGAAGAGGACTTGAAAGCGGGGCAGAATTCCAGGAAAACGATTTCAGGAGGTAGACGGGAAGTGCACTGAAAGCATAGGAGAAGAGGCAGAACCTCGACAATGATGCACTTGTTCAAAAAGTGCATATGCGTTTTTTCCAAGGCCCTCCTTAAAGAGGGTAGGGGGCTCCCAGCATGCTTCAGTGGCCAACAGAGGGCCCACATCGCCAAGGTGACGTGAGCCAGCCAGGCAGGAGTGACCTCACATCAGAGGGCCCACCTCACAGAAGGGTAAGGGACCCAGCCATTATCAGACTCTCACCAGAGGGCCCACATCAGCAAGGGGCTGGGAACCAGGCAGGAGTGTCTTCACACCCGTGGGGCCACATCATCGCAAGTTGAGGTACCCAGCACATGTGGCCTCAAACCAGAGGACCCACATCTCCATGGGTCTCGGAGCGAGGCAGGCAGGATGAACCTCAAAACACGTGGCCCATTGTATAAAAAAGGTGAGGAATCCAGCAGTTGGAACATCCCAGCAGGCGGCCCAGAGCACCGAGGCTATGGGATCCAGGCAATGATGAACTCACAACAGAGGGCCCTCATCATGAAACTGTGAGCAACCTAGCCATTGTGACCTCAGAGCACAAGGCCCACATCCCCATGGGGAAGCGAACCAAGCAGGAGTGTCATCGCACCAGTGGGCACACATCAGAAAATGTGGGGAGCCCAGCAGTTAGGGCCTGACGCCAGAGGGCCCTCATCACCGAGGAGAGGAGGCTCCCAGCAGGCTCCAACTGCTACAAGAGGGCCAACGTCGCCAATGCGGGGTGTGCCAGCCAGGCAGGAGTGACCTCAGAGCAGAGGGCCAACCTCAAAAAAGTGTGAGGAACCCAAAGAGGATTAGACTCTCACCAGAGGGCCCACATCACCAAGAGGATCAGAACCAGGCAGGACTGTCTTCACACCAGGGTGACCACATCATAGAAAGGTGAGGAACCCAGCACATGTGGCCTAAACCAGAAGACCCACATCTCCAAGGGGCTCGGAGTGAGGCATGCAGGAGTAGCCTCACAACACAGGGCCCATAGAATAAAAAAGCTGAGGAATCCTGCAGTGGGAACCTCCCAGCAGGCGGCCCAGAGCACCGAGTCTATGCGATCCAGGCTGCAGTGAACTCACAGCAGAGGGCCCATATCATGAAACTGTGAGCAACCCAGCCATTGGGACCTCACAGCAGAAGGCCCACATCCCCATGGGGTTGGGAACATGGCAAGAGTGTCCTCGCACCACTTAGCACGTATCAGAAAAAGTGGGTACCCAGCAGTTACGGCCTGACGCTAGAGAGCCCTCATCACCGAGGGGAGGTGGCTCCCAGCAGGCTCCAACTGCCACAAGAGGGCCGATGTCGCCAAGGCGGGGTGTGCCAGCCAGTCAGTAGTGACATCACAGCAGAGGGCCCACCTCACAGAAGGGTGAGGAACCCAGCCAGGATCAGACTCTCACCAGAGGGCCCACATCACCAAGGGGATAGAAACCAGGCAGGAGTGTCCTCACACCAGCGGGGCCACATCATCGAAAGGTGAGGGACCCAGCACACGTGGCCTCAAACCAGAGGACACACATCACCAAGGGGCTGGGAGTGAGTCAGGCAGGAGGAGTCTCCAAACAGAGGGCTCATAGAAGAAAAAAGGTGAGGAATCCCGCAGTTGGAACCTCCCCGCAGGCGGCCAGGAGCAGCGAGGCTATGGGATCCAGGCCGGAGTGAACTCACACCAGAGGGCCCTCATCATGAAACTGAGCCACCCACCGTTGGGATCTCAGAGCAGAAGGCCCATATTCCCATGGGGTTGGAAACCTGGCAGGAGTGTACTCACACCACAAGGCGCACATCAGAAAATTTTGGGAGCCCAGGAGTTAGAGCCTGACGCCAGAGGGCCCTCATTACCGAGGGGAGGAGACTCCCAGCAGGCACCAACTCCCACCTGAGGGCCCACGTCGCCAAGGTGACGTGTGCCAGTCAGGCAGGAGTGACCTCACAGCAGAGGGCCTACCTCACAGAAGGGTGAGGAAACCAGCCAGGATAAGACTCTCACCAGAGAGCCCACATCACCAAGGGGACCGGAACAAGGCAGGAGTGTCCTCACACCAGTGTGGCCACATTATAGAAAGGTGACGAACCCAGCACATGTGGCCTAAACCAGAGGACCCACATTTCCAAGGTGCTCCGAGTGAGGCAGGCAGGAGTAGCCTAACAACACAGGGCCCACAGAATAAAAAATGTGAGGAATCCAGCAGTTGGAACCCCCCAGCAGGTGGCCCAGAGTACGGAGTCTATGGGATCCAGGCCACAGTGAACTCACAGCAGAGGGCTCACATCATGACACTGTGAGCAATCCAGCTGGTGGGACCTCAGAGCAGAAGGCCCACATCCCCATGGGGATGGGAACGTGGCAGGAGTGTACTCGCACGACAGGGCACATATCAGAAAATTTTGGGAGCCCATGAGTTAGGGCCTGACGCCAGAGGGCCCTCATTACCGAGGGGAGGAGACTCCCAGCAGGCACCAACTCCCAACTGAGGACCCACATCGCCAAGGTGATGTGTGCCAGCCAGGCAGGAGTGACCTCACAGCAGAGGGCCCACCTCCCAGAAGGGTGAGGAATCCAGCCAGGATCAGACTCTCACCAGAGGGCCCCCATCACCAAGGGGATGGGAACCAGGCAGGAGTGTCCTCACACCAGTGGGGCCACATCAATAAAGGTGAGGAAACCGGCACATGTGGCCTCAAACCAGAGGACCCACATCACAAAGGGGCTGGGAGTGAGTCAGGAAGGAGGAGCATGAAAACACAGGACCCAAAGAATAAAAATGGTAAGGAATCCAGCAGTAGGAACCTCCCAGCAGGCGGCTCAGAGCACAGAGTCTATGGGATCTAGGCCTGAGTGAACTAACACCAGAGAGCCAACATCCTGAAACTGTGAACAACACAGGTGTTGGGACCATAGAGCAGAAGGCACATGGGGATGGGAACCTGGCAGGAGTGCCCTCACACCACTTAGCACGTATCAGAAAATGTGGGTAACCAGCAGTTAGGGCCTGATGCCAGAGGGCCTCATCACTGAGGGGAGGAGGCTCCCAGCGGGCTCCAACTGCCACCAGAGGGCCGACGTCGCCAAGGCGGGGTGTGTCAGCCAGGCAGGAGTGACCTCAGAGAAGAGGGCCCACCTCACAGAAGTGTGAGGAGCCCAACCAGGATCAGACTCTCACTGGAGGGCTCACATCACCAAGGGGATGGGAACCAGGCAGGAGTGTCCGCACACCAGTGGGGCCACATCTGCGAAAGGTGAGGAACCCAGCACATGTGGCCTCAAACCAGAGGACACACATCACCAAGGGGCTGGGAGTGAGGCAGGTGTCTGGAGGGGCACATTTAACTCTAATTTCCCACCAGGAAGAGGAATTAACCAAAGGCTCAGAGTGCCGTGCAGGACCCTGATTACGGCCTGAAGCAAACCTGCGGTTCTGTGGCCAGCTTTCAAGGAAACGAGTTAAGAAAGGAAATCACAGGCACTGTAATTCACAAACCAGCAGAGTTATAAATGACAGCTATTGGCAAAAATATATTGAAGTAAGTCTGCAAAGAGGACTTGAAAACGAGGCAGAATTGCAGGAATCATATTTCAGGAGGTAGATTGGAATTGCATTTAAAGCATGTGAAAAGCGGCAGATCTTTGACAGTGATGCACTTGGACAAAAAGTGCGTATACATTTTTTCCTGAATATATTCAGGAAAAAACGCATATGCCCTTTGTGGCCAACCAAGAATTCGAGCAATGGAAATCGGCACTACAATGAACTCTCATTTCCCATTCGTCAAAAGAGTCATCTGAAAAAAGTGTAAAACCCAGAAACACAGGACAGGCCATGGAGAACAGGGAGCCTTGTTATGCTGATGGACGGGATGTAAATTGCCAACAGACACTCTGGTGATGTTTATGGTGTATGCTGAAACATCTAAAAAACAAAGCTACAGAGCCTAGGGCACTTCCACTTTTGGCCCTATAGCTTAGGAAAATTAAAATCAACAAGACACAGCCAACACAATATCCAGGGCTGCTGTGTTTACAAGAACCTTGAGTCCAGTACAAATTAAATATCCCAGAAAGAAAAAAATGGATAAAGGAGTTGTCCTACTTACGTACAACGGAATATCACTCAGCAATGAAATCAATGTCATCAGGCCTGTAGCAGCAAATTGAGTGGATTTAAGTATGATGATTCTAAGAGAAATATGTCACACAGAGAAACATAATTATCATAAGATATCACAAATAGAGGGAGTGTAAACTTGGCTACACATAAACTGAATTACAAAACCGAACAGAGTCTCACATTTAGATAAAAACTTATGCTTGCTTAACGGGAAAGTTGAGTTGGGGTGCTGTATAAAACCAGAGATTGAAATGAGCACACATACCGTTCCATAAGCCAAATATGTAATAGACAAGACCTACTCTTTGCTCAACGAAATAGACTAATCCATGGTGTATCACCTCACACCTGTTAGAATGGGCATCATCAGAAAATCTACAAACAACAAATGCTGGAAAGGGTGCGGAGATAAGGAAACCTCTTCCACTATTGTTGGGAATGTAAATTGATGCAGTCACTGTGGAGAACATTATGGAGTTTCTTATAAAACTAAGAATAGAATTACCATATAATACAGCAATCCCACTACTGGGCATATACCCAGACAAAACCATAAAACGAAAAGAGATATTCACCGCAATGTTCATTGCATCACTATTTACAATATCCAGGTAATGGAAGCAAACTAAATGCCCACAGACAGACGAATGCATAAAGATAAGGTACATATATAAAATGGAATATTACTAAGCCATAAAAAGGAATGAAATTGGGTCATTTGTAGAGACGTTGATGGATCTAGAGACTGTCATACAGAGTGAAGTAAGTCAGAAAGAGAAAAACAAATCCTGTATATAAATGCATATATGTGGAACCTAGAAAAGTTGTACAGATGAACCGTTTTGCAAGGCAGAAATAGAGCAACAGATGTAGACAACAAACGTATGGACACCAAGGGGGGAAAGCCGTTAGGGGGGTGGTGGTGGCAGTTGAGAGATTGGGATTGACATGTATACATTTCTATGTATAAAATAGGTAACCAAAAAGAACCTGCTGTATAAAAAAATAAAATAAAATTCAAAATTACAAAAAGTAAAACAGAAAAAATATTCTTCACTTCATATACATGTATTTATATGAATAAATTATTTCCATGCTTATATCTGTAAATACAAAAAAGAGGAATAAAATCTACCTTGAACCAAAAACGAAAAAAAGAAAAAAAAACAGAACCCACCAGTTACACAGAGGAAAACCGTATCAGGGCCCTTGCTCCAGTTGTAAACAATTCTGAAGTTGGTCAGTGGTGGGGAATCATCTCCCATTCAGCCAGCATGCCCCACGCAACAAGCGTCCTCATTGCAAAGCTGGGGGCCCGTGCCGAGGCATCTGTGAGTAAACGTGGGCCGAGCCCCAGGCCAGCTGCTGCTGAAATGTTCCCACCCTTCCCAGGTAAAACACCTGAATATGTACAAGGACTTGAAAGCCTAGAGGAAGGGCCATGGAGCCACATGAGCGACAGCATGCCAGCCGACTTGGTGCCTGCAGGCCAGACAGGATGGTCCTGGCCCTGGGTGCTCTTCTGGAAGCTTTCCATTTCCCTGCCTGAGATACCCCTCCTGTCCCGGCCCCCACTGCTTTCTTCCTTACTCACCTCTGCCCAGGGAGAAATTCCAGCGGCAGGTATGGGTGGCACATCCTCTTCTTTAGCAGGTGGCATCTTGGCAACTGCTGCAGAAAGTCCAGCAGAGCCCCACTCACACTGGGCAACCCACAAAGCCGTGGCCTCTCACTCCCTCCCACCAGTCCAGCCCCGAGACTGCTGACAGGGCAGAAAATGGCGTCAGGCACAGCTGCAGGTGCTCTTGCTGCCTGGAGCGGTGTTTATATTGATCTCAACCCAGGCACACCTTGGGAGGGATGGCCGGCATGGTCAGGCTTCCCAGGCCAGCCAATAATCACCCCTCAGGGGCTCACAGTTGCAGAAACTGGAACTTGCTGAATCGGCCAGGTCCAAGGAACAGGTGTGGGCTCCTGAGAGTCAGGATAGACAAGGGCCTGCAGCTCTGGCTTGTTTTCTAATTATATTATCTGGCCCATGAGTGGGAGACAACTTCAAGAAAACCATCTCCTAATGAGAAGTACCCAGGAGTCAGGGAGAGCAGGGGTGGGTGGTGGGTGGAGACAGAGGCCTGGTGCCCCGGGTGCAGTGGAAATCTCTGGAAGACCAGGTGGAGGGAGGCCACACAGAGTGATGCCCAGGGTCACAGACCTGTCGGAGCTGCTGTTTGTTAGTTCAAGTCCTGCTCTGAGGTGCTCTGTGTCAGATCTGAGTGACAGGTGAGCTGGGAGTGCTCTGCAATGAGGGCGATGTGCATGGCTCCTGTGTGCCCAGCCCTGCCACGGTACCTGAAAGGGTAGCTCTGTATCCTGGGAGGGGCCTGACCACGAGAGCCCCATGGGCTGCAGGGGAACCTGCCCAGGGAGCCCCATATCCTGGGAGGGGCCTGAACACGAGAGCCCCGTGGGCTGGGGTGGGGGTGGGGTACCTGCCCAGGTGAGCTCCATATCCTGGGATTGGCCTGACCTTGAGAGCCCCATGGGCTGCTGGAGTCCTGGTAAAAGATGTCAGGACAGTCAGTGAAGCCACCGAGGATATACCTCCAGTAGTTCCTAAACCCTACACCCTGCTGGTCATTCTACTAACCACCAGGACATGGTATTCTGTATTAGTCTTCAATGAAGCCTTCTTTTGTATTCTATTAGTCCCAGAGTCACAAGAAATTTTGGCTTGTGAGTGGCAGGACTCAACATACAACTAAAACAATACTTCCGGGCCGTCTTGCCCCAAGGGTTCAAAAATTCCCACACCATCTTTGGGGAAAGCTCAGCTAAAGACCTAAAAGTTCTACCTCTGGAAAAGGAAACACTCCTTCAATATGCAGACGACATTCTGATCGCCAGCCCTACTAAGGAGACCTCTGAACTACCAAGCCAATAAAGGATACAAGTTGTCCAAGAAAAAGCTCAAATATCACAGACTATGGTGACCTGCGTGGGCTGCATTCTCACAGAAGGTCGGAGAAGCCCATCCCAGGAAAGGGAAGAAACGATTTACAGCCTTACCCATTTCTAAAACTAGAAGACAGCTTAGGGGTTCCTGGGGAGGCCAGGGTTTGCTGCTTCTGGATCCCTAACTACAGTCTACTAGCTGGGCCTCTATATGAAACACTGAAAGAAAAAGATGATGATCCTTTTGAATAGAATCCAGAAGTGGCCTTTCAAGAATGGAAAGAGCAGTCAATTCAGACCCTTGCCCTGGAACTCCCTAATTTAGCTAAACCCTTTGACCTTTACATTCCTAGTGAAATTTGAATGGCCATTGGAGTATTAGTGCAAAACCTGGGACCACTTGAAATGGAACAATGCAAGAATGCCATCCAGGTAGGATAAACTACGGTCACCAAGGGGCTTGGCCCACCGCCACATCTGGCCAAGATACTGGCAGTATCTGAAAACCTGGAAATCAGCAGCCCAAAAGGCCACCTCCCTCCTAAGGGAAAAGGACCCCACGTGGTGATCCTAACCCCCAACCATGCCCTGAAGTTGCAGGGTTTGCTCCGTGGGCACACTGACCTTGAGTGAGGAGGTCCTCCAACTCCAACCTCCAGAGAGATAACTGGGGCAAAGTGGCACCATGACGACTCATGTGACCATCACTTGACCTGGAGTTTCTCTCATAAAACAACAAGAGTGTGTCCCAAAAGAGTAGACTACTGCTTGCAGGACTTACTGCACCCAGAGGGGAGGTAATAATCTTGGCAGGGGAACCGTATATCACGCTGTCACCATAGAAAAGCCTACAGACACTGTGATGATGGTGGCCAATAAGACCGGCTGGACTCCTGTTTACTTCAAAAGGCTGTTGACTCAGTGGCCATCATGGTCCTTCATCACCACTGACCCTGGACTGTCTGGGAGTTGAGCAGTCAGGGTGCTGACACCTGGTGCTGTTTTTACGTTAATTCAGGGGCCTAACTGAAGAAAGCACAGACTACTGGTCAGAGCATCTAGGCTGGCAGAAACGGTCAGCCTAAGGTGGCTGAACAAATGTGCGGCGGGGTGAAACTGGACCTCACAGCGTCACTGCACATCTCCTTCCTGGACCCTTAAAGGTCATTAGAATCTATAACACTACCAATACTTGTGCTCAGGCGGAGGAGCAGGGAGGCAGGAGGCCTGCGGACAATCAACGTCACCTGGAGGCTGCTGGGGAGAAGTTCAGACCCTCTCCCACGGGTATGAGGGCTCCTAACTCAGCACTCAGCAGTTACAGATGAAGGGTCTGCACCCTCAGCACTCTAAGAATGAGGAAGGGGACAAAATGCAGAAGAGGGGTTTGTCCCAGGCAAAGCCCCTTAAAAATCCCTGGGAGATAAAAATAGAATCTGGGCAATAAAATAAAGTCTAACCTTTTTTATCCTTTGTGCTTTGTCTAATTTCACGTGCTCCTAGGGTCCCGCATACAGAGGTTCAACAGCCGGCACTTCAGACCAGATTTCCTAGTGCAGAATGGCTGGGTCGACACTTCAGCTCCTGGAGCACAGTGCAGACTCCGCGATATAGAGCCTGAGCTGCAGCCAACCGGGCCCTCGAGAGCTCCGCCCCCTCCCTCCCACTGACTCTGACAGGATCTCTACACAGCAGCCCAGCCCACAGCCCACGGGGTAGCACATGCTCTCACCTCTGCATTCTCTGATCAAAATATAAAGTTTCCTTTGCTTCTGAACCAAACTCAGTCTCGATCTGTTGGCTCCAATGACACTGGGCAGGGGGACACTTGTTGGGGTCCACTCTGGAGGATCAGTAACAGAAATTGAGAACATTGTAACTTCAATGAACAGATGTGTGAGCCAAACTGTAATTAACATAGAACAGTGTATAAGGCTCGGGTAAAATAAGATGTTTCTAACACTTCCATTTGATATTTCCATCACTTTATTATAAGCAAGTTCAGTGAAAGGTTTGTCTTATTTGTCAGGTCAATACTAGAGAAACGAAGTGATTTCTTTCCAAGGATGTACATCTAATAATCTTGGTTAAAGCTTCAATCTTGTTTTAAATGCTTTTCCATTGAAAATGATACCTCTCTTTCAGCTCCCCCATTTCTGAGAAGTATAAAATCTTATAATTTATTATTACCAAAGGGGAAAGGTGGGAGGAGGGATAAATTAACAGTTTGGGATTAACACATACACACTGCTATGTATAAAATCGATCATTAACAAGGAACTACTGTACAGCACAGGGAACCACACTCAATATTTTGCAATAACCTATAAGGGGAAATAATCTGAAAAAAGAATAGATATTTTTATTGACATCATCTATTAATGACAGTTAAAATGGAACCTAAGGGAAACCGGTGGTGAGTGCTTCTGACCCTGAAGACTTCAATCATCTAAAGTTTGGACTCTGCCTACTTCCCAAGGCCCTTAATGAACCTATGTGTAGCCGTAGCTTAAAAAATTCCCCAGTTTGGGCTGTGGAGAGACACTGATTTTGAAAAAGCCCTGGTGTTCTCCTCACATGAATGGGACACTTCCTACAGCTAAAATATGCCTGTCACACCCAGAAGATGGTATACCGTCTGATCGGGAAGAGTTTGGAAAAGGCATCTCATCTCCTCATCTCCTGGTGCTCGGGTTCACCCCTCCAGCGTCTTTACGAACAGTCTCCCCACTTGGAGATGTCAGCACTGTCAACATCCTGTTGCATACAGTTTGGAATTTGTCCAGAGGATGAAGCAGAAGGAGGAGGAACAATGAGAGACAAGTCCTAGGTGTTCGGACAGGCACATGTCACTCTAATTTCCAATCAGGAAGACGAATTGACTAAAAGCTAGGGTTGCCCATGGAAACAGAATAGGGCTTGAGGAAATCCCGCTGCTTTGTGGCCAGTTCCCATAAACACAAGTTGAAAAATGGAACTCAGGGCCGCTAAAATTCACGAAACTGCAGAGTTGAAAATATCTGTCACTGAAAAATGTCTTGAGGAAAGTCAGAGAAAAGGACTTGTAAGCAACGGAGAATGGCAGGAAAGGGATTGGAAGAGGTAGAAAGGACTCGCCATTAAGCACAAGAAAAGGGGCTGAACATTGCCAACATTGCAGTTGGCCAAAAAGGGTGTATGCGTCTTTTTCTGTATATATTCAAGAAAAGGGCATACACTTTTTTAGCCAACCAAACAGGTGCGCACTGGAAATCAGTACTACAAAACATATCACTTCGCATCAGTCAGAAGAGCCTTCCTCATAAAGTGTAAACACCAGAAATGCAGGACAGGGCAAGGAGAAAAGGGAGCCCTGTGAGGCTTATAGTGGAAATGTATATTGCCAATGGTCACTCTTGAGAAGTGTATTGTGTTTACTAAAGCATCTAAAAAATGAGCTACAGAGCACAGGGCACTTGCACTCATGGACGTATATCTTGGGAAAGACAAAAATGGAGAGGACACAGGCACCCCAATGTTTACCGCCTCTCTGTTTAAAAGATCCTCGACTAGGATATAATTTATATGTCTCTGGAGGGAAAAAATGGATAGAGGTGTGGCACTTATGTAGAGTGGAATATTACTCAGCCTGAAAATCAGTGAAATATAGCCAGTTGTAACAACCCCAGAGTAGTTACGTATGATCATTCAAAGTCACATAATTCAAAAAGAAAAAGACAAACAATATTACTAATACATGGAATGTAAACGTGGCTACAAATGACCTGAATTACAAAACAGAATGGGGTCTCAAATTTAGAAGACCAACTTATGTTTGCTTAAGGAAAAAGGAGAGTTGGGGAGCTGCATAAAACCAGAGATTGAAATTAGCACAGATACCGTTCCATAAGCCAAATATGTAATAGAAAAAACCTACTCCCTGGTCAACAAAATGGGCTCAACACGCCATATTCAACACCTACGAATACACCTGACTAGTAAGAATCTTCAAACTCATGGATTTATATGTCTCCGGAAGAGAATCAAGAGTGAGTACAGCGGCATGAACGGAGCAGTGAAAATGCGATAAATCCCATTATCAAAATAAATTACAAAAACAAAACACAATGAGAGTGAAATAGAGAGCAATTCTTAAATAATTCATTCAGGGCTTTTGATGCAACCTGGATTTACCACATCTACACCCAGAGCTGAGTGAGACATAAGGTTGGGCACTTCGGGCTGATAGCATTGTTGAGGTTCAATGAGCAAATGCAGACCCTTTGAAGTCATACTGCATGGTACCCATTCCATGGGTCCCAACTCTCCAGGTTTAAGGGATTCTTTCTTCAGCTAAAACATGCATGGGAAACCCACAGTATGGTGAACCGCGTGACCAGGAAAGGTTTTCAAATGCATCTCAGTTTTCGTCCCCTTTTACTCGGGTTCACCATTGCAGAACGTTTACTAACACTCTCCCCACTTGGAGAGTCAGTGCCTTTAACCTCCTGTTTGGCACAGTTTGCAATTTCTGCGCAAGATGAACAGGAATAGGGAGAACCAATGAGAGACTAGCAGTAAGTGTCTGCACGGGCAAAATTAATGCTCATTTCCCACCAGGAAGAGGAATTAACCAAAGGATCAGCATGCCGTGCCGGAACCAGATTAGGGCCTGAAGCAATCCTGCGGGTTTGCGCCCAGCTCACAAGTTGCGAGTTGAAGAATGGAGCTCAGGGGCACTGTAACTCACAAACATGCAGAGTTATAAATGACAGCTATCGTCCAAAAATATATTGAAGGAAAGCTGCGAATACGACTTGTAAGCAGGGCAGAATTGCAGGAAATCGATTTCAGGGGGTACACGGGAATTGCATTTAAAGCATAGGAAAAGAGGCAGAACGTCGACAATGATGCTCTTGGCCAAAAAGGGTGTATGCGTTTTTTCCTGAATTTATTCAGGAAAAAAAGCATATGCGCTTTTTGGCCAACCAAGCAAGCATGTTAAAGAAATCTGCACTACAATGAAGTCTCACTGCCCCCAGGTCAAAAGGGACATCTGAAACAAGTGTAAAATCCACAAAGACAGGACAGGGCAAGGAGAACAGAGAGCCTTGTTATGCTGATGGTCGGGATGTAAATTGCCAACAGCCACTCTGGAGAAGTGTATGGTGTATCCTGGAACCCCTGAAAAACAAAGCAACGGAGCCTACGGCACTTCCACTTATGGTCCTATAGCTTAGGGAAATTAAAATCAAAAACACACAGCCACCCCAAAGTGTCGGACGGCTCTGTTTACAAGAACCTCTTCTACGGTACAAGTTAAATATCCCAGAATGTGAAAAATGGATAAAGAAGTTGTGGTACGTACATACAATGGAATATCACTCAGCAATGAAAGCTATGTCATCAGACCCGTCGCGGCATAATGAGTGGATTCAGGTACGATGATTCTAAGTGAAATAAGTCACACAGAAAATGAAACATCATAAGATATCACTAATACATGGAATGTAAACTTTGCTACACATGAACTGAATTATAAAACAGAACAGGGTCTCAAATTTAGAAAACCAACTTATGCTTGCTTAAGGGGAAAGGTGAGTTGGGGTGCTGCATAAAACCAGAGATAGAAATTAGCACAGATACCTTTCCAAAAGCCAAATAAGTAATAGCCCAGACCTACCCCTTGCTCAACGAAATGGACTAAACACCCCATATTCAACGCCTAGGAATACACCTGACTAGTAAGAATCTTCAAACCCATGGATTCATATGCCTCCGTAAGAGAATGAAGCGTGTGTACAGCGGCATGAATGCAGCAGAGAAAATCCGATAAATCCCATTGTCAAAATGAATTACAAAACAAAACCCAAGGACAGTGAAATAGAGAGCAATTCTTAAATAATTCATTCAGGGCTTGTGATGCAACCTGGATTTACCACATATACACCCAGAGCTGAGTGACACATAAGGTTGGACACTTTGGGCTGATAGCATTGTTGAGGTTCGATAAGCAATGCAGACCCTTTGAAGTCATACTGCATGGTAGCCATTCCATGGGTCCCAACTCTCCAGGTTTAAGGGATATTTCCTTCGGCTAAAACATGCATGGGAAACACACATTATGGTGCACCATGTGAAGGGGAAACGTTTTCAAATGCATCTCAGTTTTCGTCTCGTTTTACTTGGGTACACCATTCCAGACCCTTTAATAACACTCTCCCCACTTGGAGAGACTGTACCTTTAACCTCCTGTTTGGCACAGTTTGCAATTTCTGCGCAAAATGAACAGGAATAGGGAGAACCAATGAGAGACTAGCTGTAGGTGTCTGCACGGGCAAATTTAACGCTCATTTCCAACCAGGAAGAGGAATTAACCAAAGGCTCAGCATTCCGTGCCGGAACCAAATTAGGGCCTGAATCTATCATGCGGGTTTGCGGCCAGCTCACAAGAAAGCGATTTGAAGAAAGGAGCTCAGGGGCACTGTAATTCACAAACCTGCAGAGTTATAAATGACAGCTATCGTCCAAAAATATATTGAAGGAAGGCTGTGAAGAGGACTTGAAAGCGGGGCAGAATTGCAAGAAAACATTTCAGGGGGTAGACTGGAATTGCATTTAAAGCATAGGAAAAGAGGCAGAATGTCGACAATGATGCACTTGGCCAAAAAGTGCGTATGCGTTTTTTACTGAATATATTCAGGAAAAAACGCATACGCCCTTTTTGGCCAACCAAGCAAGCATGTTAAAGAAATCTGCACTAAAATGAAGTCTCACTGCCCCCCGGTCAAAAGGGCCATCTGAAAACAGTGTAAAATCCATAAATGCAGCACAGGCCATGGAGAACAGGGAGCCTTGTTATGCTGATGGGTGGGATGTAAATTGCCAACAGCCACTCTGGAGAAGTGTATGGTGTTTCCTGAAACACCTAAAAAACAAAGCAACGGAGCCTACGGCACTTCCACTTATGGTCCTATAGCTTAGGGAAATTAAAATCAAAAACACACAGCCACCCCAAAGTTTCAGACAGCTCTGTTTACAAGAACCTCGTCCACGGTACAAGTTAAATATCCCAGAGAGCGAAAAATGGATAAAGAAGTTGTGGTACGTACGTACAATGGAATATCACTCACCAATGAAGTCTATGTCATCTGGCCCGTCTTGGCATAATGATTGGATTCAGGTACGATGATTCTAAGTGAAATAAGTCACACAGAAAATGAAACATCATAAGATATCACTAATACACCGAATGTAATCTTGGCTACACATGAACTGAATTACAAAACAGAACAGGGTCTCAAATTTAGAAAACCAACTTATGTTTGCTTAAGGGGAAAGGTGAGTTGGGGTGCTGCATAAAACCAGAGATAGAAATTAGCACAGATACCATTCCATACGTCAAATACGTAATAGTCAAGACCTACACCTTGCTCCACAAAATGGGCTAAACCCCCTATATTCAACGCCTAGGAATACACCTGACTAGTAAGAATCTTCAAACCCATGGATTTATATGTCTCCATAAGAGAATCAAGCGTGTGTACAGCTGCATGAAGGCAGCAGAAAAAATCCGATAAATCCCATTATCAAAATGAATTACAAAAACAAAACACAATGACAGTGAAATAGAGAGCAATTCATAAATAATTCATTCAGGGCTTGTGATGCAACCTGGATTTACCTCATCTACACCCAGAGCTGAGTGAGACATAAGGTTGGACACTTTGGGCTGATAGCATTGCTGAGGTTCGATGAGCAACTGCAGATCATTTGAAGCCATACTGCATGGTACCCATTCCATGGGTCCCAAATCTCCAGGTTTAAGTGATTCTTCCTTCAGCTACAACATGCATGGGAAACACACAGTATGGTGCACCGTGTGACCGGGAAACGTTTTCAAATGCATCTCAGGTTTCGTCCCCTTTTACTCGGGTTCACAATTCCAGACCCTTTACTAACACTCTCCCCACTTGGAGAGTCAGAGCCTTTAACCTGCTGTTTGGCACAGTTTGCAATTTCTGTGCAAGATGAACAGGAATAGGGAGAACCAATGAGAGACTAGCTGTAGGTTTCTGCACGGGCAAATTTAACGCTCATTTCCAACCAGGAAGAGGAATTAACCAAAGGCTCAGCATGCCGTGCCGGAACCAAGTTAGGGCCTGAATCTATCATGCGGGTTTGCGGCCAGCTCACAAGAAAGCGATTTGAAGAAAGGAGCTCAGGGGCACTGTAATTCACAAACCTGCAGAGTTATAAATGACAGCTATCGTCCAAAAATATATTGAAGGAAGGCTGTGAAGAGGACTTGAAAGCGGGGCAGAATTGCAGGAAAACGATTTCAGGGGGTAGACTGGAATTGCATTTAAAGCATAGGAAAAGAGGCAGAATGTCGACAATGATGCACTTGGCCAAAAAGTGCGTATGCGTTTTTTACTGAATATATTCAGGAAAAAACGCATACGCCCTTTTTGGCCAACCAAGCAAGCATGTTAAAGAAATCTGCACTACAATGAAGTCTCACTGCCCCCCGGTCAAAAGGGCCATCTGAAAAAAGTGTAAAATCCAGAAATGCAGCACAGGCCATGGAGAACAGGGAGCCTTGTTATGCTGATGGGTGGGATGTAAATTGCCAACAGCCACTCTGGAGAAGTGTATGGTGTTTCCTGAAACACCTAAAAAACAAAGCAACGGAGCCTACGGCACTTCCACTTATGGTCCTATAGCTTAGGGAAATTAAAATCAAAAACACACAGCCACCCCAAAGTGTCGGACGGCTCTGTTTACAAGAACCTCGTCTACGGTACAAGTTAAATATCCCAGAAAGCGAAAAATGGATAAAGAAGTTGTGGTACGTACGTACAATGGAATATCACTCACCAATGAAGTCTATGTCATCTGGCCCGTCTTGGCATAATGATTGGATTCAGGTACGATGATTCTAAGTGAAATAAGTCACACAGAAAATGAAACATCATAAGATATCACTAATACACCGAATGTAATCTTGGCTACACATGAACTGAAATACAAAACAGAACAGGGTCTCAAATTTAGAAAACCAACTTATGTTTGCTTAAGGGGAAAGGTGAGTTGGGGTGCTGCATAAAACCAGAGATAGAAATTAGCACAGATACCATTCCTTACGTCAAATACATAATAGTCAAGACCTACACCTTGCTCCACAAAATGGGCTAAACCCCCTATATTCAACGCCTAGGAATACACCTGACTAGTAAGAATCTTCAAACCCATGGATTTATATGTCTCCATAAGAGAATCAAGCGTGTGTACAGCTACATGAAGGCAGCAGAGAAAATCCGATAAATCCCATTATCAAAATGAATTAAAAAACAAAACACAATGACAGTGAAATAGAGAGCAATTCTTACACAATTCATTCAGGGCTTGTGATGCAACCTGGATTTACCGCATCTACACCGAGAGCTGAGTGAGACATAAGGTTGGACACTTCGGGCTGATAGCATTGGTGAGTTTCGATGAGCAAATGAAGACCATTTGAAGTCATACTGCATGGTACCCATTCCATGGGTCCCAACTCTCCAGGTTTAAACGATTCTTCCTTCAGCTAAAACATACATGGGAATCCCACAGTATGGTGCACCGTGTGACCGGGAAACGTTTTCAAATGCTTCTCAGTTTTCGTCCCCTTTTATTCGGGTTCACTATTCCAGACCCTTTACTAACACGCTCCCCACTTGGAGAGTCAGTGCCTTTAACCTCCTGTTTGGCACAGTTTGCAATTTCTGCGCAAGATGAACAGGAATAGGGAGAACCAATGAGAGACTAGCTGTAGGTGTCTGCACGGGCAAATTTAACGCTCATTTCCCACCAGGAAGAGGAATTAACCAAAGGCTCAGCATGCCGTGCCGCAACAAGATTTAGGCTTGAAGAAATCCTGCGGGTTTGCGGCCAGCTCAAAAGAAAGCGATTTGAAGAAAGGAGCTCAGGGGCACTGTAATTCACAAACCTGCAGAGTTATAAATGACAGCTATCGTCCAAAAATATATTGAAGGAAGGCTGTGAAGAGGACTTGAAAGCGGGGCAGAATTGCAGGAAAACGATTTCAGGGGGTAGACTGGAATTGCATTTAAAGCATAGGAAAAGAGGCAGAACGACGACAATGATGCACTTGGCCAAAAAGGGCGTGTGCGTTTTTTCCAGAATATATTCAGGAAAAAACGCACACGCCCATTTTGGCCAACCAAGCAAGCATGTTAAAGAAATCTGCACTACAATGAAGTCACACTGCCCCCCGGTCAAAAGGGCCATCTGAAAAAAGTGTAAAATCCAAAAATGCAGCACAGGCCATGGAGAACAGGGAGCCTTGTTATGCTGATGGGTGGGATGTAAATTGCCAACACCCACTCTGGAGAAGTGTATGGTGTTTCCTGAAACACCTAAAAAACAAAGCAACGGAGCCTACTTCACTTCCCCTTATGGTCCTATAGCTTAGGAAAATTAAAATCAAAAACACACAGCCACCTAAACGTCTCGGGCGGCTCTGTTTACAAGAACCTCGTCTACCGTACAAGTTAAATATCCCAGAATGTGAAAAATGGATAAAGAAGTTGTGGTACGTACGTACAATGGAATATCACACAGCAATGAAATCTATGTCATCAGGCCCGTCGCGGCATAATGAGTGGATTCAGGTACGATGATTGTAAGTGAAATATGTCACACAGAAAATGAAACATCATAAGATATCACTAATACACGGAATGTAAACTTGGCTACACATGAACTGAATTACAAAACAGAACAGGGTCTCAAATTTAGAATACCAACTTATGCTTGCTTAAGGGGAAAGGTGAGTTGGGGTGCTGCATAAAACCAGAGATAGAAATTAGCACAGATACCTTTCCATAAGCCAAATATGTAATAGTCAAGACCTACCCCTTGCTCAACGAAATGGACTAAACACCCCATATTCAACGCCTAGGAATACACCTGACTAGTAAGAATCTTCAAACCCATGGATTTATATGTCTCCGTAAGAGAATGAAGCGTGTGTACAGCGGCATGAATGCAGCAGAGAAAATCCGATAAATCCCATTATCAAAATGAATTACACAAACAAAACCCAAGGACAGTGAAATAGAGAGCAATTCTTAAATAATTCATTCAGGTCTTGTGATGCAACCTGGATTTACCACATCTACACCCAGAGCTGAGTGAGACATAAGGTTGGGCACTTCGGGCTGATAGCATTGGTGAGGTTCGATGAGCAAATGCAGACCCTTTGAAGTCATACAGCATGGTACCCATTCCATGGGTCCCAACTCTCCAAGTTTAAGGGATTCTTCCTTCAGCTAAAACATGCATGGGAATCCCAAGGTATGGTGCACCGTGTGGCGGGCAAACGTTTTCAAATGCATCTCAGTTTTCGTCCCCTTTTAATCGGGTTCACCATTCCAGACCCTTTACGAACACTCTCCCCACTTGGAGAGTCAGTGCCTTTAACCTCCTGTTGGGCACAGTTTGCAATTTCTGCGCAAGATGAAAAGGAATAGGGAGAACCAATGAGAGACTAGCTCTAGGTGTCTGCACGGGCAAATTTAACCCTCATTTCCCACCAGGAAGAGGAATTAACCAAAGGCTCAGCATGCCATGCCGGAACCAGATTAGGGCCTGAGGCAATCTTGTGGGTTTGCGGCCAGCTCACAAGATAGCGAGTTGAAGAAATGAGCTCAGGGGCACTGTAACTCACAAACCTGCAGAGTTATAAATGACAGCTATCGTCCAAAAATATATTGAAGGAAGGCTGCGAAGACGACTTGTAATTGGGGCAGAATTGCAGGAAAACGATTTCAGGGGGTAGACGGGAATTGCATTTAAAGCATAGGAAAAGAGGCAGAACATCGAGAATGATGCTCTTGGCCAAAAAGTGCGTATGCGTTTTTTCCGAATATATTCAGGAAAAAACGCATACACACTTTTTGGCCAACCAAGCAAGCATGTTAAAGAAATCTGCACTACAATGATGTCTCACTGCCCCCCGGTCAAAAGGGCCACCTGAAAAAAGTGTAAAATCCAGAAAGGCAGCACAGGCCATGGAGAACAGGGAGCCTTGTTATGCTGATGGGCGGGATGTAAACTGCCAACAGCCACTCTGGAGAAGTGTATGGTGTTTCCCGGAACACCGAAAAAACAAAGCTACGGAGCCTACAGCACTTCCACTTATGGTCCTATAGCTTAGGGAAATTAAAATCAAAAACACACAGCCACCCCAAAGTGTCGGACGGCTCTGTTTACAAGAACCTCGTCTACGGTACAAGTTAAATATCCCAGAATGTGAAAAATGGATAAAGAAGTTGTGGTACGTACGTACAATGGAATATCACTCAGCAATGAAATCTATGTCATCAGGCCCGTCGCGGCATAATGAGTGGATTCAGGTACGATGATTCTAAGTGAAATAAGTCACACAGAAAATGAAACATCATAAGATATCACTAATACACGGAATGTAAACTTGTCTACACATGAACTGAATTACAAAACAGAACAGGGTCTCAAATTTAGAAAACCAACTTATGCTTGCTTAAGGGGAAAGGTGAGTTGGGGTGCTGCATAAAACCAGAGATAGAAATTAGCACAGATACCTTTCCATAAGCCAAATATGTAATAGTCAAGACCTACCCCTTGCTCAACGAAATGGACTAAACACCCCATATTCAACGCCTAGGAATACACCTGACTAGTAAGAATCTTCAAACCCATGGATTTATATGTCTCCGTAAGAGAATGAAGCGTGTGTACAGCGGCATGAATGCAGCAGAGAAAATCCGATAAATCCCATTATCAAAATGAATTACACAAACAAAACCCAAGGACAGTGAAATAGAGAGCAATTCTTAAATAATTCATTCAGGGCTTGTGATGCAACCTGGATTTACCACATCTACACCCAGAGCTGAGTGAGACATAAGGTTGGGCACTTCGGGCTGATAGCATTGGTGAGGTTCGATGAGCAAATGCAGACCCTTTGAAGTCATACAGCATGGTACCCATTCCATGGGTCCCAACTCTCCAAGTTTAAGGGATTCTTCCTTCAGCTAAAACATGCATGGGAAACCCACAGTATGGTGCACCGTGTGACTGGCAAACGTTTTCAAATGCATCTCAGTTTTCGTCCCCTTTAACTCGGGTTCACCATTCCAGACCCTTTACGAACACTCTCCCCACTTGGAGAGTCAGTGCCTTTAACCTCCTGTTGGGCACAGTTTGCAATTTCTGCGCAAGATGAAAAGGAATAGGGAGAACGAATGAGAGACTAACTCTAGGTGTCTGCACGGGCAAATTTAACGCTCATTTCCCACCAGGAAGAGGAATTAACCAAAGGCTCAGCATGCCGTGCCGGAACCAGATTAGGGCCTGAAGCAATCATGTGGGTTTGCCTCCAGCTCACAAGATAGCGCGTTGAAGAAAGGAGCTCAGGGGCACTGTAACTAACAAACCTGCAGAGTTATAAATGACAGCTATCGTCCAAAAATATATTGAAGGAAGGCTGAGAAGACGACGTGTAAGCGGGACAGATTTGCAGGAAAACGATTTCAGGGGGTAGACGGGAATTGCATTTAAAGCATAGGAAAAGAGGCAGAACATCGACAATGATGCTCTTGGCCAAAAAGGGCGTATGCGTTTTTTCCTGAATATATTCAGGAAAAAACGCATACGCCCTTTTTGGCCAACCAAGCAAGCATGTTAAAGAAATCTGCACTACAATGAAGTCTCACTGCCCCCCGGTCAAAAGGGCCATCTGAAAAAAGTGTAAAATCCAAAAAGGCAGCACAGGCCATGGAGAACAGGGAGCCTTGTTATGCTGATGGGCGGGATGTAAATTGCCAACAGCCACTCTGGAGAAGTGTATGGTGTTTCCCGGAACACCGAAAAAACAAAGCTACGGAGCCTACGGCACTTCCACTTATGGTCCTATAGCTTAGGGAAATTAAAATCAAAAACACACAGCCACCCCAAAGTGTCGGACGGCTCTGTTTACAAGAACCTCGTCTACGGTACAAGTTAATTATCCCAGAATGTGAAAAATGGATAAAGAAGTTGTGGTACATACGTACAATGGAATATCACTCAGCAATGAAATCTATGTCATCAGGCCCGTCGCGGCATAATGAGTGGATTCAGGTACGATGATTCTAAGTGAAATAAGTCACACAGAAAATGAAACATCATAAGATATCACTACTACACGGAATGTAAACTTGGCTACACATGAACTAAATTACAAAACAGAACAGGGTCTCAAATTTAGAAAACCAACTTATGATTGCTTAAGGGGAAAGGTGAGTTGGGGTGCTGCATAAAACCAGAGATAGAAATTAGCACAGATACCTTTCCATAAGCCAAATATGTAATAGTCAAGACCTACCCCTTGCTCAACGAAATGGACTAAACACCCCATATTCAACGCCTAGGAATACACCTGACTAGTAAGAATCTTCAAACCCATGGATTTATATGTCTCCGTAAGAGAATGAAGCGTGTGTACAGCGGCATGAATGCAGCAGAGAAAATCCGATAAATCCCATTATCAAAATGAATTACACAAACAAAACCCAAGGACAGTGAAATAGAGAGCAATTCTTAAATAATTCATTCAGGGTTGTGATGCAACCTGGATTTACCACATCTACACCCAGAGCTGAGTGAGACATAAGGTTGGGCACTTCGGGCTGATAGCATTGGTG